>NW_022630999.1:33251062-33670630 GCF_010015895.1 Lontra canadensis
TCAGGAGAATAGGAATTAGTTCTTCTTTAAATGTTTGGTAGAATTCCCCCGGGAAGCCATCTGGCCCTGGGCTTTTGTTTGTTTGGAGATTTTTGATGACTGTTTCAATCTCCTTACTGGTTATGGGTCTGTTCAGGTTTTCTACTTCTTCCTGGTTCAGTTGTGGTAGTTTATATGTCTCTAGGAATGCATCCATTTCTTCCAGATTGTCAAATTTGTTGGCGTAGAGTTGCTCATAGTATGTTCTTATAATTGTTTGTATTTCTTTGGTGTTAGTTGTGATCTCTCCTCTTTCATTCATGATTTTATTTATTTGGGTCCTTTCTCTTTTCTTTTTGATAAGTCTGGCAAGGGGTTTATTAATCTTATTAATTCTTTCAAAGAACCAACTCCTAGTTTCGTTGATTTGTTCTATTGTTTTTTTGGTTTCTATTTCATTGATTTCTGCTCTGATCTTTATGATTTCTCTTCTCCTGCTGGGTTTAAGGTTTCTTTCTTGTTCTTTCTCCAGCTCCTTTAGGTGTAGGGTTAGGTTGTATATTTGAGACCTTTCTTGTTTCTTGAGAAAGGCTTGTACTGCTATATATTTTCCTCTCAGGACTGCCTTTGTTGTGTCCCACAGATTTTGAACCGTTGTGTTTTCATTATCATTTGTTTCCATGAATTTTTTCAATTCTTCTTTAATTTCCTGGTTGACCCATTCATTCTTTAGAAGGATGCTGTTTAGTCTCCATGTATTTGTGTCCTTTCCAAATTTCCTCTTGTGATTGAGTTCTAGCTTCAGAGCATTGTGGTCTGAAAATATGCAGGGAATGATCCCAATCTTTTGATACCAGTTGAGACCTGATTTAGGACCCAGGATGTGATCTATTCTGGAGAATGTTCCATGTGCACTAGAGAAGAATGTGTATTCTTTTGCTTTGGGATGAAATGTTCTGAATATATCTGTGATGTCCATCTGGTCCAATGTGTCATTTAAGGCCTTTATTTCCTTGTTGATCTTTTGCTTGGATGATCTGTCCATTTCAGTGAGGGGAGTGTTATAGTCCCCTACTATTATTGTATTATTGTGGATGTGTTTCTTTGATTTTGTTAATTTATTGGTTTATATAGTTGGCTGCTCCCACGTTAGGGGCATAGATATTTAAAATTGTTAGATCTTCTTGTTGGACAGATCCTTTGATTATGATATAGTGTCCTTCCTCATGTCTTATTATAGTCTTTGGCTTAAAATCTAATTGATCTGATATAAGGATTGCCACTCCTGCTTTCTTCTGATGTCCATTAGCATGGTAAATTGTTTTCCACCCCCTCACTTTAAATCTGGAGGTGTCTTCGGGTCTAAAATGAGTTTCTTGTAGACAACATATTGGTGGGTTTTGTTTTTTTATCCATTCTGATACCCTGTGTCTTTTGATTGGGGCATTTAGCCCATTAACATTCAGGGTAACTATTGAGAGATATGAATTTAGTGACATTATTGCCTGTAAGGTGACTGTTATTGTATATTTTCTCTGTTCCTTTCTGATCTACTACTTTTAGGGTCTCTCTTTGCTTAGAGGACCCCTTTCAATATTTCCTGTGGAGCTGGTTTGGTGTTTGCAAATTCTTTTAGTTTTTGTTTGTCCTGGAAGCTTTTAATCTCTCCTTCTATTTTCAATGATAGCCTAGCTGGATATAGTATTCTTGGCTGCATGTTTTTCTCCTTTAGTGCTCTGAATATATCATGCCAGCTCTTTCTGGCCTGTCAGGTCTCTGTGGATAAGTCTGCTGCCAATATAGTATTTTTACCATTGTATGTTATAGACTTCTTTTCCGGGGCTGCTTTCAGGATTTTCTCTTTGTCACTAAGACTTGTAAATTTTACTATTAGGTGACGGGGTGTGGACCTATTCTTATTGATTTTGAGGGGGGTTCTCTGAACCTCCTGGATTTTGATGCTTGTTCCCTTTGCCATATTGGGGAAATTCTCTCCCAATAATTCTCTCCAATATACCTTCTGCTCCCCTCTCTCTTTCTTCTTCTTCTGGAATCCCAATTATTCTAATGTTGTTTCGTCTTATGGTGTCACTTATCTCTCGAATTCTCCCCTCGTGGTCCAGTAGCTGTTTGTCCCTCTTTTGCTCAGCTTCTTTATTCTCTGTCATTTGTTCTTCTATATCGCTAATTCTTTCTTCTGCTTCATTTATCCTAGCAGTGAGAGCCTCCATTTTTTATTGCACCTCATTAATAGCTTATTTCATTTCCACTTGGTTAGATTTTAGTTCTTTTATTTCTCCAGAAAGGGCTTTTATCTCTCCAGAGAGGGTTTCTCTAATATCTTCCATGCCTTTTTCGAGCCCGGCTAGAACCTTGAGAATTGTCATTCTGAACTCTAGATCTGACATATTACCAATGTCTGTATTGATTAGGTCCCTAGCCTTTGGTACTGCCTCTTGTTCTTTTTTTTGTGGTGAAATTTTCCCGCCTTGTCATTTTGTCCAGATAAGAGTATATGAAGGAGCAAGTAAAATACTAAAAGGGTGGCAACAACCCCAGGAAAATATGCTTTAACCAAATCAGAAGAGATCCCAAATCGTGAGGGGGGAGAGAGGGGATTAAAAGAGGTTCAGAAAGAAAAAAAAAAAAAATGGAACAAGAGAAGAAAACGAATAAAGAAAAAATAGAAAAAGGAAAAAATATATATATATTAGATAAACTAGTTAAGAAACGTTAAAAAAGAAAAGGGTAAAAGTTAAAAAAATTTAGCAGAAGAAGAGAAAAAAAATTGAAAAAGAAAATAAAAATTAACTGCAAGGCTAAAGAATCATGGGGAGAAAGCCATGAGCTCCGTGCTTTGCTTTCTCCTCCTCCGGAATTCCGCTGCTCTCCTTGGTATTGAAACTGCACTCCTTGGTAGGTGAACTTGGTCCCGGCTGGGTTTCTTGTTGATCTTCTGGGGGAGGGGCCTGTTGTAGTGATTCTCAAGTGTCTTTGCCCCAGGCGGAGTCGCACCGCCCTTACCAGGGGCCGGGCTGAGTAATCCGCTCGGGTTTGCTTTCGGGAGCTTTTGTTCCCTGAGCGCTTTCCGTAGAGTCCGGAGGACGGGAAGGAAGATGGCGGCCTCCCAGTCTCCGGCCCGGAGGAGCCGAGAGCTTGGGGTCCCACTCCTCAGTGCGCCCTCAGGGAACAGCGTCCAATTGCTCCCGTCACCCTGGCCTCCGGCCGCTCTCTGAGCTGACCGAGCCTGCGACCGGTTCAAGGTAACCCCGAGCTGAGAGCTCACTCCTCGGCTCTGCCTCTGTAGCCAGCTTCCCCGTTCTAATACCTGTAAGCTCTGCGACACTCAGACACCCCTGATCCTTCTGTGACCCTGCGGGACCTGAGGCCACGCTGACCCTGCGTGCGCTTCACCCCGGTTAAGCCTCTGGAGCGATGTCCCTCAGCGGAGCAGACTTTTAAAAGTCCTGATTTTGTGCTCCGTTGCCCCGCTGCTTGCCGGGAGCCGGCCCCTCCCCCCGCGGTCTATCTTCCCGTCGCTTTGGATTCACTTCTCCACCATCCTACCTTTCAGAAAGTGGTTGATTTTCTGTTTCTAGAATTGCTGTTCTTCTTCTCTTCGATCTCCCGTTGGATTTGTAGGTGTTTGCAATCTTTAGATAAGCTATCTAGCTGATCTCCCGCTACCTGAAGTAGTCTCAGCCTGCTACTTCTCCGCCAACTTGACTCCTCCCCGGGATTTTCTTTTTTTTTAAGTGTAACGGGCATCTAATATTCTGTTAGTTTCAGGTATATATCGTAATGATTCGATATTTATACATTACAAAATGACCCCCCATGATAAGTCTAGTTTCCATCTGTCACCATGCAAAGTTATTACAATATTACTGAGTACACTTTTGGGGACTCTATTATTGAGGAAGACTAGTAGAACAAATATTAGGGGACAATTAGCAAATCTAATCAGTAAGGTAGAAAATAGCATTACCATGTGGGCTCTGCATGTTATACACTAAAAAGAGTGATTTTACTGTTTGTAAATTTTAAAAGATTAAAGGCCAAAAGTAAAAAAGCCTAAGAATGCAATGGTTCTTAGACCCAAAAAAGGTGTTATTACGTGTTTCAGGTTATAGATTTTCAGCCAGTTTTTGCTCCTACGCTGTTCATATTCCTAAGACTGTCTTCATTATTGTCTCACTGACTCGAGGGATTCTTAACAGTAGTGGGGAGGTTGTCAGCAATAGTGAGTTTTTTTTATAGTTTAAAAAGGCTTCTTTTTCATCCTGTTTCTCTTCCCTGATTCTAATAGGCTTTCCTAATTAAGAATAATACATTACGAATTTCGAAAGTCTGTTGAACTGAGCACAGCAAAGAGACAGAAGGAAGTATAGTGAATCTAGTTGATGTGGGGTGCAGTACAAGAGAAAGGGAAAATAACGATTTAACCCCATGTCCAACTATGGTTTCTCCAACTTTACTAACTTTTTTGATTTTGAATATTGATTTTTATTTTGAAAATGAAAGACACATTGGTGGGGGATAGGGAAAAAGTATTAGAACAATTAATTTAGTGACTGAAAATAGACCTGCATGGGGATGGAATGATATTATGTTACGCAGTAGGGGGCACAAGGCTATTGCCATAGTCTGCAGTGAGACATACTGTGGTTTGAACTTGGGAAGTATTCATAGTAGAAGTACTAAGATCTTGAATATATTTTGTGGGTGGGGCTAATAGGCACAAGTTGCCATAGAGAATTTGACTTGTTCTTTGCATGTAATCATTACAACAAACAATATTAAGTGGAGTGGATGTTTTTAATCCCCATTTTACAGATTAAAAAAAAATAAAGCTCAAGAGGTTAAGTACTTCTCCAAAGTCTTCCAGCTGCAGAGTGCTGGTATGGGATTTGTACCTGGATTCCTTGACTCTTAGACACTGTATCTTTTGTTACCTCCACACTGAAGTCTTACAAAGCCCCATGTAACTTTTATCACAGTATCAGAACATAAAAGTTTTCATTGTGAGAACTAAATCTTTTGATTTCCCAGGGAAAAATTTATAGCCAGATAACCTTTAAAAGGTATAGTTAGTGAAGTCCATGAAAAAAGAAAGGATAAAAGATTTCAATAAGGAGATAAGTGGGTTTCAAAAGAATGAGGAATAGGAAAGGAAAAAATTATATAAGTAGTTCTCTTATGTTTACTGTGTCTTTGTTTTGACTTATTGACTGAATATATTTCTAATGGTTTTTGTTCTCAGAGAAAATCGAAGTGCCTGTACCCAAAAAGAGGCGGGAAGTCCTGCCTGTGGATATAACCACCCCTAACAATGTATGTACCAAAAGTGCTGTTGGGGAAGAAGTTTATAAATTACCACCTCAGAAAGAGGAGGCCCAGTGCTGTCCCAGCATTTCTGAAGATAACTTGCAGTTAGAAAAGACAGTTTCTATAAATACACGAGGAATCAATCTCTCTCCTCACAAAAGTCTGCCCATGGACATTCAGCCAAAGAAGGAAAAGAAATGTGTGAAACTTATAGGAGTTTCAGCTGACTCTGAAGCCTTAAGTGAAAGAAGTGGAAACACCCCAAATTCTCCCAGGTCAGTGTCCTCTTTTCTTCAGGGCAACCAGCAGGCCTCTCCGTCTCTTCTCTATCGCTGCATGAACTGTGCTATCTGTGTCTTTATCTATTTTCTTAGTATTGCATGTAGTATAATTCCACAGTTTCATCTGCCTACCTTCAACTTTTCTAAAACCTTAAGAAAAACTAAAATGATTACAAAGGGAAAGGATTCCTGAACAAAGAAATTACTTTCAAAAGTTACACTTTGCTCTTTCATGAAACAAAAATATCACAGTCTAGTACATCTCTGAATGTTTGTTGGTTTGAATAAATGAACAGTTATTTTTTTCCCTAGTTCAAGAGTGACCATGAAAGAAAAATTATCTTACCTCTTAAAAGGGCTTTCTAGTCTAAGAAATTGCAGCTTTCTTGATAACTGTTAGGTGAATTTTTTTTTATGGCTTTTGAAAATGTTTCTCCTACGTCTTTAAGAATGAGCTTTGATTTTGATATTTTTAAATATCAAAGGTAATTAATTTTCATTTTATATCAAAACTTCAAAGCCTCTCATTTCTACATATTTGAGTTTGTGACTAAAAGAGAAAGTGTCAGACATATATGTATATAGGACTTAAAATTTTAAGAGTCTTATCTTTAAGAAAATAATAGAGATAAGAGAAAGTGAGTGGAAGAGAAAGGTAGGTAACAGTGGCCAAGGGTAGGGTGGAATAAGGCACAGGCCCAGGTCTTCACAAGCAGGATCAAGGGTAGGGCAAGAGAAATGAAGAAAATGGAGAAGGTAATAAAAAGATGATAAAGGATGTCTGTATGCAGTGGAATAATAGATGCATTTAAAACAAATATCTTCAGATTTAAAAAATTAAGAATATTGATGTGGAAAGAGCTTGGATTGTTTGCTTATGAAAGGAGATCTTTAAGGTGCTGCTAGGGCTACATGAGTTGTAGATGGGAGGGTACAGAATAAGACATGTTAATAGTGTGCATTTGAATTAATATAGTCAGGCATAGCTCACCTTTTTAAAGGGGCTGTTTTATATGTTTTATCTGATTTTTTTTTTTTTATTGAAAGTCTTCAGTGCTATTAAAGGTGTTGCTCTATAGTGAAAGCCCCTCAACAACATGAGCTGCTATTACTATTAAGAGAAGTACAGTTGAGGGCACTTGGGTGGCTCAGTTGGTTAAGCGACTTCCTTGGGCTCAGGTCATGATCCTAGAGTCCTGGGGTGGAGTGCCGCATCTGGCTCCCAGCTCCATGGGGAGTCTGCTTCTCCCTCTGACCTTCTTCCCACTCATGCTTTACTATCTCTCTCTCAAATAAATAAAGAAAATCTTAAAAACAAAAAAACATACAGTTGACCCTTGACTAACACAGGTTTGAACTGTGCAGGTCCACTTACATGTGGACTTTTTTCACTGAATACATTGTTGTAAATGTATTTTCCTTATGATTTTCTCTTATAACGTTTTCTTTTCTCTAGCTTTACTACAAGAATACAGTGTGTAATATATATATAAAATATGTGTTAATTGATTATGTTATGGGTAAGGCTTCCAGTCAGCAGTAGGCTATCCGTAGTTAAGTTTGGGGGGAGTCAAAAGTTACATAAGGATTTTTGACTGTACAAAGGACAGTTCCCCAACCCCTTCATTATTCAAGGGTGAAATATAATTTATTACTTCATTCCTTGAATTTTTATATAATAACATGTAAGTCTCATAAAAGTTTAATATTCTTGAGGAAAAATACCTTGAAATGAATTTTATCTCTCTCTGTCTCTCTCTCTCTCAAACATAGACACACACACAGAGTTCCAAGTAGTTCTGAAATGAATTCAATAGGTTATGCTCGTATATATGTGATTCATTGTGTAAGTGTGCTTGACCATTGTATATTTCTGGAGGCAAATTTCCAGAATTGAACAGTGCGGATCTTGCTATCTGTGTTGTCTTCATTTCTTTTTTCTGCCTTTTTTTGGCTTGATAAAAGTTACTTAAACAAATGTATTTAGCTACTTGTTTGACTCAAATTAAGTAACATGTTGGAATTTTGTCTGGCAAATTAAACAAAAACAAATAAAATACCACAAAACATTTGTTTTTGTGTACGTGTGAGTCCATCTGCTACCTTAAGACGTTTCCAACCTTTTGTTCTCTGCATGATTAACTTAGATGCGCAATCCTACGATAATATTTTAACAGTAAATACAGGCTTACTGGGGACTACACTACTGCATGCTTTATAGATTTAATTGATGCTCTTGCTATAAAATCTTTATAAACCTTTTAAAATATTTCTCCACTGTTTATTTTTTCTTAAATTAATATTCTGCTAGTTGAAATTCAGTTTAAATTTTGGTTTTTGTTTTTTGAGACAAATTGGTATTATTCATGCAGCCCAGGTTACTATGTTATTTTTGTCTTGTGTTTGCCTTTTGTATGTCATATTAACATTAAAATTGTGCTCTAGCATTTAAATTTTTTTATTTATTAGGTGTATTATCACAATTGACATTCCATTATATTTTAATTCTTTAATTTGGGCTTTGCTATGACTTTTATCAACCTTAAAAATATCTTTTTAGGCATTTAAAAAATTAAGTCTGTTGATATAAAAAAGTTTCTTTTAGAGAGGCAGTGACTTAGTTCTTAACGGTATTGGGGTCAACTATAATTTTTTCCTCATATACATAAAAAAAATTGATCATGTCTCATTCGAGGTTCATTATATGAGAGGTTTGTTTCTTAAATTTTTTAACTGCATTTAAATTCAGAGTGGATGCTTTAATGCCTGTAGGTTAGCTGCTGAATCAAGGCTTCAAACAGAAGTTAAAGAAGGGAAAGAAACTGCAAGCAAATTGGAAAAGGAAACTTGTAAGAAATCACACCCTATTTTATATGTGTCTTCCAAATCAACTCCAGAGACCCAATGCCCTCAGCAGTAAGGACTTTTCTTTAATGAGAGTAAAGTACCACTTGCCCAAAAAAGTTGATTTGGAGCTTAGTTAAGATTGTTTTTATCTGAAATACACAACATTGTAGATTAGTTCTTTCAACCTGTTGTGCCAAGACCTGGCCTTTTCATATTCCTTTGATCAAATGTTCAAAATTTGGTTGTGATTCCAACCAGAAGAGTTCCTTAAATGATGACTCTTCATGGAGCTTCTATGAATTACAGTAAATAAACTAATAATTAAAGGAAAGTGTTATAAATCTATTTGTTGTATTGTATATGGATTTTTAAGTGTTATTAATGCATACCTTCAAAGTCACATATTTGAAAAGAGAATACAAAATTAACTATTACATTTTCCTATGTACTTTTTAATGAACTTGGTTTTTCACTATATTATGAAAACAGGAAACTTGGTTTAAAAATATATATTATAACTGAGTTTTGTCAGTGTTTTAATTAGCTATGTCCATCTTTGTGTCCATGTACATGATTTAAATTTTATGTCTCAATGTCTATATGAAAATATAATAATTCATAATATTCATAATATTCATAGTAATTCATAATATATGAAAAATATAATTTTGAAATTTAAAATAAAACTGAAAAAATTTATCCCCTTTTTGAATTTTTTTACTCTGTATAGATAATACATTGTTATCAAAAGGGGATAAGAGAAATAAAATAAAACTTGATGGATTCTTAATTCCCTGGCACATATAATTTTTATATATACACATATATAATTTACATAATTATATACATATATATTTTTTTAATTCTAAACTTTCCAAATAAAGACTTTTTTTTTCCTTTAAATGACTGTAGCCTGGTCTACAACTTAATTTCATATATACTGTAGGTGGATGTATTATATATAAAGAGAGGGATGATGGTAGAGGGAGAGAAAGAGTTATGTTAAGAACTTGGCTTATGTGATTATGGAGGCTGACAAGTTCAAAGTCATCAGGATGGGCTAGCAGCCTGGAGACCCAAGGAAGAGCCAGTGTTACATAAAGTTCAGATCCAAAGGCTGTTTGCTACAGAATTCTCTCTTGCTCTGGGGAGCTCAGTCTTTTGTTTTACACAGGATTTGCACTAATTGCACACACAGACTCACTCACATTATGGAGTGCAAACTACTTTACTCAGAGTCCACAGATTTAAATGTTAATCTCACCCAAAAACACTCTCATAGAAATATCCAAAATAATGTTTCACTGCATATCTATGTTCTGTGGCGCTACCAAGTTGACACACACAATTTTTTTAAAAATTCAATTAGCAAAGGTGTAGTACATCATTAGTTTTTGATACAATGTTAATGATTCATTTGTTGAGTATAACACCCAGTGCTCATCATATCATATGCCCTTTTTAATGCCCTTCATAGTCGTTTAGACAAGTTTACTAAAATATATTAAGTAAAAGGAAATCCCTTCCTACTTGTAAGAAATTAAGTAAACTTAATTTTCTGCAAAAAGCGTACTCTAAGGAATTTAGAGATTTCACATTAAATAATATCTCTTGCAAAAAGAAGTAACTGAAGGCACCAGGAAATGAAAATTTTAACCTGAGGATAATAACAAATATTTGACCATATTAATTGCACATTATAGAATGTAGATCCATTCCTTCCAACATGGAGTTTTTACTATGAGCTGTGTGCTGGGGGCATAAAAATAACCCTTTAGAATTCACAGTTTAACAGACCCACATAGATGAGTAGTGGTAGTGCCATTATTACTAGTAGTAAACACTTGTATATAACATTTGTATAAATCTAATGTCCAGGCATTCTTCTAAGCCTTTTCATAGATTTCCACATTGCCCCCCCCCAAACATCTCTGTTGAGTTAAATATTGCACTTAGTCATTCTCGTTTTATAGATGAGGAAGCCAAGTTCAGAGAAGTTACTTGTCCAAGGGCACAAGTATTAGCAGATGATGAAAAATATGTGGTAGAGGTTGTTAATAGCAAAGTATACAGAGTCCTGTAGGAACAGAGAATGAAACAAGAAAATGCCTTTAGGTTTCTTATATTTTTGTCATCTTTAAGATTGTCTCAGAGGTTTACTAAGGCATGGAGAGAATAGCACTATAGGTAGAAGAAATAGCTGTTTAAAGAATAAAGGCATTAAACAACATCTCTAATCCTACAGAGCAACTGTGATTAAAGGTTGAAGAATAGGGATGACAAGAAAACCTTATTCACATACCTTCTGCTTCATCATCCTTAGAAACTGAGGCAACTGTGTTGAGTGTTGAGTGTTTTAAGAATATATTTTGAGAACCACTGTAGATGATAGGAGGGCACTGAATAATTGATATAACAAAGCAATTATTGAATAAATTGAAAACGTTGAGTGAATTATTGAAATTATTTTTAGTAAAAACACCCTAGAAGCATAATGGAAGATTGGATTAGAAAAAGATAAGAATGGAGGCAGGACCATTTGATTACTCCAGATAGTAAATACAGATGGGAACTGAGGCAGTGGCAGTGAGAATGAAGATTGGTGGTTGGATTCGAGGTACTGTTTAGAGAAAAATTGGTCAAGAGGTGTTGGCAAGATAGGATGTTAGACTTTGGAGTAAAGGATACATCTGATTTGAGTGGGTAAGTGAGGATATTAACAGAAAATGGGAGTGGGAGGTTATTCAGTTTTGAGGAATACTTTTATTGAAGTACCCATGGGGTGCCCATGTTTGGGATAAGGATTGTATTCATTTCTTTATGTAATCAAAAATAATAAGAATAATAAGAAAATCAGAATAATGAGAAGAATAATAGAAATAATAAGAAAATGAAAAGAAAAATCAGTGAGTTTTGGCATTTCAGGAAATTTCTGATGAATGACTTAACTGACCACTAAGCTAAAGAAGCAGAGACTTCTGTGGCCACACACAACAAAGAACACAAGACTTTACAAAATTGGTGAAGAAAAGTCATTTTAAAATCACAGAAACAACTAAAGCAGTTACAACAAACTCTGGAGAGAGGGAATGTGTAATTTCCAGAGTTGTCACATGGTGTAATACTAGAAATGTCCAATTTTCAGCACAAAATTTCAAGGCATGTAAGAAATAAGTATGGGGAGGGGAGAATAAACTATAAGGAAGCCCAAAAATTGGACTAGACAAAACTTTTAATCAATAATTTAAAATATGCTTAAATTGCTAATGGAAACTCTTAAGAATAAGGCCAAACAGAGACTATTCAACAAATTGTAAAAAAGAACTAGATCGAGATACTAGAGTTGAGTACAATAAGAAATGAGAAACACTGGAGAGGTTCATCAGCAGATTTGGACAAGTAGATAAATCAGTCAACTTGAAGATTGGCTAATTGAGATGATACAGGTCGAAGAGAGAAGAGAAATGAACAGGGCCTAAGAGACGTGTAGGATCCTGTCAAGTATAGCAACATTTGTATAAGAGGAATCCTAGAAAGAGAGAAAGGTGCAAAAAGAATATTTGAAGAAATAATGGCCCCCAAATTTCCAAAATATGAAAGATATTCATATATGAATGAACCAAAGATGGCCTCTGCAAACTGATTTCTAGTTTATTTCTTTACTACAGACTGAGACCTATAAGCTCAAAAGCCCCAGCAGTGCCAACCAACTTCAAATGTTTATACATCAAATTATTATAAAAATACCAAATAAGCAGATTCTTAGCCATTTAGAGCTTGTGTCTTCTACATACTCTGCAAAACTGACCACATTAGTTATTGCCTAATAAGAGAGGGCCTTGTGGTTATAAGGTCTTAAGCTGCTATTGCTCTTCAGAATCTCAGACATGGAGACTCCCATCATTTTGCTGAGCAATATCACCTAGACATGTAAGCTTTCTCTTCTGTCCCCTACTCTGCTAGGAGTTTCCTTACGTTCTTCTTCTTGATGTTGTCCCCTGCCCTGTAGCTTCTGGACATTTCCCATGCTATGAGGGACTTCCTCACTCAGACAACACGATATAGGTGCCACCCAGTAAAGCTTACTGTGTATGTTAACTGCCATTCATGGTTATATCACTTTTTTTTTTTTCTTGATCAGTCTCCAAATCTCTCAAAGCCCCTACAAACATGAATTTACATATCTAGGAAGGACATTATATAATTGTAAAAACGGTGAGTCCATCAAGAAGATGGGACAATAGTAAACATGCACCTAGCAAGAAAGCCCCAAAACACATGAAGTAAAAACTGAAAGAATTGAAGAAATAGATAATTCAACAATAATCATTGGAGAGGTTAGCATCCACTTTCAATAACAGAATTAATATAAACAAGGAAACAGAAGACTTGAATAACACTATAAACCAACTAGACCTCACAGAAATATAGAAATCTCCATCCTACAACAGCAGAATACATCCACTTCCCAAGTGCACATGGAACATTCTATAGCATAGACCATATGTTAGGCCACAAATGAAGTCTCAATAAATTTGAAAAGTTAAACTCAGAAAAGGTATCTTCTCTGAACACAATGGAATGAAGTTAAAAATCAATAACATAAAAGAAACTGAAATATTTGCAAATATGTAGAAATAACACAGTTTTAAGTAGCCAGTAGATCAAAGAAGAAATCACTAGGGAAATTTAAAAATACTTTATGATGAATGAAAACAAAATACACTATTTAAAAAAAAAAAAAACTTTGGGGTATAGGAAAATCAGTATTCAGAAAGAAATTTGTAACTATAAATGCCTACTTTGAAAAAAAGAAAGATTTCAAATCAATAATTTTTTTACTCTGAAAAACTGAAAAACTAAACTCACAGAAGGAAGGAAATCAATATTAAAGTAAAGATAAATGAAAAGATAGAAGAACAACAAAGAGAATCAATGGAACCAAAAGTTTATTCTTGAAATGATTAGAAAATTAGAAAATGTTTAGCTAGACTGACCAAGAAAGAAATGAGAGAAGATTCAAAGTACTAAAGTAAGAAATTAAATTGGAGACAATATTACTGATCTTACAGAAATAAAAAGGATTATGAGAATACTATTGACAATTGTATGCCAACAATGTAACCTAGATGAAGTGCTCAAGTTCCTAGAATCAAACTATCAAAACTTACTCAAAAAGAAATAAAAATCTGAATAGAACTATAACAAAAAAGAGTGGGACTGAATTAGTAATTTAAAAAAAGAATCTCAACAAAGAGAAGCTTAAGATCATATGGTTTCACTAGTAAATGCTACCAAATGTTTATTTATTGCTTTTTTTTTTTTGCTACCAAATGTTTAAAGAAGAGTTAATACTAATCCTTCTGAAACCCTTCCAAAAAACAGAAGAGATCATTTCCTCACGTATTCTCTGAGAAGTATTACTCTGATACTCCAACCAAAGACATCATGAGAAAAGAATACTACAGACCAATATACTTTATGAATATGGATGCAGAAATCCACAACAAAATATTTGCTAATCCAATTCAGAAGCATTTGGAAAGGATCATGCACTATGACCAACTCAGATGTGTCCCAGGAATGCAAGAACAAATCAAGATGAAAGCCAGTAAATATTACTGTATCAGTGTTTTATTATTCTCACAATAAAGAACTACTAGGTGAATGAAACAATTGAAATTTACTGTCTCATAGTTCTGGATACTGAAGTCCAAAATCAGTGTCAGAATGGACATGGCTAGGGAAAGAATCAGTGAGCATGAAGGTATGACAATAGAAACATTTAAAACTGAAATGCAAAAATAATGAAAAAGAAATTAAAAAAAAATCAAAAAACAAAAATGTAGGACAAAATATCTAAGAACTCTGGGACAATTATAAAAGGTGCAAAATACCTGTAATGAGATAACTAGAATGAGAAGAAAGAAGGAAACAGAAGAAGTGTTTTAATATTAATATATTAACATAATTAGAATATTAATAATGGCTGATAATTTTCCAAAATTAATGACAGATGCCAAGCGATAGATTGAAGAAGCTCAGAGAGCACTAAGCAGAATAAATTTTAAAAATCTGCAGCTAGGGGTGCCTGGGCGGCTCAGTTGGTTAAGCGGCTGCCTTTGGCTCAGGTCATGATTCCAGGGTTCTGGGATCAAGCCCTGCATCAGGCTCTTGGCTCAGCAGAGAATCTGCTTGTCTCTCTCCCTCTGCCTGCCACTCTGCTTACTTGTGCTATTTCTCTGTTAAATAAATAAATAAAAATATTTAAAAAAAAAAATCTGCAGCTAGAACTATGATGAACTGAAAAAAAAATTCAAGAAACAAAAATCTTGAAAGAAACCATAAGGGAAACATGAATAAAAAACAAAATATCTATAAAGAAACAAAAATATGAATCACATCAGACTTCTCTTTAGGAGCCTGCAAGCAAGAAGAGAATGGAGTAAAATAAAGTGTTGGAAGGAAAAAAAAACTAACACACCTAGAATTCTGTACTAAGTGCAATTTTCCTCCAAAATGAAGGGGAAATAATTTCTCAGAAAAATGAAAATTGAGGAAATTTTACCAATAGACACGCTTTGGGAGAAATGTTAAAAATAGTATTTCAGAGAGAACAAAAAATGATCTTGGTCAAAAACTTGGATATACACAAAGAAAAAGCATTAGACAAGGAATGAATGAAGGTAAAATAAAGTCTTTTATTGTTTTTATTTTTTTTTCTTCTAGTCTATTTTTTTTCATCTTTTTTAATTTTTTATTTTTTTATAAACATATAATGTATTTTTATCCCCGGGGTACAGGTCTGTGAATCGCCAGGTTTACACACTTAACAGCACTCACCATAGCACATACCCTCCGCAATGTCCATAACCCCACTCCCTTCTCCTGACCCCCCTCCCCCCAACAACCCTCAGTTTCTCTTGTGAGATTAAGTCACTTATCGTTTGTCTCCCTCCCGATCCCATCTTGTTTCATTTATTCTTTTCCTACACCCCTAACCCCCAACGTTGCATCTCCACTTCCTCATATCAGGGAGATCACATGATAGTTGTCTTTCTCCAATTGACTTATTTCACTAAGCATGATACCCTCTAGTTCCATCCATGTCGTCGCAAATAGCAAGACTTCATTTCTTTTGATGGCTGCATAGTATTCCATTGTGTATATATATATACCACATCTTCTTATCCAATCATCTGTTGATGGACACCTAGGTTCTTTCCATAGTTTGGCTATTATAGACATTGCTGCTATAAACATTTGGGTGCACGTGCCCCTTTAGATCACTACGTTTGTATTTTTAGTGTAAATACCCATTAGTGCAATTGCTGGGTCATAGGGTAGTTCTATTTTCAAACTTTTTGAGGAACTCCATGCTGTTTTCCAGAGTTGCACCAGCTTGCATTCCCACCAACAGTGTAGGAGGGTTCCCCTTTCTCCACATCCTCACCAGCATCTGTCATTTCCTGACTTGTTAATTTTAGCCATTCTGACTGGTGTGAGGTGATATCTCATTGTGGTTTTGATTTGTATTTCCCTGATGCTGAGTGATGTGGAGCACTTTTTCATGTGTCTGTTGGCCATCTGGATGTCTTCTTTGCAGAAACATCTGAGTTGGTCATAGTGCATGATCCTTTCCAAATGCTTAATTGGTAATCTGTCCATTTCTTGATTGGATTATTTGGTCTTTGGGTGTTGAGTTTGCTAAGTTCTTTATAGATTTTGGACACTAGCCCTTTATCTGATATGTCGTTTGCAAATATCTTCTCCCATTCTGTCAGTTGTCTTTTGGTTTTGTTAACTGTTTCCTTTGCTGTGCAAAAGCTTTTGATCTTGATAAAAATCCCAATAGTTCATTTTTGCCCTTGCTTCCCAGTCTTTGGCAATGTTCCTAGGAAGATGTTGCTTCGGCTGAGGTCGAAGAGGTTGCTGCCTGTGTTCTCCTCAAGGATTTTGATGGATTCCTTTCTCACATTGAGGTCTCCTTCATCCATTTTGAGTCTATTTTCGTGTGTGGTGTAAGGAAATGATCCAATTTCATTTTTCTGCATGTGGTTTTCCAATTTTCCCAACACCATTTGTTGAAGAGACTGTCTTTTTTCCATTGGACATTCTTTCCTGCTTTGTCGAAGATTAGTTGACCATAGAGTTGAGGGTCTATTTCTGGGCTCTCTATTCTGTTCCATTGATCTGTGTGTCTGTTTTTGTGCCACTACCATGCTGTCTTGATGATGACAGCTTTGTAATAGAGCTTGAAGTCCGGAATTGTGATGCCACCGACTTTGGCTTTCTTTTTCAATATTCGTTTGGCTATTCGAGGTCTTTTCTAGTTCCATATAAATTTAGGTTTATTTGCTCCATTTCTTTGAAAAAAAAAATGGATGGGATTTTGATAGGGATTGCATTAAATGTGTAGATTGCTTTAGGTAGCATAGACATTTTCACAATATTTGTTCTTCCAATTCAGGAGCATGGAACATTTTTCCATTTCTTTGTGTCTTCCTCAATTTCTTTCATGAGTACTTTATAGTTTTCTGAGTACAGTTTCTTTGCATCTTTGGTTAGGTTTATTCCTAGGTATCTTATAGTTTTGGGTGCAATTGTAAGTGGGACTGACACCTTAATTTCTCTTTCTTCTGTCTTGTTGTTGGTGTAGAGAAATTCAACTGATTTCTGTGCATTATTTTATATCCTGACACTTTACTAAGTTCATGTACAAGTTCTAGCAGTTTTGGAGTGGAGTCTTTTGAGTTTTCCACATATAGTATCATATCATCTGCAAAGAGTGATAGTTTGACTTCTTCTTTGCTGATTTGGATGCCTTTAATTTCTTTTTGTTGTCTGATTACTGAGGCTAGGACTTCTAGTACTATATTGAATAGCAGTGGTGATAATGGACAACCCTGCCGTGTTCCTGACCTTAGTGGAAAAGCTTTCAGTTTTTCTCCATTGAGAATGATATTTGCGGTGGGTTTTTCATAGATGGCTTTGATAATTTCATAGATGGCTTTGATAATAAAGTAGATGTGATCTATTCTAGAGAATGTTCTATCCCTACACTTTGAAGAGTTTTGATAAAGAAGGGATGCTGTATTTTGTCAAATGCTTTTTCAGCATCTATTGAGAGTATCATATGGTTCTTGTTCTTTCTTTTATTAATGTATTGTATCACATTTATTGATTTGCAGATGTTGAACCAACCTTGCAGCCCTAGAATAAATCCCACTTGGTCATGGTGAAAATCCTTTTAATGTACTGTTGAATCCTATTGGCTAGTATTTTGGTGAGAATTTTTGTATCTATGTTCATCAAAGATATTGGTCTGTAATTCTCTTTTTTGATGGGATCCTTGTCTGGTTTTGGGATCAAGGTGATGCTGGCCTCATAAAATGAGTTTGGAAGTTTTCCTTCCATTTCTATTTTTTGGAACAGTTTCAGGAGAATAGGAATTAGTTCTTCTTTAAATGTTTGGTAGAATTCCCCCAGGAAGCCGTCTGGCCCTGGGCTTTTGTTTGTTTGGAGATTTTTGATGACTGTTTCAATCTCCTTACTGGTTATGGGTCTGTTCAGGTTTTCTACTTCTTCCTGGTTCAGTTGTGGTAGTTTATATGTCTCTAGGAATGCATCCATTTCTTCCAGATTGTCAAATTTGTTGGCATAGAGTTGCTCATAGTATGTTCTTATAATTGTTTGTATTTCTTTGGTGTTAGTTGTGATCTCTCCTCTTTCATTCATGATTTTATTTATTTGGGTCCTTTCTCTTTTCTTTTTGATAAGTCTGGCAAGGGGTTTATCAATCTTATTAATTCTTTCAAAGAACCAGCTCCTAGTTTCGTTGATTTGTTCTATTTTTTTGTTGTTGTTTGTTTGTTTTGTTTCTATTTCATTGATTTCTGCTCTGATCTTTATGATTTCTCTTCTCCTGCTGGGTTTAGGGTTTCTTTCTTGTTCTTTCTCCAGCTCCTTTAGGTGTAGGGTTAGGTTGTATATTTGAGACCTTTCTTGTTTCTTGAGAAAAGCTTGTACTGCTATATATTTTCCTCTCAGGACTGCCTTTGTTGTGTCCCACAGATTTTGAACCATTGTGTTTTCATTATCATTTGTTTCCATGAATTTTTTCAATTCTTCTTTAATTTCCTGGTTGACCCATTCATTCTTTAGAAGGATGCTGTTTAGTCTCCACGTATTTGTGTTCTTTCCAAATTTCCTCTTGTGATAGAGTTCTAGCTTCAGAGCATCGTGGTCTGAAAATATGCAGGGAATGATCCCAATCTTTTGATACCGGTTGAGACCTGATTTAGGACCCAGGATATGATCTATTCTGGAGAATGATCCATGTGCACCAGAGAAGAATGTGTATTCTGTTGCTTTGGGATGAAATGTTCTGAATACATCTGTGATGTCCATCTGGTCCAGTGTGTCATTTAAGGCCTTTATTTCCTTGTTGATCTTTTGCTTGGATGATCTGTCCATTTCAGTGAGGGGAGTGTTAAAGTCCCCGACTATTATTGTATTATCGTTGATGTGTTTCTTTGATTTTGTTATTAATTGGTTTATATAGTTGTCTGCTCCCATGTTAGGGGCATAGAGATTTAAAATTGTTAGATCTTCTTTCTAGACAGACCCTTTGAGTATTATATAGTGTTTTTCCTCATCTCTTATTATAGTCTTTGGCTTAAAATCTAATTGATCTGATATAAGGATTGCCACTCCTGCTTTCTTCTGATGTCCATTAGCATGGTAAATTGTTTTCCACCCCCTCACTTTAAATCTGGAGGTGTCTTCGGGTCTAAAATGAGTTTCTTGTAGACAACATATTGGTGGGTTTTGTTTTTTTATCCATTCTGATACCCTGTGTCTTTTGATTGGGGCATTTAGCCCATTAACATTCAGGGTAACTATTGAGAGATATGAATTTAGTGCCATTGTATTGCCTGTAAGGCGACTGTTATTGTACAGTCTCCGGTTCTTTCTGATCTACTTTTAGGGTCTCTCTTTGCTTAGAGGACCCCTTTCAATATTTCCTGTAGAGCTGGTTTGGTGTTTGCAAATTCTTTCAGTTTTTGTTTGTCCTGGAAGCTTTTTTTTTTTTTAATATTTTTATTTATTTGACAGACAGAGATCACAAGTAGGCAGAGAGGCAGGCAGAAAGAGAAGAAGGTGAAGAAGGCTCCCTGCTGAGCAGAGAGCCTGATGCAGGGCTCGATCCCAGGACCCTAATATCATGACCTGAGCCGAAGGCAGAGGCTTTAACCCACTGAGCCACCCAGGCGCCCCTGTCCTGAAGCTTTTTATCTCTCCTTCTATTTTTAATGATAGCCTAGCTGGATATAGTATTCTTGGCTGTATGTTTTTCTCATTTAGTGCTCTGAATATATCATGCCAGTTCTTTCTGGCCTGCCACGTCTATGGATAAGTCCGCTGCCAATCTAATATTTTTACCATTGTATGTTACAGACTTCTTTTCCCGAGCTGCTTTCAGGATTTTCTCTTTGTCTTAAGACTTGTAAATTTTAATATTAGGTGACGGGGTGTGGACCTATTGTTATTGATTTTGGGGGGCATTCTCTGCACCTCCTGGATTTTGATGCTTGTTCCCTTTGCCATATTAGGGAAATTCTCTACAATAATTCTCTCCAATATACCTTCTGCTCCCCTCTCTCTTCTTCTGGAATCCAATTATTCTAATGTTGTTTCGTCTTATGGTGTCACTTATCTCTCAAATTCTCCCCTCGTGGTCCAATAGCTGTTTGTCCCTCTTTTGCTCAGCTTCTTTATTCTCTGTCATTTGGTCTTCTATATCACTAATTCTTTCTTCTGCCTCATTTATCTTAGCAGTAAGAGCCTCCATTTTTTATTGCACCTCATTAATAGCTTTTTTCATTTCAACTTGGTTAGATTTTAG
This sequence comes from Lontra canadensis, assembly GCF_010015895.1. Lineage (NCBI taxonomy): Eukaryota > Metazoa > Chordata > Mammalia > Carnivora > Mustelidae > Lontra > Lontra canadensis. The sequence continues at coordinate 33,271,406 of NW_022630999.1, forward strand.
TTCTTTTATCTCTCCAGAAAGGGCTTTTATCTCTCCAGAGAGGGTTTCTCTAATATCTGCCATGCCTTTTTCGAGCCCAGATAGAACCTTGAGAATTGTCATTCTGAAATCTAGATCTGACATATTACCAATGTCTGTATTTATTAGGTCCCTAGCCTTTGGTACTGCCTCTTGTTCTTTTTTTTTTTTTTTTTTGTGGTGAGTTTTTCCACATTGTCATTTTGTCCAGATAAGAGTATATGAAGGAGAAAATAAAATACTGAAAGAGTGGCAAAGACCCCAGGAAAATGCACTTTAACCAAATCAGAGGAGACCCCAAATCATGGAAGGGAGAAAGGGGATTAAAAAAAAGTTCAGGAAAAAAAAAATTAAAAAAAGAAAACAAATAAAGAAAAAATATATATATATATTAGATAAACTAGTTATAAAACGTTAAAAAAAGAAAAGGGTAAGAGTTAAAAAAAAATTAGCAGAAGAAAAAAAAATTAAAAAAATTAAATTAACTGCAAGACTAAAGAATCATGGGAAGAAAGCCATTACTTCTGTGCTTTGCTTTCTCCTCCACTGGAATTTTCCTGTTCTCCTTGGTAGGTGAACTTTGTCTTGGCTGGATTTCTTGATGATCTTCTGGGGGAGGGGCCTGTTGTAGTGATTCTCAAGTGTCTTTGCCTGAGGCAGAATTGCACCACCCTTACCAGGTAATCTGCTAAGTAATCTGCTTGGGCTCACTTTCGGGAGCTTTTGTCCCCTGAACGCTTTCTGTAGAGTTTTGGAGGACACGAATGAAAATGGCAGCCTCCTAGTCTCAGGCCCGGAGGAGCCGAGAGCTCGGGGCCCCACTCCTCAGAGCACCCTCAGAGAAAATTGCCCAAACATTCCCATCTCCCTGGCCTCTGGTCGCGCTCTGAGCTCGCCCAGTCTGCGACTGGTTCAAGGTAACCCAGAGCTGAGAGCTCACTCCTCGGCTCTGCCTCTGTAGCCAGCTTCCCCGGTCTAATACCTGCAAGCTCTGTGACACTCAGACACCCCCGATCCTTCTGTGACCCTGCGGGACCTAGGGCCACGCTGGTCCCGCGTGGGCTTCACCCCAGTTTAGCCTCTGGAGCTATGTCCCTCAGTGGGTCAGACTTTTAAAAGTCCTGATTTTGTGCTCCGTTGCTCTGCTGTTTGCTGGGAGCCGGCGCCTCCCTCTGCAGTCTATGTTCCTGTCGCTTTGGATTCACTTCTCCGCCGGTCCTACCTCTCAGAAGGTGGTCGATTTTCTGTTTCTAGAATTGCTGTTCTTCTCTTCAATCTCCCGTTGGATTTGTAGGTGTTTGCAATGGTTTGATAAGCTCTCTAGCTGATCGCCTGCTACCTGATGTAGTCTCAGCCTGCTACTTCTCCGCCATCTTGACTCTTCCCCCATATTGCTTTATTTTTAATTGGTCTAATAGAAAACATTTTGTTCAAAATAGTAAAGTAACAACATATTTGGTGATTACAGCTGATAGCCAAGTAAAATCAATGGCAACATGAACTAAGAAATGGGAGGGAGGAATTGACAATGCTCTGTCATAAGGTATCTGCACTACATATGAAGTGGCATAATGTTATTTGAAAGTGGAATTAAATTAGTTGTAAATGTATATTGTGAGCTCTAGGTCAACCACTGATGTTTAAAAGTGTAATTGATAAGAGAAAAAATAAAATGGAATCCTAAAATGCTTAAAACCATAGAAGGTGGGAAAAAAGTGAGAGACAATAAATGAACAAGAGTGATGAATAGGAAACATTTACAAATATGGTAGTTGTTAATTTAGCTGTCACTTTATGTGTGAATGGCCTGTATACACCAATTAAAAGATGCCTGTCAGGGTAAATAAAAATACACCAAGGTAAGCAGAAGAAAATAAATAATAAAAGCAAAAGTTAGTAAAATTAAAAACAAGAAGTTAATGGGGAAAATTAATGAAAGCAAAAGCTAGTTCTTTGGAAAGATACATAAAATAAACCTACAGCCAGACTAAGAAAAAAGGAAAACTCAAGTAAGAAATGAAAGAGTGATCATCACTACCAATCCTTTGGGCATTAAAAAGATTGTAAAAGAATATAATAAATAACTCCATGCCCACAAACTTGATAATTTAGATGAAATCAATCAATTCTCTGAAGGACAATATTTATCAAAACCCACATAAGGAGAAAGACATAATCCAAATAGACCTAAATCTATTAAAGAAAATGAACGAATAATAAACAATCTTTAAAAACAGAAAGCAGTATACTCAAGTAGTTTTACTGGTGAATACCAAATTTTTAAGGAAAAAAATTATACTAACTCTCTTCAGTCTCTTATACAAAAAAGAAGCAGAGGGATTACTACCCAGCTCATTCTATGAGGTCAGCATTACCCCCAATACCAAAATCAGTCAAAGAAATTACAAAAAAGGAATATTACAGACCAATATTTATGAACATAAATGCAACATTCTGAACAAAATATAAACAAATTGAATCCAACAACATACAAAAATAATTAATTATATGCATGCCAATGATATTTATTCCAGGTATGGAAGAACTGTTCAAAATTCACAAATCAACTAATCTGTCAGTCACATCAACAGACTAAAGAAGAAAAATCGAATAATTATATCAACAGATACAGAAAAAGCATTTGACAAAATCAAAAACTCTCAGCAGACTAGCAATAGAGTAGAACTTTCAACCTGATGAACAAGATTTACAAAAACCCTATAGCTAACATCACACCTAATGATGAGAAACTAGCTGCTTTCCCTCTAAGATGAGGGATAATACAAAATGTCCCCTGTTACCATTCCTATTCAACATGCTCAGGAAGTTCTAGCCAATGCAATAAGACAATAAAAGGAAATAAAAAGTATAGAATTTTGAAAGGAAGAAATAAAACTTTTTGTTCCCAGATCACATTACTGCATATCTAGAAGATCCCAAATAATCAACAACAACAAAAACCCTGTTGGAACTAATAAATGATTACAGCAAGATTATAAAATATAAGTTAATATACAGAAGTCAATTGCTTTCCTAAACACCAACAATGAAGAATTGGAGTTTAGGGATACCTGGGTGGCTCAGTTGGTTAAGCGTCTGCCTTTGGCTCAGGTCATGATCCTAGGGCCCTGGGATTGAGCCCCACATCAGGTTCCCTGCTCAACAGGGAGTCTGCTTCTCCCTCTCCCTCTGCTCCTCCCCCTGCTTATGCTCTCTCTCTCTTTCCTTTCTCTCTCAAATAAATAAAAATCTTTTAAATATTATTAAAAAAGAATTAAAGTTTAAAATTTAAAACATAATGCCATCTACATTATCACCTCCCAAAATGAGATAGTTATAAATCAAACAAAATATGTACAAGATCTATATAAGGAAAACATAAAACTTTGATGAAAGAAATAAAAAATATATAAATAAATAGAAATCCTATGTTCATTGGTAGGAAAATTCAATATTTTTAAGGTGTCAGTTCTTTCCAACTTGATACATAGATTTAATGTTATCCAAATCAAAATGCCAGCAGGTCATGTTGGGATGAGCACTGGGTATAATACGCAAATAATGAATCTTTGAACACTGTAGCAAAAACTTAGGATGTACTATATGTTGACTAACTGAACATAATGATAAATAAATAAATAAGTAAGTAAGTAAGTAAAATTTTCCCACAGGGGAAAAAAATGCCAGCAAGTTGTCTTGTGAATATGGATAAACTGGTTATAAAGTTTAGGTGAAAATACACAAGACCAAGAATAGTCAACAAAGTATTGAAGAAGAACGTTGGATGGCTGATACTACCCAACTTCAAGGCTTAATTAAAGCTTTAGTAATCAAACCATGTAGTATTGGTAAACAAGTGGACAAAATAGATTAATGGAGGGACGCCTGGGTGGCTCAGTTGGTTAAGCAGCTGCCTTTGGCTCAGGTCATGATCCCAGCGTCCTGGGATCGAGTCCCACATCGGGCTCCTTGCTCGGCGGAGAGCCTGCTTCTCCCTCTGCCTCTTCCTGCCATTCTGTCTGCCTGTGCTCGCTCTCTCTCCCTCTCTGACAAATAAATAAAATCTTAAAAAAAAAATAGATTAATGGAACAGCATAGAAAGTCCAGAAATAGAACAATGGAAATATAGTCATTTATGAAGAGATGACTTCCCCATTGTATATTCTTGGCCCCTTTTCTGTAAATTAATTGACCATATATGTGGGGGCTTCTCTCTTCTGTTCTATTGATCTATGTGTCTGTTTTTATGTCAATACTGTACTGGTTTGCTTTCTATAGCTTTATAATGTAATTTACAATCAGGGAGCATCATACTTCCAGCTTTGTTTTTCTTTCATAAGATTGTTTTGGCTATTTGGGTGGTTCCACACAAATTTTACGATTATTTGTTCTATTTCAGTAAAAAATACCATTGACATTTTGATAAGGGTTGTGTTGAATCTGTATATTGCTTTGGGTATTGTGGACATTTTAACTATAATTCCTCTACTCTTTGAGCATGGAATATCTTTTTATTTGTGTCTTCCTCAATGTCTTATGGTTTTTCAGTGTGCAGTTCTTTCACTCCTTGATTTAATTTATTCCTAGGTGTTTTGTTCTTTTTGATACTATTGTAAATGGAGTTGTTTTCTTAATCTATTCTGCTGGTAGTTCTTGATTAGTATATAGAAACACAACAGATTTTTGCATGTTTATTTTGTATCGTGCAACTTTACTGAGTTTGTTGATTAGGTTCTAATAAGATTTTACGGAGTCCTTAGGTTTTTCCTTATATCATATCATGTCTACAAATAGAGACGGTTTTACTTCTTTCTGTCCAATTTGGATGCCTTTATTTTTATTTTCTTGCCTAATTGCTCTGGTTAGAACTTCCATTACTATGTTGAATGAAAATTGTGAGACTGGGCATACTGGTCTTGTTCCTGATCTTAGAGGAAAAGCTTTTCCCTATTCAGTATGATGTTAGCTCTGGTCTTGTCATATGTGGTCTTTATTATGCTGAGATATATTCTCTCTACATCCATCTGTTAGAGTTTTTAATCATGAATGGATGTCAAATTTTGTCAAATGCTTTTTCTGTATCTATTAAGATCATCATGTGATTTTTATTCTTTATTTTGTTAATGTGGTATATCACATTGATTGATTTACATATTTTAAATCATCCTTGCATCCCTGCAATAAATCCCAGTAGATCATGGTATAATGATCTTTCTAATGCACTGTTGAATTTAGTTTGCTAATATTTTGTTGAGGATTTGTGCATTTATATTCATCCGGGATATAGTTTTCTTTTCTTATAGTGACCATGTCTGATTTTGGTATCAGGGTAATCCTGGCCTCATAAAAAGAGTTTGGAAGTGTTCCCTCCTCTGTTATGTTTTTGGAAGTGTTTTGAGAGGGATTGGTATAATTTTTTTAAATATTTAATAGAATTCAGCAGTGAAACTGTCTAGTCTTAGACTTCTTTGTTGGAAAGTTTTTGACTGCTGAGTGTATTTTCTTACTAGTAATTGTTCTGTTCAGATTTTATATTTTTAATGATTCAATCTTGATAGGGTTTTGTATGCTTCAGGAATTTGTTCATTTCATCTAGGTTTTCCAATGTGTTGGTATATATTTTTCATAGTATTTTCTTATTATTTGGATTTCTCTGGTATCAATTGTATTGTCTTTTTAAAAATTTCTAGTTTTATTTATTTGAATCCTCTTTTTTTCTTGGTAATAGTAGTTAAAATTTTGTCTGTATTTTTTAAAAAACAGCTTTTAGTTTTATTGATCTTTTCTATATTTTTTAAATTTCTATTTTATTTATTTCTACTATGATTTTTATTTCCTTATTTCTACTAACTTTAGGTTTGTTTGTTTGTTTTTCTACTTCCTTGCAGTGTAAATTTAGGATGTTTTTCTGTGATCTTTCCTTTTTTTTTTAATGTAGCTATTTATTGCTATGAAGTTCCCTTAGAACTGATTTTGCTGAATCTAAGTTTTGTATGTTGTCTTTACGTTTTCATTTGTTTCAAGGTACTTTTTTAGGTCTCTTCTGATTTCTTCCTGGATGCTTTGGTTGTTCAGTAACATATAGTTTAATCTGCATACATTTATGAATATTCCAGTTTTCTTTTTGTAAACCAATATTTTATCCCATATCATTGTGGTTTGAAAAGATGCTTGATATGATTCAGTCTTCTTAAATCTATTAACACTTGTTTTGTGATATAACATATGGTCTGCCTGGAGAACATTTCATGTGTATTTCAGAAGAATATGTATTCTTCTGCTGTTTTATGGAATATTCTTTAAATGTCTGTTAAGTCCCTCTGGTCTTAACATGCATTTTCTGTCTGGATGATATATCTCTTGTTGAAGTGGGATAATGAAGTCCTTTACTTTTATTGTATAATGCTGTCTATTTCTCCTTTTAAGTGTGTTAATATTTGCTTTCTATATCTAGGTCCTCCCATGTTGAGTGCATAAATATTTGCAAATGTTTTATCATCTTGTTGGATTATTCCCTTTGTCATGATATAATAACCTGCATTTTCTCTTATTTCAATCTTTTGCTAAGAGTCTATTTTGTCAGATGTAAGTATCGCTATCCCTACTTTCTTTTGGTTTCCATTTGCTTGGACTTTTTTCCATTTTTGTTTTAGTTGTTTTTTATTTTTTCCCCCCTATTCCTTCACTTTTAGTCTATGTGTGTCCTTAAAGATAAAGTGAGTCTCTTGTAGGCAGCAAATAGTGGGTCTTGCTTGTTTTTATTTAAATCCATTCATGTCTTTTGATTGGATATTTTAGTTCATTTACATTTGAAATAATTATTGATAGCTGTAGATTTATTGTCACCATTTTGTTCATTGTTTCCTAACTATTTTAATTCCTTTGGTCTTTTGTTCCTCTCTGATGTCTTTCTTTGTGATCTGATGATTTTTTATAGTGATATGTGTTGATTCCTTTCTCTTTGTCTTTTGTGTGTTACTATAGGCTTTTGCTTTCTTACCATAAGGCTTATATAAAATAGCTTATAACAATCTAGTTTAAGCTGATAACAACTTAATTTCTAATGCTCTACATTTTTACATTTTCCCTCCCTGCATTTTATGTACTTAAAGTCATAATTTACATTGTTTTACTTTGTATATTCTTTAACAAATTATTGTAGTTTTATGGCTTTTTTTAATATGTAATTTTGTCTTTTGCTTTTCATGGTAGACTTATAAGTGATTTACCTAGAACCATTACAACATTAGAATATTCTGAATTAAGATATGTATTTACATTTACCAATGAGATTTATACCTGCATATATTTTCCTATTACTAATTAGCATCCTCTTGGTTTTGCTTGAAAAACTCCCTTTAACATTTCTTGTAAGGTCAGTTTAGTGGTGATGAACTCCTTTAGCTTTATCTTGCATTGAAACCTCTTTATCTTTCCTTTAATTCTGAAGATCACCTTAACTAGGCAGTGTATTCTTGGTTGTCATTTTTCTTTTTTTCAGCCCTCTCAATATATCATGTCACTGTCTTGTGGTCTGCAAAGTTTCTGCTGAAAAATCAATTGACAGTTTTGTGGGGTTTCTTTTGTATGTAACAAATTGTTTTTCTGTGGCAACTTTTAAGATTCTCTTCTTGTCTTTAGGCAACTTAATTGTAGTGTGTGTTGGTGTGGGCCTTCTTGGATTTATATTTTTTGAATTCTCTATACATTCTAGATCTGGGTATTTGTTTCTTTCCCTATTTTGAAGAAGTTTTCAGCTATTATTTCTTTGAATAAGTTTTCTGCCCCTTTCTCTCAACCTTGTCTTTCTGGAACCCCTATAAAGTAAATATTGGTCTATTTAATGGTGTCCCATAAATTCCTTAATCTATCTTCACGCTTACATTCTTTTTTATTTTTTTCTTTTTGCTCTAATTGGATGAATTTCACTGCCCTGTCTTCAAATTTGGTGATCATTTCTTTCATTTGATCTAGTTTACTATTGAACCCCTCTACTAAGATTTTTGTCACATTCTTCAGTTCTGTGACTTCTGTTTGGTACTTTCCTATATTTTCTATCTCTGTTGAAATTTTCACTTGTTCATACATTGTCTCCTGACCTTGATGAGCATCTTTATGACTGTTGTTTTGAACTCTTTATCAGGTAATCCACTTATCTCTGTTTGATTAACCTATGTTCCTAGAGTTTTTTTTCCTAGTCTTTTTTTTTTTTTAAGGATTTTTATTTATTTATTCAACATACAGAGATCACAAGTAGGCAGAGAGGGAGGCAGAGGGCGGGGGAAGCAGGCTCCCTGCTGCACAGAGAGCCTCATGTGGGGCTCAATCCCAGGACCCTGAGATTATGACCTGAGCTGAAGGCAGAGGCCTAACCCACTGAGCCACCCAGGTGCCCCTTTTTTCCTAGTCTTCATGGAGTGATCTCATGTAGATTAACCTTATTGATTAGCTCAGTTTGAACTTTTCATTGTCTCTCAATCCTTTGTAATTGTCCAAGCTACCTTCTTTTTTTTCATGTGGCTCTTAGTGGGGTTTGCATTGACCTGTCAGTGTTCCAAAGGGGAGGATTGCAGCCAAGACCTAGACCCTCAGACAGCAGCCAAGAAAGCATGTAGTTAGAGACCTTCCATGGGAAAAGTAGGAGATGGGCTTTTTTGCCTGCTCCCTCTGCACTGGAACCAGGTTTATAGCCACAGACAAGCACTCCTATGCCTATTAACTGCTTCTTTGTTTGCTATAGTCCTATGGGACTCATGAGTACAAGCCCCTTTGGCTATCAGAGTCAGGCATTGCAGGGGCCCAGCTCTTGGGTGGCAGCCACAAAAGACAATCATGTGTTCAAGCTCCTTTCAAGGAAATACTGGTGACAGAGTGAGCTAGAGGGAGAGGGTAGAGAAGGTTTCTGCAGACTTACCTCTTCTCTGGGAAAGAACACAGTCAACTTCTAGATGGATGTTTAATGAGAAACCTAATCCTCAGGCAGCAGCTTTTAATGTATGTAAATACAACAAAGAAAGAAGCCAGTGTTAACAGTCTATATACTGTATGATTCCTACTACATGATACTTTGGGAAAGGTAAAACTGTAGATATAGGAAAAGGATCAGTAATTGCCAGGGTTTTAAGAGGAAATTGGGGATGGAGGGAAGGATGACGAGGCAGAGCAAAGAGGATTTTTAGGACAATGAAACTGTTTTACATACTATTGTACTGGCAGATACATGACATTATGCATTTCTCAAAACTCTTGAAACTGTACAACACAAATGGCAATCTAATATAAACTATAGACTTTACATAATAGTAGTATATTAGTATTGGTTCATCAATTATAAGAAATGTACCACACTAAAGCAATATTTTAATAGTAGAGGAAATGCTGGTGGGGAAGAAAATGTTTATGAGAACTCTCTGTATTTTCTTTCTTTTTTTTTAATGACTTTATTTATTTATTTGACAGAGAGAGATCACAGGCAGAGAGGCAGGCATAGAGAGAGAGAGGGAAACGGGTTCGCTGCCGAGTAGAGAGCCCGATGCGGGGCTCGATCCCAGGACTCTGGGATCATGACCCGAGCTGAAGGTAGAGGCTTTAACCCACTGAGCCACCCAGGTGCCCCTCTCTGTGTTTTCTGCTCTATTTTTATGTAAACCTAATACTACTCAAAACAGAAAAACCCAACTTTATCAATTTCAAAAGTTGAAACCAATCAGTAATTTCTTATTGAGGATTCCTTTGTAGATTGGAAATAAGGGGGAAAGAAACAAGAGGAAAAATGTGGGGTCTTATAGGACAAAAGAAGCATAGCAGAGGATTCAGAACTCTCCCAACTTCCCTATCACTGACAACAAAAACTACTTATCAAACTACTTATTAAAGACTGTACTTCTATGCACTGACAGGAGGGGGCACCCTTTGACTAGGAACCTTCCATGACACAAGGCAAAAACAGCCTAAAACTATATAAAGCCATTTTATGAGGGAAACAGAAAATAGGAACCACTTTATGAACTGATGAGCCCCCTCCTTTTTGACCCTCCACAAAAGCTCTATGAAGTAGAATCAAATAATAACACAACACTCCAAATAGGGAAAATTGATTCTGAACACTCAAAACTATTAGCTTGTTTTAAACAAAGAGAACTCCTCATTGACTCCCGGGGCAGGGGGGGAGGGTTGTAATGAAATAACTTACAGAAGCGAGAGAATTAGTCTGACATCAGACTTATCTAAAACAACATCAATAATGATGCAACCTTTAAAACAAAACCAAAACAAAACAAAAGCATTGAGGAAAGAAAGTGTGAACCAAGGATTTTATTTGTATTTAAGCTATTTTTTAGACATCAGGGCTTTAGGAAAACCAGTTAAACGTTGTAAGATTTAGTTATATTTCTACCCATGGACCTTTCTTGAGGAATCTCCTAAGGGTAATCATTCTAACCAAAAAATGACTGGGGAAACTTGAAAAAGGACTGAAGTTTTGACGAAATAACTGAATGTATTGTGAATAATGGGAGCCAGATTTCTCACTGTTGGTGAGATGAGTAAAGATTAATGAAGAGAAAAACTAAAAATGAACTCTTTGATGTTGACTTGGAATTGGAGGTATCAGTAATAAAAAAATCTTACATAGATACACATGTATGTGTACACTTTTATACATGCACACACATGCGTATAGACACAGACATGGGTATACATATACATATACATATACATATACATATACATATATATTTATTTCTATCTACTGAGAAGCCTTAGAAGCAAGAGCATCTCAATAGCAATTAGCACATCTAGTACATCCAGCACTCAGATCTTTGTTTCTTAATACAATCCTCCACTAAAATGATCCTCCACTAAATGAACCATTTATTTGAGAAATGACTACTTTCTGGTCTAAGGCTGAGAATGAATGAGATGGGCCCTGAATATCTTGTTCCAGAAAGTAAGAAAGTACTGAAAGAATGATGGCAACATGTCAAAATGGCATGGAACACAACTTGAATGGCTCCTACCGGCCAAATCTAGGATAGTTTGAACATCTAAGTAAATGATAGTAATGGATTATAAGACATTGAGGAAAATCACAAACCATGAGCTCATATTCATTTAAATAAAAAAATATATGAATGAATAAACAATGAAAGATTAGCTCTTTTTCTCAGTAGAATTCCATTTAATAAATGTAGAAAGATTGATAGAATTAAAACTTTTTTGTCTATGATTCAGGAAAGAGTCCGTTTTATAGATATTAAAACAAGTGGGCTGAAAGTATGATGAGTTATAAAATACTTACATAGTCTCCCAATATCTAACCACAAATACATATTAATTACAATGGGAAATCTCCTCTAACATTCACGTGGGGAAACCCTAATTAATGGTTAAAGTTAATACCATGAGTAACAGGACAAATTGTTAAGATGTGTCTCCTGATAAAAAGTAGTGAGGAAAACAAACATCACTTAGTTGGTATTCCTGCCAATAAAGTATATAACTTGAATATAATCACAAGGAAACATCCTGAACCCCTAACTGAGGGGCATTCAATAACTGGTCTGTGGTCTTCAAAATGTAGGATTATGAATGACTAGTAAAAGTAGTGGGAGTGACCCTGTTTAAAGGAGACTAAAGAGACATGTAACTCATGACTGCAAGTTATGATATGGAATTTTCTGGGGTAATATGAGACAATGAGCAAAATTTGAATGAGGACTTTGATTAGCTGATGCTATTTTGTTAATGTTAATTTCCTAAATCTGATCATTGTATTGCAAATCTGATCATTGTACTGCCCTTGTTTTTAAGAAATTCACAGTGGAGTATTTAGGGACAAAATAGTATGATGTCACACACCTTATTTTCAAATGACTCAGAAAAAACATGTATATATATTGAAAGACGTGTAGTTAAGCAACTGTGGTAAAATGCTAACATTTGGAGAATCTGGATGAAGAGAATACAGAATTTTTTTTTTTTTTTTGCTATTCTTGTTACTTTTCTATAAGTCTGAAATTGTATCAAAATTGGAAGTTCTTAAGTTTCATTATTCACAAATGATATGACAGGATATGTGGAAAATATAAAACACTTTGTAGATAACACTGAAAATTTAGAACAGTGTTTACTAAGGCTATCTATTGAATACAGTGTTAATTTTAAAAAATACTAGTTACAAATAGAAATGAAATTTTAAAATTTTATGCTATTTACAGGAGCATAAAAGATATAGTATGCCTAGGTATAAAGTGAGCAAAAGTTGTATGAGACCTCTACACTGAAAATGACAAAATATAACATGCATAAAGAGCTAAATAAAAGGCAGAATATACCATAGTAAAAATATCACTTCTCTCCAAATTGATCTAAAGATTCAAAGCAGTTTCAATAAAATTCCCAGCAAGCTTTTGGGGTTTTGTTTGTTTGTTTGTTTGTTTTCCTGGAACATGACAAGTTAATTCTAATGTTGATTCTAAAATTACATGGAAATGCTGAGTTGCCTGGGTGGCTCAGTGGGTTGAGCATCTGCCTTAGGCAGTCGTGATCTCAGGGTCCTGGGATTAAGCCCTGCGTAGCATCAGGCTCCCTGCTCAGCCAGGAGTCCGCTTCTCCCTGTCCTTCTCCTTCTGTGCTCACTCTCTCTTTCCCTCACTCTCTCAAATAAAGTCTTTAATTTAAAAAAAAATTACATGGAAATACAAAAGGCCAAGAATATCCAAGGAAATCTTGAAGAACAAGTGGAGGACTTATATTAACAGATATGGAGATCTGTTATAAGATAATTTAGTGTGATGTAATGCAAACATAGAAAACAGATTAAAGAAAGAGAATAGAGAATCCATAAAGAGAGCCAAATACATTTGCTCACCTGATTTATGACCAAAAAAATGACACTACAGATGCAGTGAGGAAAGGATAGTCTTTTTAAAGACTATCCTGGGTCAATTTGTAAAATGTATCAAGACAAAATAAATCTTGATCCCTATCTCCACCTAACAGAAATATATATTTTTTTAATCTTTGTAAATACTTTATTCTGTTTCTAGATATTCCAGATTTAGGTTATTTTAAGATAATAATATATAGCTAGCTAAAATAAAATCTACAAGAAGTTTATGAGATACAGATGAGATAACCTGTAATTTTTTAACTTAATTTGAACTATTAGGAACATTGGGACTTGTGAAATTGATACTGACCTTGTGTATCAATTATTTTTTTCTACAAGTACTTGTTGATCCTTCCAGAGATCATATTGTGCCATTGTGTTTAAGAATGCCGATGTAATTGTAAGACGAGGTAATTTTTCTTCAGAGGCCAGCCTTAAGTCCAGAAATTTTGACCCCATATGTAGTGTTCTTTTTTAATAATGGTATTTCTTGTGAGCCTTGAGAGATATGTTATCTGAAAAAAGAGGGCAAAGAAATGTCAACAAAGAAACTAAAAGAAGCACAGGCAAAGATTAATTCAAAACAGAACAGGAACAGTGAAATTTGAAACCTAAAGAAGTGATTTCTCCTAAATGAAGTGATGGCTCTTTGAAACAACGTTTTTCCTATCTTGTTAGAATGAATTTCTTTACCCTGAATAATCCGTTATTGACATTTCCTCTAGATTCTGGTTTTGAAACCTCTCTTTTTTGGAAAGAAGGAAAGGAAGAGAAGGGAGGGAGGGAGGGAAAGAGAGAGCGAGAGAGAGAAAGCAAGCAAGCCAACTTCATTTTGGAGTTGTACATTAGAAGTAAAGAGAGCTCCTGGGTGGCTTAGGTGGTTAAGTGTCTGCCTTGGGCTCTGGTCATGATCTTGTTTCCTGAGATCAAGTCCTGCATGAGGCCCCCTGCTCAGCAGGGAGTCTGCTCCCTCTCCTTCTAAACCTCCCCCTGCTCATGCTCTCTCTTTTGTGCACTCTCTTGCTCTCACACCTTCACTCTCAAATAAATAAATAAAATTTAAAAGAAGAAGAAGAAGAAGAAGAAGAAGAAGAAGAAGAAGAAGAAGAAGAAGAAGAAGAAGAAGAAGAAGAAGAAGAAGAAGGAGAAGAAGTAAAGAGAAGAAAGTAGAAAGTTGGCTTGAGCTGTTTTTACTGTGCAAGCTGTCCACAAATTTGGGAAACATAGTTTAATTTTTTAAACTATATATTACTTACATTTTCAAGTAAAAATATTCAGCAAGTTTTTGAATGAAATACTCTAAATTTAAAGCAATAAGTCTAATTCCTAATCTGGGGAAAAAAAGTATAACAGGAAAAATCATGTTTATTATGATTAACAATTGAACTCTTTGTCTTAAATTTAGAGGTCTTTCACCCAAAAAGGTATGAGGATGATGAAGTAGAATATGTTGGGCATATTATTTGACAAAGTAACCAATAACTCTTTAAAAATAAATTTACTTCCTGTTTATTGACTTTGTCGACAGATTGTATAAAAAGATGTAGTTTTCTTTTTTTTTCTTAAAGATTTTATTTATTTATTTATTTGACAGACAAAGATCACAAGTAGGCAGAGAGGCAGACAGAGAGAGAGAGGAGGAAGCAGGCTCCCTGCTAAGCAGAGAGCCTGATGTAGGGCTCAGTCCCAGGACCCTGGGATCATGACCTGAGCCGAAGGCAGAGGCCTCAACCCACTGAGCCACCCAGGCGCCCAAAGACGTAGTTTTCAACACTTGGCACTTTTCTATTTCACCTAAGTAACAGCATGTAAAAGGTTGCATTGGTGTATATTTGGTACCTCTCTTATTTGATGTTTTTTTTTTCCTGTTTTTTCTGTTTATCTTGCTGAATTACTATAAAAAGAGGATATCAGCTATGGCAGTTTTAAAAATTAATAAGTCCAGTTCCATTATGTAGCTTTGGTAGTTATTACTTAAATATCAGTATTTGTTGCTTTAGCCCCCCTCATCAGTTCTGTGACCCACTTAGTACACTGTAATATACTACTCCCTACTTAAATTAGTTATAGCAGATTCTGTTCTCTGTAACTGAACTCCTTTTAGAACAAACCCACTTTAGGTCAGTTGGGTTCAAATAATTCTCATGGCATACTTCAATTACTTAAGGAGTCTGCTGCACTGATTCTCAGGTGTCTTTGCCTGGGCAGAGTTGCACCATGCCTTGCCAGAGGTTGGGCTTGGTGTAAGCTGCTTCTGGTTGCTCTATGTGGCTTTTGTTCCCTGAAGGCTTTCCATGGGGCTTTAGAGGGTGAAAATAAAAATGTCCATGCCCTGATCTCCAACCCCAGAGCTGAAAGATCACAGCCCCTTCTCTTCAGTAAACTCTCAGGGAAAAGCAGGTTTCACTGTTGCATGTGCCAAACTCTGCAGACTCCTGTGTGTATGCCTGCGACAATCCTTCCAGGGAAAGGTGGAGGCTCACCATGTTTCTGCCTTTTGCAAGGGCCCTGCTAGAGGAGTCACTGATGGTGACAAGGTTTGGTGGAGGTTAGGGGTTTGGGGTTTATGGCAAACCAAGCTAAAAGCCCCCTCCCGTAGCCAGTTTCTCTGTTCCAATGTTTGGGAATTCTGCTGGTTCAGTCACACCTGGTCTTTCTGTGACCCCTGAGACCATAGTGTCCCACCTAGGACTCTGCCCTGCTTCACCACCTGAGCACCTTTCAGGCATGGATGTTTCTCACCAGAGCAAACTTCTCAAAGTTTTGATTTTTCACTCCTATCACTTTCCTGTGATAGGAGGTTCCCTCCCCCGACCATTTATCTTCCAATATATTCCCTTAGATTCACTTCTCTACACATCCTGTCTTGAAAAAGTAGTCACTTTTCTATTTGTAAAATTCCAGCAAGTATTTTCTTACATCTCAGATTGAATTCATAGATATTCAGAATTATTTGATAGATATCTAGCTAAATTCAAGAGACCAGATGAAACGAGGTCCCCTACTCTTTCACCATCTTGGCTCTATCTTCCTTCCTTTTAGAATGGGTGATTCTGGGTACCCCCATCTAAAAACATGTATCCCATCCCATATACTCAAGGATTTGTCCTCTGTAATGATTCCCTTTCCCTTAAGCATGTTCCCTTTTCCCCCTCATCCCTGGATCATTCCCATCAAGCTATAGATAAGCTCAAATATCTCTTCTTATAACAGTTCAGGTCTAACAAGAAGCAGATTCCAAGACAGAATTAGATGCACAAAAAAAATATGTTTGGACATTTCACTCACATGCACTGGTGAGAAAAAAATGGGAAGATTGGGAGAGTCATCAGATTTTGATGCAGATTTGAGCTCTGAACAAGAGGGGAAGAAAAAGGAGGGAAGAGACAAATGAAGGTCTAAGGTCGCATTGTAATTCTAACAAAGTTTTGACAATGCCAAGAATGAGTCCTCAGGCTGAAGTTGCTGATCAGAGAAGTCCTGTGTCAATGCAGGAACATACCTACACTGGTCTTCCTACCACCCCTAGTCACTGGCTGTGAGCAGCCCATGGGACATATAGTCTTGTTATGAATGAGGAGGAAAGAATTTCAGAACATAGCACCTGGGACCGTAGGCAATTTTGTTCTTCACAGGAACAGATTGAAAGGCACATATCCATTGTCACAATGTCTCTCTTAACTTCTTGATTTCATGGTCTTCTCCAGCTGTCACCCCATTTATCTGACTCTCATTTCTAATAAAACTGTTTAAAAGCGTTTGCTTATAGGGGTGCATGGGTGGCTCAGTCTGTTAACTGTCTCTTGATTTCAGCTCAAGTCATGATCTCAGAGCTGTGAGATTGAGCCCCACATTGGCTCTATGCTCAGCATGAAGTCTGCTTGAGATTATTTCTCTCTCCCTCTGCCTTTCTCACTGCATCCCCCCACTCATACATGCACTCTAAATAAACACATAAGGAAATAAATAAATAAGTCTTTTTTAAAAAGTTGCTCATATTCACTGCTTCTATCCTCTTATATTATATCCTCTCCTTAACTAACTCCAACCAGAGTTTGTCTTTCCTCCCCACTCTTTCAATGACTGTTTTCCTCTTCTCTCACAATAACCATTTAATTGAACATATGGCCACACAGAATAAAGGCTATATTTTCCAAACTAGAATCTAGAAGTTTAGATGTAATCCCTTGACTGATAGTTCTTGGTAATATTTATTTTTTTATTTAAACACTGTGAGAATCAAATGAACTTGTTGAACAAATAGGCTGTCTTCCAGATTTGGCTTTTGGACTGCTGGTACTGGAACTCTGGTTGAAAGTAGTTTTTTCTAGGTAAGGACTCAAGTCAGTGACAATCAGACATGCACAAGGGACAAGATTAATATTGGTGTTGCACAGTATGAGCCTTGGCAGATTTGCCCAGAGCTTCTGGACAAATAGCCAGTTAAAGAATAAGGATAGTAGTTTGCAGGCATGGGCTGCTGTAGGTACCAAGAAGGGTTGTCTGGCTGTGGCTAGAAGAGGAGCTGGGAGATGGGGAGGGGGTTACTGAGGAAGTCTTCTTAGAACAGTTTGATCTAGAGATGAAAAAGTGTTCTTATTGGGGAAGAGATGAGAGCACACAGAGATGTGAGAACTTGTGGTATTTTGGGGAGACTTCAAACACTACATGTGATAAGACACCATCCATTTATATGGTGCTGTGTGGTGGAGAGTGACTCTGTGTGTGTGTTGCAGGGAGGGAGTGGTGGTGGAAGAAAGGGCAGTGCAAAGGAGGCAGGAAGAGAAGCTGTAGGGGAAAGCTAGAATCTGATTGTGAGGGGCCTGTATGACGTTCTACTTAGTTCAACTAGTATCTTAAAGGGTATAGAGGATGCACCGAGGGACAGTTAACTAGGGCCTTGACATCTTAGCCTTGCAAATTAGACAGATTCTCCTGGCAGCCTGTGGAGTGTTAATTAGCAGTAAGTTTTAGGCTATTGACATTTAATGGAATAAAGTAAACCCTATTAAGCAGTAAAGCTTCTGATCTTCCCTCATCTCCAATTCTCACTCCCATGTTCACTTCTAGAGATTTCACTGTTACCTTAAGGCATAATTACTTTGAGTGTCTCTTTACCTACATAAAGTCTTTGTGGTCACTCCTGCTGCTTCCTTTAATGTAGCTAATTACTTTTGAGCATGCATATCCTTCTTACCTAGAGTCTTTCTGGTCATGATAGGGACCTAGAGTTTACTCTGGTAAATAAAAGCTGGGTAGTTGGGTAGTACAGGTTTCAGCTCCAGACTATCTGAATTGATTGGAACATACTCATAGAAGCTATTTGCCATGACTCTTATGAGTAACACGAAGAAAGATGATGGTAAAATTATTGAATGATACTGTGGAGGCCAAAGTTCCCAAAGGCAGCCACATGAAAGACACCAATGGATGAGTCAGAAGACCCTCAGCATTTGCCTACTGACATGCCAGTGCTACCTCCAGGCAGACATCTCCCTACCCTGGGTCCAGGTGCACTCTGGCTGGGAACTGTGAAGACACAGAGAAGAGACCCCCTCCCTGCAAATTATAGGGGACAAGCTGGCAGGCAACATAGTGACCCAGTGGTGCCCATTGAATCCTTCCCAAGGCAAGAATAGGAGGAGACCACTCCAGGGGCTTGAAACAGTGGCTTTTAAGCAATTTATATGGGAATATTTCAATATGTAATAGTCGTTACAGCCATATGAGTGAATTGTAGCAAAATTGCAGACCTGAATCTATGATTCTGAGGAAAACAGACATTGAAAGTTTCCCTTTCTGTGTGCCTTGGAAAGATATTTCTACAATTGCCTAAACATAGTTCCAGATGGATTTCTTTGACCTGCGCTTGAGGCTTTGCATGGCCCTTTTCTATGTAATGTGTTGATTTCAAAAAGGTAGTAATATTTTCTAAGTTACCACAAACCTGCTTTGTTTATCTTTTCTAGCATGTTCCAGGAATTTGAGGAGACCACAATTGCTTGGGCAAAGTGTCCTGGAGTAACATGATGAAGAGATTGGAAGGAGGCAAGACTGGAGGCAGGGAGCTCGTGACCAAGTTTCAAATGAGGATCATGACAAGGTAGCAGCATGGAGGAGAGGGCAGATCCAAGAACTGTTTTTGAGATGATCATATACAATAAAAGGGAAATTAAGATGGGTCAAGTTTCTAAGCTGAGCAAAGGGGAAAGTGATGATACCACTCATAGGTAGTCATAGTGGTTGGTGGCTATAAAAAGGGTCTCACCTCTCTGGCCTCTGTTTACTTATTAGCAAAATAGGATGATAATGGTACTTCTTCATAAGGCTACTTTGAGTACTAAATGGGATAATGAATATATAATGTTAATTATGTTAATTGGAGAGTGGCATGCACTAAGTGTTCAGTAAATGTTAGCAATTTTTTTCTTCAAGAAATGGGCTTAGAAAAGTTAAATAATTTGCTTTGAAGTACACAGTTAAGTAAGTGATGGAGTTGGGATTCTAGCACATCAGTTGGAGCACAGAATCTGGTCACTTGTCCTGTTACATAGGATAGAAAGCCTCAAAAGAAGGACAGGTCTGGTATGTGACTATGATGATGAGTTTGGTTTTGGAAATGGAGACATAAATGTGAGTTGGGGAGAGGAGGTACAGAAAGAAGTTGGACCCATG
The DNA here is from genome assembly GCF_010015895.1 of Lontra canadensis. Taxonomy (NCBI): domain Eukaryota; kingdom Metazoa; phylum Chordata; class Mammalia; order Carnivora; family Mustelidae; genus Lontra; species Lontra canadensis. Next base: position 33,290,991 of record NW_022630999.1, read on the forward strand.
GATCTGGATCTCAGGAGGGTCTTGCCTAGAGAAGTACTTGTTCTTCACTCAGAGTATGTGAAATTACAGTCATGAATAGTGCACAGCCTAGTAGCCAGGTATATGGCTTTGATAAATAGCCAGTTCGTGTTTAATAAAATTGTATGACCAAGACAATTATAAATTCTTTAAGAGGATTTAGTAAGATTTTTATATTTGACCATCAGTCTCACTTACTAAAATTTTTCATGGTGCCATATACTATAATAAAAAGCCTATATTTCAGAAATACAAAAATCATATGCTAATCAGTTTGAAGTTTAAAGATTTCTATGTTAAAACTACTCCTTTAAGAAATTTATTGACCTTATTCAAAATAACTTCCTAAACTTCATCTCCCTCTACTACAAGCAGTTTTTCAACTCTTTTAATATGTTGATTTGTTTAACATATACGATACCTACTTTAGGTTGTGTCACAAGCTGAATGGGGAAAATATCTTCAATACTCTTCAAATCTCAACCTTATTTACTTTCAGATATCTGCACCTACTGTTAGCCCCCCACCAAGTACTTTATAATACTGTTGATGGACTTGTCTGTGTACGTGTTAGAAAACTAAGATGAAAACAAACAAACAAACAAACAAACAAAAACAACCAGGCATCTTTTAGATCACTTGGCAATAGATATATGAAGATGATAGAATTTTGTATAGCAAGGAATGAAAAACTATGGTTCATGGCCAAATCTGGCTCACCAACTGTTTTTATATGGACCATGAACTAAGAAGAGTTTTATATTTTTAAATAGTTGAAAAGAAATAAAAAGAAGAAGAATGAAAATTATATGCACTGCAAATTTCATCATCTATAGATGAATAAAGCTTTATTGGAACATAGCCTTACTCATTCATTTACGTATCATCTATAGCTGCTTTCATGATATGATGGCAAAGTTGAGAACTTGCAACAATTTCATTGTTTTGCAGTGCTGTCCAGCAACCTACAAATCTCAAGCATGTGATTATTAGCTCCACAGTGTTTCAAGTGCCATGAGTATTTCTGTACATTTTATTTTATTTTATTTTATTTTATTTTATTTTATTTTATTTTATTTTAATGGCCAGTACAATAGCCATCATGTCAGAAAAAGAAGAAGTAGAAGAAGGAGTAAAAGGAGAAGAAGGGAAGAGTAGTGGGATTCAAGTGTCATGGTGTTAATGCACAGTGGAGTATGGGTTATTTTGTTGCTGAATTAGACAGGAAAGCAGTGTGTTTATGCAGTCATACAGCTGTGCTAAAAGACTACAGTATAACAGAGGACACACTCATCACAATACTCTCAACCACAAGAAAGCAATGGCCAGAAAAATTAGAAAATTTAAAACAGAATTTGTCACCATAGTATAATTTCTTCATGAAAACAAAATGAGACTGCAACTGAAATAAGTTTCAAAGTGGCTCATTTACTACTCACATGAGGAAGGACATCTGTTGACGGTGAGTTCTTCATGTTTGATTGAAGCAGCAGACAAAATGTGTCTGAGAAAATAAACTCATTTAAGACCACTAGCCTTTTGATAGCAGTGATTGCCTGAAGAGTTGAGGACATTGGGAGCTACATCAATAATCAATTTAAAAACAAGGCAAATGATTTCTAGTGGTTTTCCTTGGCTCTTGATGAGCTGACAGATGTCACCAATATACTGCGGTTGTTATTTGACGAGTCAGTGCTGAGTTTGAAGTGCCTGAAGAATTAGCTTCTGTGAACAGTCCATGTGGAAAAACTATCAGCAAAAATATTTTCAAAGGCAAGGAGAGAACATTAATTCAGTAAACCTGAAGTGGACTCTGTTAAGATGTGTCACAACTCTTAGTGGTAAAAATTCATTGTTGATGGACATCTAGATTCTTTCCATAGTTTGGCTATTGTAGACATTGCTGCTATAAACATTTTTGTACACGTGCCACTTCAGATCACTACATTTGTATCTTTAGGGTTAATACCCAGTAGTGTGATTGCTGGGTTATAGGATAGCTCTATTTTTAACTTTTTGAGGAACATCCATACTGTTTTCCAGAATGGCTGCACCAGCTTGCATTCCCAGCAACTGTGTAAGAGGGTTCCCCTTTCTCTGCATCCTCGCCAACACCTGTTATTTCCTGACTGGTTAATTTTAGCCATTCTGACTGGTGTGAGGTGGTATCTCATTGTGGTTTTGATTTGTATTTCCCTGATGCTGAGTGATGTTGAACGTTTTTTCATGTGTCTGTTGGCCATCTGGATGTCTTCTTTGCAGAAATGTCTGTTCATGTCCTCTGCCCATTTTCTTGATTGGATTATTTGTCCTTTGGGTGATAAGTTTGATAACTTCTTTATAGATTTTGGATAGTAGCCCTTTATCTGATATGTCATTTGCAAATATATTCTCCCATTCTGTCAAGAATTCTCATTCTTGTCTTGTGGTTTTGTTGACTGTTTACTTTGCTGTGCAAAAGCTTTTGATCTTGATGAAGTCCCAACAGTTCCTTTTCGCCCTTTCTTCCCATGCTTGGCGATGTTTCTAGGAAAAAGTTGCTGTGGCTAAGGTTGAAGAGGTTGCTGCCTGTATTCTCCTCAAGGATTTTGATGGATTCCTGTCTCACATTGAGGTCTTTCTTCCATTTTGAGTCTATTTTTGTGTGTGATTTAAGGAAATGGTCCAACTTCATTCTTCTGCATGTGGTTGTCTAATTTTCCCAAAACCATTTATTGAAGAGACTTTTTTCCATGGACATTCTTTCCTGCTTTGTCGAAGATTAGTTGACCATAGAGTTGAGGGTCTATTTTTGGGCTTTCGATTCTGTTCTATCGATCTATGTGTCTGTTTTTGTGTCAGAACCATACTGTCTTGATTATAGCTTTGTAATAGAGCTTGATGTCTTGAATTGTGATGCTGCCAACTTTGGTTTTCTTTTTCAATATTCCTCTGGCTTTTCAGGGTCTTTTCTGGTTCCATATAAATTTTAGGATTATTTGTTCCATTTCTTTGGGGAAAAAAATGATGGTATTTTGATAGGGATTGCTTTAAATATGTAGATTGCTTTAGGTAGCATAAACATTTTCACAACATTTTTTCTTCTAATCCATGAGCATGTAATGTTTTTCCATTTCTTTGTGTCTTCCTCAATTTCTTTCATGAGTACTTTATAGTTTTTTGAGTACAGATTCTTTGCCTCTTGGGTTAGGTTTATTCCTAGGTATCTTATGGTTTTGGGTGCCATTCTCAATGGGATCAACTCCTTAATTTCTCTTTCTTCTGTCTTGCTATTGGTGTATAGAAAGGCAATTGATTTCTGTGCATTGATTTTATATCCTGACATCCCGTATGAGTTCTAGAAGTTTTGGAGTGGAGTCTTTTGGGTTTTCCACATAAAGTATCCTATCATCTGCAAAGAGTGAGAGTTTGACTTCTTCCTTGCCCATTGGAAGTCTTTTATTATTTCTTTTTGTTGTCTGATTGCCGAGGCTAGAATTTTTAGTACTATGTTGAATAGCAGTGGTGATAATGCCCAGCCCTGTCATTTTCCTGACCTTAGGGGAAAAGCTCTCATTGAGAATGATATTCGCTGTGGGTTTTTCATAGATGTCTTTGATAATATTGAGGTATGTACCCTCTATCCCTACACTGTGAAGAGTTTCAATCAAAAAAGAATGCTGTACTTTGTCAAATGCTTTTTCAGCATCTATTGAGATTATCATATGGTTCTTCTTCTTTCTTTTATTAATGTATTGTATCACATTGATTGATTTGCAGATGTTGAACCAACCCTGCAGCCCAGGAATAAATCCCACTTGGTCATGGTGAATAATCCTTTTAATGTACTGTCGGATCCTATTGGCTAGTATTTTGGTGAGAATTTTTGCATCCGTGTTCATCAAGGATATTGGTCTGTAATTCTCCTTTTTGATGGGGTCTTTGGTTTTGGGATAAAGGTAATGCTGGCTTCACAAAAATGAGTTTGGAGATTTTCCTTCCATTTCTATTTTTTGGAACTGTTTCAGGAGAATAGGTATTAATTCTTCTTTAAATGTTTGGTAGAATTTCCCTGGGAAGCCATCTGGCCCTGGACTCTTGTTTCTTGGGAAATTTCTGATGACTGCTTCAATCTCCTTACTGGTTATGGGTCTCTTTATATATATATATAGAGAGAGAGTAGAACAGAGCCACACACTTGATTTTTTGTGTATTTTGGTTTGTTAGAAGACACTTCGTCCCAAAATTTTAAAGCAAAAAAAAAAAAAAATATATTAAAATATAAACAAAAATTATATATATATATATATATATATATATATATATATATATAATATATATGTGTATACACACACACACACATACATAAACACACACAGGATAAACATGATGAAGGGACAGAATATGACTGTAAAGATGAAAATTTAAAAAAGATTCTAAAAAAGGAATAGATAAGATAAGAAGTTGGTTGAAAAAGAACAAAAGAAAGGAGGAAAGAATGTGATCAGGCTGGAGACTAGACCAAAGCCATGTGCTAGATTTAAGGTTTATTTTGATCTGTTAGAAGAAGCTGTATCCCAAAATTTTAAAGAAAGAGAAATTTTAAAAAATAAGGTTAAATACAACGAAAGGATAGAATATGACTATAACAATGAAAATTTTAAAAGTTTTTTTAAAAAAAGGTATTGATAGATAAAATAGTTTAAAAAAGGTTAAAATAGGAAAGAGGAAAAATTTTAAAAAATAGAATAAGAAAAAATAAAATTAAAAAATTTTAACTTTGAAAGACTAAAACATCATGGGAAAAAAGCCATGAATTCTATGTGTTTCCTTCTCCTTGCTCTGGAGTTCCACAGTTCTCATTGATCAGTGAACTTGGTCTTGGCTGGATGTTCTTGCTGATCTTCTTGGGGAGGGGCCTGTTGCCATGATTCTCAAATGTCTTTGCTGGAGGCAGAATTGCACCACCCTTGCTGGGGGCCAGGTTAAGTAATCTGCTCAGGTTTGCTCTCAGGAGCTTTTGTTCCCTAAATGCTTCCCGTACAGCTTTGGAGGACAGGAATAAAAATGGCAGCCTCCCAATCTCCGACCCGGAGGAGCCAAGAGCTCAGGGCCCCATTCCTCAGTGCCCTTAGAGAAAAGCAGTCAGTTCCTCCTATCTCCTTGGTCTCCACCACACTCCATGCTCAACCCACCTATGACCGAATATTTCTATCTCTAACACACAGCCCTGTTTGGAGTCTCCAAACCCAGCAGATTCCTGCTGCATGCTCCTGCACCCAAAAAGAAGAAGGGGGTCTCTCTGGATCTGCCATTTGGGGGCATCCCTGCTCAAAGAGCAGTGGTCCGACTCTGCCTTGGATCATGGTTTAAGGTAACCCTGAGCTGAGACCCCACTCCTCAGCTCCGTCTCTGCAGCCGGCTTTACCACTCTGATACCTGGGTACTCTGCAGCACTCAGACACCCTTAGTCTTTTTGTGACCCCATGGGTCCTGAAACCACACTGTCCCCACAAGGACTCCACCCCCAACTTAGCTCTGGAGCGACGTCCCTCAGTGGAGCAGACTTCTAAAAGTTCTGATTTTGTGCTCTGCTGCTCTATCACCTGCTGGGAGCTGGCTCCTCCCCCCATGGTCTGTCTTCCTATAGGTCACCTCAGATTCACTTCTTCACATATCCTACCTTCCAGAAAGTGGTCTTTTTTCTGTTCCTAGAATTGCTGCTCTTCTTCTCTTCTATCTCCTGTTGAGTTTGTATGTGTTCAGAATGGTTTGATAACTATCTAGCTCAATTCCTGGGACCAGATAAAATTTAGGTCTCTTATTCCTCTGTCATCTTGCTTCCTGCCCCCACAAATTTATTTTTCTCATTACTAGACCTAATCACAAAATAATATACTCAATTATCAATATCAAATTTTGCATTTTATCAATAAAATTTTTTCTTTCTTTTTTATGTAAGTATCTATCTTTTTATGTAAGATAGATATTTTCTATCTTTTTATGTAAGTATTGACATAATATCCTTGATTTTGCCTATTGGCCTGCAAAGACTGAAATATTTACTAGCTTATCATTTACAGAAGAAATTCACCAACTCTGATGTATAATCTGATTTGTAATACTGCTAAGATCATTAGTTTTATGAGTTGATTTGGTGAGACTACAAACTTAATTATTCAATAAAGCACCAATCTTGGTGTTGCTGTGGATGCATTTTGTAGGTATAATTAACATCAACAATCAGCTAACTTTAAGTGAAGGAGATTCAATAGTCTGAGTAGGTCTGATCCAATCAGTTGAAAGGCCTTAAATGAATCTTCTTTGAAAAAGAAGAAATTCAAACTATGTGGACAGCAGCTTCAGCTCCTCCTGAGGATGTCTAGACTGCATTTCCTGATGGCCTGCCTTGTGGATTTAGGATGTTCCTACTCAGCCCCACATTCACATAAGCCAGTTTCTGGAAATATATTTCTTCATGTATAAATACATTTCCTACTGGTTGTTTCTCTAGGGGAATCCTGACTGATTCAACTGCTCACTACAATAGGTACTACCTTATTTGTACTGCTAGAAAACAGAAACGGAAATAACTTTAGATAATATGAAGTTAATATTTTGCCATAGCTGTCCATCAGCTGTGACATTGCCTAAACTGTCTTATTGATTCTCTACTATAAGGTAGAAAGAGGTAGTGAGAGTTATGAATAAAGAAAATTCAGGAAGACTTCAATTCAGTCTTATCACTGTGAGTCAAAGAGACATTTTTTTTTTCCTGATAGCATCTGTTTCCAGAGCAAAAATGAGATTTTTCTGAGAAATGCTTTCATTAGCCCAACTCTAGGACTCTTTTCCCGGGGGTGCTGTTGCTGGCTCTCAGAGCACCCTTACCTCCTGGCATTGTTGGTAAATCCCATGCTTGTGTACTTTCAGAAGTACTTTCTGGGCTTTTACCAGGTTTTCAAATGGATCTGTGACACCAATAGGATAAAAACCACAAATCACATCCTCTGTACATATATATTGAACTGCTATGTGTCACCTGCTGTGTCCATAATCTCCTCTAATCCTCACAATAATCACATGAAGTACATAGTAGTATCCCATTTTACAGATGAGAAAACCAAATCTTACAAAAAAATGATAGTTTGTCCTACTCTACTGTCATGGCTGATAAATAATAGAGTGTGGATTTACATTCACATAAGATATCAAAGCTCATGCTAGGGAGCCTTGGGAGGGAGTTCTGTTCAGTCACTAGGCTGTTATCTGGCAACTTCCTGCACTTGTGGTGGTGGCCTGGGTGGCCCTAAGTACCCACCTGGTCTCTCCACACTTGCCTGGGGGAGATCAAGCTGTCGATGGAACCCAAGCTTTGCTGGGGTCTCCTGGTCTTCTAGCCACTAGGTTTCTAATGTGGCCCCAGCCCAGTGGGCCTGGTGGAGGAGGAGCAGAGCGCCCTGGGGAGAGGAGGGCGGGCCCTGAGAGGGAGTTTGAAAAGAGGAAGGAAGTGGGGCCCGGCGGAGCGCCTAGCCACCCCCTGGCTGCTTCCCCACAGGACGACGTGAGGCACCCGCAGCTCCAGTGGCCCAGCCATGGCCCCCTGGCGTAAAACTGACAAGGAGCGACACGGCGTGGGTAGGTCTGGGCATGAGGGAAAGGCAGGTGGCCTGAGAACTGTGTGCTGGAAGATGCTGCGGCAGCCAGCCGTGTGGGCACAGGCAGGGAGGGCTGACCCAACGTCCTGGGCTCAGTGACTTCCTCAGCTTGCTTCAGGGCCAGCTGAGTGGAGAAGAGGAGGCAGGGGGAGAGGAACATGGGCACCCTGCCCAGTCGACTTTGCCCAGCCAGTGCCCTCTCCCATGGGACACAGACTGCTGTCTCCCCACAATGCTTCTGCAACCCCTACATGGGGTCCAGTCCAGGGTGGCTTTGTGTGCCTCAGTCCCAGTGTTTCGGGGGGTAGACTTCATTACCCCATGGAGAGAGATGACCTCAGAGAAGGAACATCTGCCCTCTCCTCTTGCCTGGCCCAGCATGCCTTCCTCCACCCCTGTCCAAAGCAACACCCATCTGCCTGCTTCTCCTGCCTGTTTCTTCTGGGTCAGATGATCCCTGATTTGGTGGAGGGTCCAGAGGGCTGTACAGGTTTAGGGAGTGGGGTTGGAAGACAGGGTCCTTCACTCAGCCCTTGAGAAGCTCTAGGGAGAAAGGCTCCTGCTGGGTTATTTGGGGATATCCAAGAAGCCTGCTGCATCAGCTTCAGCCATCTAAGCTCCCAGAAGCCTCTGCCTCAAGCTCAGGGCGGAAGTGGTGGCTGGGGGAAGGGAGACTTCAGGTACTGGGACTCTTTCTACTAAGTGGCACCCGTGGTGCAGCCTCTGTAAACTCACTGTGGTTTTCAAACACAAGTGTAAATTTGAAAACCACTGTATGATTTCCTACATAGGCAGATACCAGACGCTACCCTCAAAGATGAGCATTGAACAAGACAAAGGTTAGAGGACCCAAGCCCCAAGTCAGTGAGACAGAGAGAGAGAGTGAGGGAGAGAGAGATTAGATAGATACAAGGAGTCCCAAGGCTGCTGTTGGAGAAACACTGCCCCAGAGAGTTCAACATTTATCTCTTCACTTGTTCAGCTCTAGGCACTAGGGGTTCTGAACAGAGAAGAGACATGAACAAATTTGTGCTGAAGCCAGTGTGGAGGGAGGCTGGGTGGCAGAAAGGAGACAGTATTGGTCCAGGGTAAGTAGAGCAGCAAATGGGGGGAAGAGTTCTACCCTTCATCTGAGGGGCTATAGTGCATTCCTGCTGTAAAGGTCCTGTGCTATGGTATGAAGATCGTGGGCTCTGGTGACAAACTGCTTGTTCTTGGATTATAGTTTCTAATACTTTCCAGCCCTGTGACCTAGACAAGATACTTACTCTCTCGAGGGCTCAGTTTCCTTATCTGTATAATGGGGATAATAATAGCATCTGCTTCCCAGGGTTGTTATAGACGTAAAGGAGTTCATCCACATTAAGTGCTTAGAGTGCAAAGCAATCCTCACTCCCTAGATGTTATCAGTTATTATTCTTAGACTTTGCCCTCTGCATAGGGGTTTAGTTGAGGACATGACATCACAGGATGGGGCAGAGTTACAAGATGGAGTAGGGTTCCCACTCTCCCTAGCAAAGGAAATCCTATTTAGGTGGTCAGGGATTAGGCACTCTGTTAGACATTAGGCCTGGAGTCTTCCTGATGATTGTATAGCTGACATTTTTCATGCCTACTTGTGAAAATTCTATTTCATGGGGGGTCAGAAGGTTGATGACCATCTAGAGATTCAGAGAGCACTTGGACGGTGCCTGCTTCTCAAAGGGAGTCTCTTTTCTCTGCATCTGAATGCCGGTCTCTTTGTCAGGCCCTGGGTAGATGGAAAGGCAAGGCAAATGTTAGGTTATGATGAGATGGGGGACTGGATTCATGGGACAGAAAGAACAGGGACCTAACAGTAAGGAGCTGGCCTTTAGCTCTGACACCATCACTATTTGCAGACAGGTCTGTCATCTAGTCTTCTCCATGTAAATCTAGGTCTTAAATTTTTCTATTTTAAGGTGTTCTTTTATGAAAAGCATTTGAGATAATGAATATGGGGGCTTGGAGGAAGAGAGAAACATATAAAGGATTAGGGGATTCTCGGAATATCTTCAGAGTCCCAGCCAGGCCTAAACACAGAAGGAGAACCTGTGCTTTGCTTTTCTATTTGGTTTCCTCATCAGTGCTGGTGGCATTAGCCAGCATTCTTCTGGCTTAATTCTCAAGGAGTGCTTATGTCTATCTGTTTGTCTCATGGGCTGGCTTTACATGAGACCGCTTTTTCACCAGAATCACTGGCTTCTTTCTCATCTTCTTATCTTGTGGGCAGCCCCAGATGACCTTCATATATATACCTTGTCAGATTATTTTTCCTTCCTTAATGGAATATTAACATGTGATCCATTAGAATTACAGAGAGTTCCAGAAGTGGGACAAAACAGCATGACTATGAAGTAAGAATAGGCACAGACTGCCTTCGAGGAGATAATGTGTAAGGTTGGAAGCTTGGGTTGTAAAGTCAGAACTGATTTCAAACCTGGGCCCATTTCCTCATCAATAAAGTGGGGGTAATAAGGATAATGTGCGTCTTGTGAGACTGTTGTAAAGATTGAATGGGGTAATGCATGAAAAGCACTTAGTAATGTGGTTGGCTCAATGAAAGTTAGTGACTAAGGTCAAGGGGTTACCTAATAGTTGCAGAACTAAATGAAACACAGGACAATGCCCCCGAATACCAGATTCAGGACACTTATGCCTTCAAAGAGTGTAGTGTTTTGTGGTTTATAAGACCCATTATCATGCAACATCTTTGGCTCCAGAATATCTCTATGAGGCATTATTTTCATTTTACAGATGAAGAAATCAAGACCCAGAGTTCACATAATTTAGAAGTACTTGGGCTTGGTCTTAGATTCAATTATCTTCAGATCCTGGGTCTTTGGTACCACACAAGGAGAGAATCCAGGAGAGGGGGACATCATAGAAAAATTTAGGATGTTGGAATGTATGTGGCATTTGGGTCAAACAATAAATATTCTGCTTTGGTTTTAGTAGATGTTTGTAATGAAAACAAAACAATACAAAACTTTGGAGAGGTAAAGTGCACCCAGATTGTGAAGGGCTTTGAGTGTCAACCTTGTAAGCTTGGACTTAATTCAGTGCACAGTGGAATTTTAGAGCAGGCATGTCACCTATAAGAATTTAATATAATTAATTATAAGAAGGGCAGGGATTGAACATAGAGGTACAAGAACAGAAGTAGGTAAAATCTTCCTGTCTCCTGACTGCCTGATTAGTTAGCCCTGCAAGAGTCCACTTAAAACTAACATTACCTTTGGCCTTTATTATCTTAATCCTCTGAGTCTCAGTGATGAGAGTTTCCACCTTGGAGGAGAGAAGGGAGAGTAGGAAAGGAGGAGGTAGGAAGAATAAGTTAGGTGTCAGTTAGGAATAAGTGTGATGAGTGATGGAATACCTCCAAAACAGTGGCTTAACCAAACTAGAAGCTTATTTCTCTCTCAAACAGAAAGCCCAGAAATGGTCCATGAAGAGGTGGTAGAACAATTCATTGTCTCCTGCACTGCTTCCTTGGCATGAGGCTTCTACCTCCTGAACTGAGCTGGTTGCTCAGGCTCCAGCTTATCAGATCCCCTCTCCAACCAGCAAGAAGGATGAAGGGAACAAGAAAGGCATGACCTTTCTCTTTAAGGACACTTTCCTGAAGGTCGTCTTAACACTTCCTCTTGTATCCTGTTGGCTAAAACCTAATCACATGAGGGAACATAGCAAGGGTAGGTAGGAAATGTAGTCTATTATGTAGGCAGCCACGCACCCAGCTGAAAATTAGGAGTGCCATTCCTAAGGAAGGAGGGGAAGAAGGATTTTTGGGATGATGTATTAGTTTGCTTAGGATTGCCATAAGAAAGTGCCACAGGCTGTGTGGCCTAAACAATAGGAATTTATTTTTGTGTAGTTCTGGAGTCTGGAAGCCTAAGATCAAGGTACCAGTAGGTTGGTTTCATTCTGAGGCCTTGGTTTACAGACAGCTGCCTTCTCATTGCTTTGTCCTCACAGGGTCATCTCTGTGCATGCTCATTCCTGGTGTCTCTTCCCCTTATAAGGATGCCAGTCATATTGGATTTGGGCCTCACCCTAACAGATTCAGTCAATTTAATCACACTAAACACCTGATCTCCAAATATGTTTACATTCTGAGATACTGGGGATTGGGACTTTGACATATGAATTTAGGCCCTAGCTGGGGGCAATAGTTGAGTCCCTAATAGATGACCCATGGTCTGCGGTATGATATTTAAGGGCTGTAGAAGAAAGCTTCAAGGCCAGGCTTCTGAGACAGAGTGAGGATAGAAAAAAGGTTCAGTTATCCTGAAGCTGAGCCTGCCAGGAAGGATTTGTATGGGAGCTTCAGTGATGTTGAGAAACCTCTTCTCTATGCAGGTTGTCTCTGCTTAGGATTGTGTACCTATGTGTAACTGTGTATGGGGAGCACTGGTGGTTCTTTCTAAGAGCTGTGAGGGAGAATCTGTTCTGTGACCCTCCCTAGCTTTTGGTGGGTTTCTGGCAATCTTTGGTGTGCCTTGGCTTATAGAGCCTCAAAGCATTCTTTACTTCCATCTTCACAAGGTGTTCTTCCTGTGTATATGTCTTTCTCCAAATTTTCCCTTTTAATAAGGACACCAGTCTTCTTGGTTTAGGTCCCACCCTGATGACATCATTTTCACTTGGTTACATCCGTAAAGACTGCATCTCCAAATAAGATCACAAACTGATGTACTGGGGCTTAAGACTCTACACCTCCTTTGTGGGAGGGGTACAATGCACACCATACTAGTCTCTGCAAAAGTAGAGAAAGTGTCTTTTCCACACGTTGACTGGGGAATGAAGATGAAACTGAGATCACTCCATGTTGAGGAATGCAGGTGGTGCTGTTGTAGTGCAGGACCCTGGACAGAGCTGGTCTGCCCCAAAATGGACAGATCTGGAGTGGGCCAGGGACGCTTGAGTCTCTTACAGCACAAACTCTTACTGAAACGAAAAAAAGTCCTTTCAAAATGGTTCAGTTAAAAGGTGTGTGTTGCATACGTGTATGTGAAGAGGTGAGTGGTGTATTTTAAGGATCAGGTGAAATCAAACAGAAATCCAGGAAACCTGAAAGGCAGACCTCCAGAAGGGCCTGAATAAAGGTGGCCCCGGGAACCTCTGCCTTCCTTCTCATGGCAACCCAGCTTCTCTTAACACATCAGTATTGTTCTCCTTACCAACTCCTTCTAATTCCATCACTCCTTTATAACTTTGATATTCTGATAACACCATGGTCCCATGGTGGTCCCAGCATGCCACCCACCCCTACTCTGCATGACTTTGCAGTTCAAGAATCCACCAAATCTTCTTCTCTCTGCATTTATTTATTCAAAGTTCTGAGAGAGAAGTCTGAATGGACTGACTCACATTTTCAAGAAAGTCCACTTAGATCAGAGGCCATTGCCAACGTAGGAGTGAGCCCCACTCTGATCAAGGGGCTGCTCCTGACTGGTCCAATACACTGTGGTCATGGCTTGGGAACATGCGGCTTGCTACTCATCTAGGAGGAGCCATGGGTGGGGATGGATCCTTTGAGTAGGAAGCATGAGTAAAACATGCATCCCAAATACACTCAAGGAAGAATTCTACTACAGAGGGGTTAGTTATACTGCTTTTATAGCCCGAGGTAATAATCAAGGAGGAAGGATAGAGAACATTGTTCACTCACTAACTTGTTGACTCATTTACTTCATTTACTCATTCATTATTCATATATTTCTTAAATATTTCTTGGGCATTTTCTATGTGCCAGGCACTATGCTAGACACTAAAATTACTGGAATTAGGCCAATATGATTCCCACACTGTTGGAGCTGATAGTCTAATGGGGAAGACATAAAAGGACTTTGTAGATGAATCAGTAAGCATATAATTATGTTATGAGATGTGCCATTGTAATAAAAATTTGTTCCATGATTGAGAATATTGGAAGGAGGGCTCTTAAATTAGATGGTCTGGGAAGGCCTCTGAGGAGCAATGGGGGAAGAATTCCAAAGGAAACACTTGGAGGGATCTTAGTACATGTATCTTTGCTATGGAGGTCGACTATATCTTTTGACTGGTCTCCAGAAATTAGTCTGGTGAAACAAACAAACACTACTGGAAACCTGATTCCATCCTACTAATTCTTAACTGCCTGGCCTCCCACTTTCTAATGCTTCAGTAATTTGGCACTGTTTAGAAGTGGCTGCTGGGCTGGCTCTTTGAGTCCACATAAGGAGATTGTCCCAATCCCTAGGCTTACAAGATCGTTACAGTTAGTGGCCATCTTGTTCCCAACCTTAATGTTTGTATTTGAATGAGCCCTAACAGACTGTGTTTACTAAGCTCTGCTTTTTCCCAAGATCAGCATCCTTATATTGCTGCTGTATGTTGAGACAGACAATGTAGTCACCAGAATATTCTAATTTCTGGACCTTTAGACTTATGTTTGTTTGTTGGTTAAAGTTTACAAACCTTTAATTTAGTAGTCAGTTACACATGGGTGCCACAGTCTGTGTTCTGCAGCAAGTGTTCTACGAATGGGAAATGAGAACGCTTATCACCATCTGACTCCAAAGGAATCTGGGTAGGGACACTATAAATGTTCCCTTTAATAGACACTTTCTCCTTTCTTCCTACTTCATTTAATTGATGTGAGTTCAGGCTGAGTTTGTAACCCTCTTAAGTCTTATTTGGTTTTTAATTCTCCTTGGAGAAAGTCGTTGCTTGCCCCTGTGGCCTCACTAAGACACTGTCTCTGCATTGGTTTAAAGTTACAGTCGCAGTAGCTGGGGCTAGAAGAGGATAGGACTGATAATGGTCCCTCTCTAGACATTACTTCAGGACAGTTAGAGGTCCTCTGACAACATGCAAGCCCTTGGGTCCAAGCCTAAACTAGGATAATAGAAGGAGACCTAGGTGGACACTGTGACTTGCATAAATGGCCCAGGATCCAACACAAATTCTGAACAGAGCAGACGCTGAGCAGACATTTGTTGGACTGGATTGAGTAGTGACAGTTCCAGGCCTGAGACACCATGATCAGCATGTTGGGTTGCAGCAAAAGGACATATATTGTGCCAGCTGAACCCAGAGGGTTTGCCTGGGGAAGTAGGATTGTGCTGCTTGCCTTACTGGTGGTGGCAGTATGGGGTTGTATCAGGAATTGTCAGGAAAGAATGTTCTGGATAGAATAAACAGCCAATGCAAAGGTCCTGAAAAGGAAGCCTCTCTAATGTGTGGGAGTCCTTGTGACTGCTGGAGAGAGCAAGCAAAGGGGCAGAAGTGTAGGAAGTGAATTGTCTGAGGGGAGGTTGTAGTGCGTAGTGTCTGGTACACAGAATGACCAGAGCTTTGACTCTAAAATCGGGCATTTTAGGGTTTTCAGCAGAATGGCAGAATCTTCTATCTTGTTTTAAAAGATTATTCTCTTTTATGATGGATAGAGGGTAATTAAATGTGGAAGCAAGGAGGCCAGTTAGACAACTACTACAATGGCCCTGGCAGGAGATGGTGGTGGCCCACACCAGGGAGACAGCAGTGGAGGAGGAGAGATGCACTTCGATTCTGGATGTGTGTGTTGTTGGTGGAACAAATGGGATTTTCTTCATGGATTAGAATTGGGTATGAGAGAAAGAGAGGAATCAGGAGGGACTCCAAGGTTTTTGGTGTGAGCAGCTGGAAATATAGAATTGCATACAGGACTTCATTAAATAGTTGATTTGAGTTCTCATCTGCATTGTCATAAATAATACATCGCCTCACTTTTTTCCAGCATGGTACATTTGCAGAGCACTTGTGGTACCATGTTTAAGCACACTGAGAGGTGTATACTTTTATCATCCTCTCACATATGAGGAAATTGGGGAGCCAAGACCTTCAAGGTCTCACTGAAATACAACAATTTTCAGATAGTTTTCTTATTTATTTATTTATATTTTTTATTTTTTTATTAATATATAATGCATTATTTGCTTCATGGGTACGGGTCTGTGAATCATCAGTCTTACACAATTCACAGCATTCACCATAGCACATACCCTCCCCAATGTCCATCAACCAGCCACCCCATCCCTCCCAACCCCCTCCCCTCCAGCAACCCTTTGTTTTGTGCAATTGAGAGTCTCTTATGATTTGTCAGACAGTTTTCTTACAATTCAATCTGGAGGTACCTCTTCTGTTTTATCGGAAACTGGTTTTGCACCTTGTCTTTTAGTTATGTAACCACGTGTCATCTCTCCCACTGGACAGCACATTGTCTGAGGGCAGGGCTGTGTTTTGGGGTCAGGTTTGAGTCCATCAGCCGTAAGGCACTAGCAGAAGAACATTAGAGAAGTTAAGCATTATTGTAAACTGGGACAACTTGGGAATCCAGTGGAAGCTATAAACTGTCTTCTTACAAATTTACACATGTGCAGTTTTGCATTTCAATTTCATCAAGGCCTATTCATAGATGTGAGTTAAGTAAGGGCCTGATAAATGTACTCAGTAATTATTTAGTAAACCAAAACAATAGACACAACTAAGGCATTCTGCCCAAGGTGTAAAATGTTGGTTTGGGGAGCTGTGAAGAACAAGAAAACTGTTTTTTTAAAGATTTTATTTATTTATTTGAGAGAGCGAGATAGTGAAAGAGAGCACAAATCAGGGGGAGAGGTAGAGAGAGAGGAAGAAGCAGGTTCCCTGGTGAATGGAAAGCCTGACATAGGGCTCCATCCCATGTCCCTAGGATCATGACCTGAACTGAAAGCAGATGCTTAACAGAGCAAGTCACCCAGGCATCCCAAGAAAACCATTTTTTTTTTAAAGATTTAGTTATTTATTTGAGAGAGAGAGAGTGTGTGTGCACAAGTGGGGGAGGGACAGGGGAAGAGGGCAAGAATCAGCAGACTCTGAGTGCGGAGTCCAACGTGGGGCTCAACCTCGAGACCCTGAAATTATGACCCGAGCTGAAATCAAGTGGTGGACTCAACCAACTGAACCACCAGGCTCTCCAAGAAAACTATTTTTTAATTATTTTTTAAAATTTATTTATTTGACAGACAGAGATCACAAGTAGGCAGAGAGGGAGGCAGAGAGAGAGAGAGAGAGGGAAGCAGTCTCCCTGTTGAGCAGAGAGCCCGATGAGGGGCTCAATCCCAGGACCCTGAAATCATGACCAGAGCTGAAGGCAGAGGCTTAACCCACTGAGCCACCCAGGCATCCCAAGAAAACTATTTTTAATATCTGTTCATTTACTTAAATCCAGTAAGCCTATGCCAAGTGATAGTCCTGAGCTGGTCCTTATAAAAAACATAGTCTTTCCACTCAGGAAGCTTACAACCAAGTAGTAATCTCTCTTTCTTCTTTTTGCTTGAGGCAGCAAACAACACCATTATTAGTACTAATGTCCCCATTTCACAGGTTGGGCATGGGTACACCTTTTGTTTCATGTTACCATAGTTCTGCCATCAACCTTGTCATATTTCATTGCAGACTCATGTTTGAATTATTTGGGTCTTCCATATAATGTAAACTCCATTATGGCAAGACAACGTCTCTTGTTCTTCTCCAGCATGGAGCAGGTGCTCAATTAGTAATTGTTGATTGGATGGATGATTGTGTGGGTGGGTGGATGGATGATTGTGTGGGTGGGTGGATGGATGGAAGGGAGGGTGGATGGTTGAGTGGGCTAGATAAGTGGGTAGATGAATGAGTGGGTGGAGGATGGGGATAGGAAGGTGACGGGGTTGGAGGTTTTTCACTTTCTTGTGGCCTCATAAGATTCAGATGGACTGAGTTGCCCTATCTTGATTTCATCTCCTCAACCATAACCTTTCCCTGGGAGGAGACTGGGTCCTATGAGAACAGCACAGAAATAACTGGGATGTTTTTGAATCCTTCCTCAAATATCTGGACCCCTCTAGTTGGCCACAGTCCCAACCCCACAGTTTTTACACTGGGACTCTATTCACATGGTCCAACTGTCTCTTACTGGGACTGTGTCTACATCAAGCTACTTTCCCCTTCCTCCTCCCTGCCCTTACCACTTTTTTCTCCACCCACTTCTTCGGGGGCTCTCACTCCATTTCTTCCCCTTGGACCCCGACTCTTTCCAGTCTCACATCCTTTCTGGAGCCCCTCTTGATCACTCTCCTCAGAGAGTCCACAGCTGCTATGACTCACAGCTGAGCCCTTTATTTTTAAGATGTTTCTTGTTTCTTGTGGGTTCAGCTAGATTTCACAAAAGCTCCAGGACAGCAGGAGGTACCCCCTCTCACCTTACTTTTCTTTTCTTTTCTTTTTTTTTTAAGATTTTATTTGACAGACAGAGATCACAAGTAGGCAGAGAGGCAGGCAGAGAGAGAGAGGAGGAAGCAGGCTCCCTGCTGAGCAGAGAGCCCAATGCGGGGCTCGATCCCAGGACTCTGGGATCATGACCTGAGCTGAAGGCAGAGGCTTTAATCCAGTGAGCCACCCAGGCGCCCCTCATCTTACTTTTCTAACATGCAGGATCCAGCAGAGTGCCAGATACTCCCTGTAATGGAGGTGAGGGGCTGAAGAAATCAGCTCTTGATTTCATCATAAAGCCACTCTTCCAACTCTGGCATGTGAATGCATGAACATAAGGGAACATGTGTGTGAGCACATATGTGTACGCTTATAGCAGTACTGAAAAGGAAAGAGTGAATGCCACCATGATATTTTAGAGCAGTAGTTATCAACTTTGACACTGTTGACATTTGGGGCCAGATACTTCTTTGTTATGGGGCTGTTCTGTGCATTGTAGGATGTTCAGCTGCATCACTAACCTCTACTGGCAAGATGCCAGGAGCTCCTTCACTTTCTACCCCCACCCGCCCCACACACCCCCTCCAGATTGTAACAACTGAAAATGTCTCCAGGCATTGGTAAATATTCACTGGGGGCAAAACTGTCCTTAGTTGAGAATCACTGTTTTAGTGAACTCATGGCAATTCCAACTTTCTCTTATTGGCTGGCATGTCACTTTTATTCACTAAAAATTCAGTACAGTTGTATGCAATTTGGCTCCTTCCTGGCTAAGTCACCCTGGACTATTCACTCAATCTTACACTACCTCAATTTCCTCATCTGTAAAACAGAGGTGACAGTAATTGTACCCAAGAATTATGGTGAGGATGACGTAGGTGGATAAAGCCCTTGGAATAGTGTCTGGTGCATAGAAGGGGCTCAGTAGAGGTTGTAATTCCTTTGTCCTCTCCTGGTCTGTGGAGGAGCATCTCTTCCTTAGTTACCTCAGTTGTGATTCTCCCACCTTATTCACTACTGACTTGCAGTGGATGTGAGCTCCGGACTTTCTGCTGGGAGCTTCTGCTGGGTCATCACTGTTGTCCTCCCTGATGCAGCATCAGGATATTGCCTTGGTGCTAAATCTGTCAACACCTTGCCCAGAGAGTTCAAGTAAACTATGCATTTTCAGTGAGTGCGTTTCACTCAAATTGAAAGCTAGTTTAGTTGCCCGCCTAGAGAAGAGACCCTCCAAAGCTCAGTTCAGGGACTAGAGAAGTGAGCTTCAGGCAATTGCATTCTTTTTCTCCATTGTTTTTGTTTCTCAGATGCATCAACTTGTCCAAACTCTATTAACACTTGCTATTTGCTGAAGCTTTTGTTTTCAAACATGTCAGCAAAGAGCAAGGCCCCAGATGAGGTATGAATCCATCCTAAAGATCACAGGGCACCTGATGGCTACCATCAAAATTGACTACCAAGCTGTGTCAACATCTCCTGAAGTAATCTCAAGAAATTCAAGAAAGCATTTAGCCAGAAGAAGGGGCATATTTTGTCCTTCATCTTCACATTCCTCCAATTCAACAAGTATTTATTAAAGCTCAGTAAATATTGATTGAACTTCTACTGTGGGACTTGTGCTGTTCTCAGCACTGGAAATTCAGTGGTCAACAAGGCAAACTGTCTTCACCCTCACTGACACTAGAAAAGAAACTAGAAACACTAGAAAAGAAAATGAACAGGTATAGTATATGTGTACATACCATATATATATAAATATATATATGCGTATATATGTATACTGAGTATATATTAAATACACACACACATACCTGCATATATACATACATACATACACACAAACACACAATAAATTATAACATCAGAAATGAGCTGGTAAGGGAAGCAGGGACTTTGGACTCTGATCTGGGCTTGAATCCACTTGTTACCACTTTTTAGCCATGTGGTCATGGGCAAGTTTCTTAATCTCTCTTTGAGTTTTTCATATGTTACATGAGGGTATTACCTTGGAGGAGTATTGTGAAGATGAAAGGAGGTGATACTCATAGAATGCTAGGGATTTTATCTGTCTTATCTGTCACTGCCACTCCAGTATCCAGAATAGTAACTAGCACACAGTAGATGTGCAAATGAATGTCTCTTGAAATCATATATGCCTGGTACATAATATATACCCAATAAGTGTTTACCATTTTGGGGGGAGTGGCAAGCAGTGTATACAGTACTTAGAAGGTAGACTTCTGGATCGATCTATCGATTGATCTATGTATCTAAGTTATGAGGGGGATAAGATTACCCTCCTCGTGTCTCAGTTTCTTCATAAGTTAAAGTGAAAAATTGTACTTCTCTTCTAACATTGCACAAGCTACAGAGACCCCACCATAATTGCTTCTGTGAATTGTGTGCTATAACAGTGTGTTTACTTTTTTCTTATTTCTCTCAATTTGGGTTCCTGATGAGCAGTATATCTCAATATGTTTATATAGAATTAGTGGCTAATCAGTGGATTCTATTTCTAGGGTTGTTGGAAGTTTCCCCTGTCTCAAAGTAGCTGCTTCCACTGGCTTGCCAACCCAGATTTCCAACATGAGTGTCCTCATTGGGTTTAATGAGCTCAGATGGCCCTAGCACTTTAAACATCCCTTTGGTTTTCAGCTATAAATATTTTGGTCTGAGTGGGCTTGTAGGTAACCAATATACTTCGTTCCTGAGTATAGTATTTTGATAGAGGGAGAGGTCAAATCCTTCATGGGGATGTGTCAATATTCTCCAGTTTCTGGAGACTTGATATGAAAGGGGAAGCTAGAATGGTTGTTTTTGGGAATCCTGCCATCAGTCACCTATCTGTCTTCCTTGGGCAAGCATGAGCAGGGTGGAGCAGGATATGATTTCAGTGATTTTTTTTTCTTATTTTTTATCCTATATCTTCTTATGTTTTTCTGCCCCTTTCATCCCTCATTTAGAAGTTGACAGTGGTTAAGCCTACAGGGAGTAGGGAAGAAGGTGATCTGTTTTACACTGGTCAGAAATAACTCAAATGAGGATCATAGATAAGTAATCGAACTTTAGCAAACAGTGACATGCTGGTTCAAAGTTTCCTATTAGTCATTTAGAAAACGTAACAGAATTGGGTACTGGTATGCAAAGCCACTTCCTTTGTCAGTAATGTCTGCTTTTCCCCAAATGAAGCCTTAAGAACAGAGATCCTTATGCAAAGGCAGAAATACATTTATGAATTAAACAGCGACATCAGTTACTTTCGTTTTCATGAAGTGTGAATCTTTGGAATTAATGTAGACCTTCATGTTGAATACCAGGTTTCAAGATCTGCCTAAGACATCTTCTTAAGTTGATTGATTGGAACTTTCTTACCTGAAAGAGCTGGGTGGAACAAGGAAGAGATTTCTAAGGAAAGATGGGGAGGAGACAAGGAACAGGTCACAGTCTTTCCCCACCTTAACAAATATCTGATGGACAGACCTAGTTTGCTAGTGCTTCAAAGGCCAACTCATATTATCGATGGTTTTCTCCTGTTAGAAACCTCAGCTGCCTCCTTGGCCCTGCCCAGCCTTGTGACAGGCTTGTTCTTAGCCAGACTTCTGGGGTTGGAGGGAGGAGGGAGTGGAGAGTCTAAGTTAGGGCACAAGCAAGCTGGAGTGTGTCCAAATGTCAGCAGCCTGTGTGGGGACTGGGTTTGAAATCAGGCCAAGTGTAAAGGGAATGAACAAACGTTCTCTGTTTGTTCAGGAAAAGAGATTCTTGAGTCCCCTGAGGGCCTTCTCAAGGTTTGCTTTTGAACAAAGGATTAATTTTATTCAGTGTCGACTAACAGTGTCATTTGTTGCCAACTGCAGGGAGGCAGATTTAAAGGTGACCTAAAGAAGAGCTCTGAAGGAGTCCTTCTGAGCAGCTTGCCTTAGGAGTTTTTATAATGCTGATAAAGAGAAAAATGACTACCATTTATTGAGGACTTACTATGGCCAAACGTTAGTCAAGCCCTTTGTGTCTTAACCTCAGCTGAGCTTCTGAAGGACCCTACAAATTAGGGACTGCCATCTCCTCCATTCTACAGTTGAGGAAAATGAGGCTCAGGGTGGTGAAGTTGCTGCTCAGGCAGGCTTCCACTGACCCTTACCATGATTTTATCTGGAGTACAAGAAAACACCCCTCCCCTACCCAGAGAAGGTGCAGGTCTTGCAAGTAGGTCACAGGTTGGGTATTAGCCTCCAATGCTTTCTTGCCTGCATGGCCTGGTACAAGGCAGAGCCTGTATATCACATGCTACGGCCCTGGGTTTGAGGCCAGAGCCAACAAAGAGTAGAACTAGGCTCAGGAGCCACATCTCTCTGACTCCAGATAGATTCTTGGCTCCCAAGATTTCTCAACCTTCAGGATGGAGACTTTGCATTATTATGAACACCTATAAAGACTAGCTGTTCTCTTGGTGAAAGGGCTGATTTGTATAGATGTTTGGACTAAATAGCCCGTAAGTTTCCTCCTTTTCTCTTAGAGAATGTGGCAAGATGGAAGAATGAAGCAGGCTCTGGTGAACACCTGAGTACCTGCCATCTAGGTTTTGGGGAGGGTGGGAGGGGTAATGGTATAGAGAATGAGTAAGGCATAGGGCTGGGTTTGAGTCCTGACTCTGTGACTTACCACCAAAAGGGTAAGGGGAGATTTTGGGTGAGCCACTCCAACCCTCTGAACTTTATTTTGCTCATCTGTAAAATCAGGGTAGTAGCTACCTCATGTAGTAGTTGTAAAGACAACATGAAAGGGCAACTGAAAATATGCTTCTCTGGGACACAATGAAGCAACATTATAAGTACCTCTTGTTTATATTTGAGGACAGTTTTGATCTTATTTCTTCTTGTAGGCCCCCCCTTCGCCGATATGCTATGATCACTACTTTCATTTTCATCCATAAGTTTTGGTAGGTTGTTTTCATTTTAATTTGTCTCAAAGTATTTTCTGTTTTCCCTTGTGAGTTCTTCTTTGATCCCTTGTTGCTTAAGAGTATGTGATTTACAGGGTGCCTGGGTGGATTAGTCAGATAAGCATCTGACTCTTGATCTCAGCTCCAGGTCTTGATCTCAGGGTCATGAGTTTGAGCACTGCATTGAGCTAGGCTGGATGTGGAGCCTACTTAAGAAAATAAACAAACAAACTGTATGTTTACTTTATACGAAGTTGTGAATTTTCCAGTTTTACTTCTGTTACTCGTTTCTAGCTTTGTTCCTTTGTGGTTGGAAAAGTTACTTTGTATGGTTTCAGTGTTTTTCATGTATTGAGATATGTTTTGTGGCCTAACATATGGGGTGTTCTAGGGAATGTTTTATATGCACTTGAATGTGCATTCTGCTGCTATAGGATGAAGTATTTTGTATATGTCTGTTAGGTCTGGTTATTTTTAGTGTGGTTCAGGACCTCTATTTTCTTTTCTTTTTTTTTTTTAATTTTTAAAGATTATTTATTTATTTATTTATTTGACAGAGAGATAGAGAGTACAAGTAGACAGAGTGGCAGGCAGAAGGAGAGGGAGAAGCAGGCTCCACACTGAGCAGGGAGCCTGATGTGGGGCTCGATCCCAGGACCCTGGGATCATGACCTGAGCCAAAGGCAACCACTCAACCAACTGAGACACCCAGGTGCCCCTGGGACCTCTATTTTCTTACTGATTTTATTCCTTCTTGTTCTATCCATTATTGATAGTGGGATATTGAAGTCTCTGATTATTATTGTAGAAGTGCCTAGTTCTCCTTTAATTGTGTCAATGTTTGCTTCATACATTTTGGTGCTGTGTTATTAGGAACATATGTTCATAATTGCTATATGTTCTTGGTGTGCTGACCTTTTTGCCAATATATAATGTTCTTTTTTGTCTCTTGTACAACTTTTGACTTAAAGTCTGTTTTGTCTAATATTAACACACTATAGTGTTCTTTTTGTTACCATGTGCGTGGAACATTTTTTCTTTCACTCTGAACTTGTGTCTTTGGATCTAAAGTGAGTTTCTTGTAGATAACATATATTTGGATCATGGTGGGTTTTTGTTGGTAGTGGTAATGGTGTTTTATAATCCTTTCTGTCAATCTCTGCCTTTTGTCAGGAGGGTTTAATTCATTTACATTTAATGTAAATACTCATAAAGAAGGATTTACTGCTAACACTTTGCTCTTTGTTTTCTGTATATCTTAATGTTTTTCTGTTCTTCAATTCTTCATTACTTCCTTTTTTATGTTTAATTGATTTTTTTCCTAGTTTGCTGATTTGATTCCTTTTCTTTTCTCTCAAGAAAAAAAATTTTTTTTTTTTTTTGGTTATTTTCTTAGGGATTAATCTGGGGCTCACAATTAACATCTTACAATAATAACAATATATTTTGAGTTAATACTAACTTAGCTTCACTAGTATACAAAATCTCTGCTTCTGTACAAATCTATTTCTCCTCTTTTGTTGTTATTGTCACACATTACATTTTTATACATGATATACCCATTATTTTGATTTATAATTATCGTTTTATGAATTTGTCTTTCCAATTGTCTGTTAGCAATGAACATCTGTTTCTGTTTATCTCTTAACTTCTTCATTTTAGAAAGATATTTTGTGAGAAATAGAATGTTAGGTTGAAGTTTTTTGTTTTTATTTTTTCCTTTTAGCACTTTAAATATATCATCCACTGCCTTCTAGCCTCTGTGATTTCTTGTGTGTGTGTGTGTGTTATGTTATTCACCATATAGTACATCATTAGTTTTTCTTTTTTTTTAAAGTCTATTCTTGGAGCATTTTTTTTTTAATTTAATTTTTTTTTTCAGTGATCCAAAATTCATTGTTTATGCACCACACCCAGTGTTCCATGCAATACATGTCCTTCTTAATAGCCAGTGGTGGGTATTAAGGAGGGCATGTATCACATCATTAGTTTTTGATGTAGTGTTCCATGATTCATTGTTTGTGTATAACACCCAGTGCTCCATGCAATACATGCCCTCCTTAATACCCATCACTGGGCTAACTCATCCCCCTACCCTGCTCCTCTCTAAAATTCTCAATTTGTTGCCTCTGTAGTTTCTGAAGAGAAATCATTTATTAATTTTATTGAGGAGTCTTTGCACATGATGACTTGCTTCTCTCTTGCTGTTTTTAAGATTCTCTCTTTGTCTTTGGTTTTTGACAGTTTGGTAATTATGTCTCAGTGTGGATATCTTTGTGTTTATTTTGTTCTGATCTCACTGAGCTTTTTGGGCTTGTAAATTCATATCTTCCATCAAATGGAATTTTCTGAACATTATTTTTTCAAATACTCTTTCTGTACCTTTACCTCTCTTTCCTCTAATTATGGAACTCCCCTTATGTGAAGCTGGTATACTTGATAATCCCACAGGTCACTTAGGTCCTGTTCATTTTTCTTTATTTTTTTTCTTTTTGTTTTGTAGGCTGGTTGATCTCAACTGACCTACTTTCCAGGTTATTGATTCTTTCTTCTGTCTGTTTAAGTCTGTTATTGAGTCTCTTTAAGGAATTTTTTTCACATTTGTTATTGTACTTTTTAACTTCAGAATTTCTGTTTTATTAGTTTGTCATTTCTATCTATTTAATGATATTCTCTGTATTATGAGACATTAATATTTTGGTTTTGCTTAGTTCTTTGCCCATAGTTTCCTTTAGCTAGTTCAGCATATTTAAGACAATTGACTTAAAGTCTTTGCCTCATAAATCCAATGTCTGTCCTTCTGTGTGGAATCTCTATTATTTTCTTTTTGTTCTCTTATAAATGGGCCATCCTTTCTTTTCTTTTCTTTTTTTTTTTACAAGCCTCATAATTTTTGTGTTGAAAACTAGTTATCTTGAATATTATAATGTTCTAACTCAGATGTCAGATTCTCCTCCTTGCCAGAGCTGGCTGTAGCTGCTTAAAATAGGTTGTAATAGTTTGTCTGTTTAGTGACTTTTCTAAAGCATTTTTGTGAAGACTGGTCACTTAAACCTCCAAATGCCTGGAGTTTAAAGAAAAAAAAATCTGGTGTTTGTAGCTGGGCTCTATGTATGTGTAGGGTCATATCTTTAACATGTAGCCAGATAACTCACAACTCTGCCTTAGCTGGCATTTCTTGCCATCATGGGGCTTGAAGGCCAATCAGAGTTGAGAGTTTAGGACCGTCTTCCATCCATTCTTTCTTTTCTTCATTTTCTTTTTTAAAAAACTAATTAAAAACTAAAATATTTAATTGAAGGAAGTCTATTCTTAATTTTATCTTTGCATATATTCTAGCATTAAAATACAAACATACTTTATTCTCAATAAAGTACAAATTATATAAATATTTAAACCTACATGTAGGATTTCTTTTTTTTTAAATTTCTTTTCAGTGTTCCAGAATTCATTGTTTATGCACCACACCCAGTGCTCCATGCAATTTGTGCCCTCCATAATACCCACCACCAGGCTCACCCAACCTTCTTACCCTCCGCCCCTCCAAAACCCTCAGATTGTTTTTCAGAGTCCACAGTCTCTCATGGTTCATCTCCCCCTCCAATTTCCCCCAAATCCCTTCTCCTCTCCATCTCCCCATGTCCTCCGTGTTATTCCTTATGCTCCACAAATAAGCAAAACCATATGATAATTGACTCTCTCTGCTTGACTTATTTCACTCAGCATAATCTCTTTCAGTCCCATCCATGTTGCTACAAAAGTTGGGTATTCATCCTTTCTGATGGAGGCATAATACGCCATAGGATATATGGACCACATCTTCTTTATCCATTCGTCCATTGAAGAGTATCTTGGTTCTTTCCACAGTTGATGACCCATCCATTCTTAGCATGTGTTCAGATCTGTGCATAGTATTCTAGTTCCCTTGGTATATGGGGGTGTTATACATTCAAGACTTATCCATGTTGTAGCAACTGTCAGTACTTTGTTGCTTTTTTTTGACTAAAGAATACTCCATTGTATGGATAGACCATCTTTTGTTTATATGTATGGCAGCAGATGGAAGGTTGAAAGGTATTAGTTAAGCAATAGTCATTGCACTGACTATTGCTCTCACTGCTATGTGGAGATTGGATGGAAGGAGGCAGAGTACATGTGGAAAGGCCCAGGAAAATGCTGTTGCTCTGTGTCTCTAATCCCAATGGTCTCCAAAACAAATAGAGACTTTTTGCTGATGAATCATGTGACCAAACAGGATGGAAGGAGGATTGAACTAAATGAGAGGAATCCTGAGTCTTCCTGGTAGTCTCACCATCGACTCAATTCATTTCTTCTCCCCTTGGTCCTCCAAAGCATAAATAATAAATAATAAGAAAGGACAAGCTCATAGCTGTAGTCCTTTAGGGAGCCTACAGACAGATCAAAACAAACAATTACAGTTTCCTGGAACAAGGTAGTCTCTGCTCCCTCTGGCTCTAGCAACCCACACAAAGGACTTGGAATACCATTTTCAAAACTGACACTAAGATGGGGAGTAGAGAGTGGGACAAGAATACGTTAAAATGCCACAGAACTTTACCAGGTTTCAATTGCCTTTCTCTTGAGTATACATTTGCTTGATTCCTATAAACTGTTGGCTATCTTCCAGAGTTCTGATAAAGTTGATTCTGGGAGCTTTTGTCAGATTTTTCTTTGCTTTTTTAGAAAGACAGGCACTTGGAGTTCCTTACTCTGCCATTTCTGCTGAAGTCACCCAAAGAAAAATTTTTGAATGCATTTTGTTTTGTTGACATATGAAGCAAATGAGGACCAATGGGAGAGGGAGTGAATTGAGTTCATATACCTACCACATGGATGAATTTTGAAAACATTGTGCTAAGTGAAAGACCATATATGATATGATTCTATTTGTATGAAATGCCCAGAATAAGCATATCTGGAGAGGTAGAAAGTAGATTAGTGGCCACTTGGGGTTCGGGGAGATTTCTGAGGTGATGAGATTGCTTTGAAATTAACCATGGTGATGTTTTCACAACTCTGTGAATAAATCATTGAATTTTACACTTTAAATGGTCAGATTATATCTCAATAAAGCTATGCCCAAATAAATAAACAACATCCCTCCAGATTCCCATTCTCTTGGAATAAATCCCAAATCCATCACAAGGCTGTATATGACCTGGTCCTTCAGCCTCATCTTTTGTCATCCTCTTCTCTGTTATCATACTCTATCCACAGCAGTTTCTTTTGATGGTCTCTGCATATCTCAAGTGTCTTCCTTTCTGAGGGTCTTTGCACCTACTCTTCCCTCTTCTTGAAATGCCCCTCTCTTGTTGTCTCCATAGCTGACCTGCTCAAATATTTCATGTATCAGCTCAGGGAGGCCTTCCCTAAGTACCCCAACAAAACTTGGTGTGTCTTATAACACTCTACTAGGCCCTATTGTTCCCTCTTTCACATGTCTCATATTTTATAAACTTATATTTATTTCTGTGTTCACCAAAAGAGCAAGATCAATACTTAGCATGTGCCTGACACATCATACCCACTTACTGAATGTCTGCTGCATGAATGAGTGATGACAACATTCTAGGATCATATTGTCCTCCTCATTAAGAGTCTTTCCTCAAGTAAAACTCCTGAGAGTCTTTCCTTAAATAAAACCACATGCATTGTGCCCTATTCTGTTCTTGAAAACCTCCCAAGCTGATGGTTCCATTTAACCTTTGGAAAGTAGGCCGCATCCCTAATCTGGATGAAGAATGTGACCTGGTCCCCACCCAGCAAGTGACGCTGAACAGGGCCTGTGCCCTGCAATGATATGGCATGATCTTGTGTTCTCAGGGGTTAGCAGAGCTTCTGACCGCACAGGGGAACTCTGAATGTTTATAGCCAACTACTGTTCCCCAGAGACTGAAAATAGAAATGGGAAAACAAGGCACACCCTTGAATGTTAGGGTGTTGTCACAAGGAGGGAGTAACTGTGGAGCAGCAAGTAGCTCATCATAATGGTTGAGAATATGAAAGTTAGATACTGATTTTCCTGTCACTTCCTGACCTGAAGACTTTGACCAAATTGTTTAACTTTTTAGCACCTCTGTTTTCCATCTGTAAAATGGGATCACAGTTTATACCTTATAGGGTTGCTTTTAGAATGGAAGGAGATGTGCAGAGCACATGCCTGGTGCACTGGGAGAGGTCAGCCTATGGCCGATGATATCAATAGCCTCCTTGTCATGCAGACTGGAGTGCAGGACCTGTGCTGGGAGGAGTCAGGTTCGGTTAATGAGTGGGGGCCTTTAGCAGCCAAGCTAGGCCTGCATTGACTCCTATGGTAGGCAGTGGGTTTCAGTATTGGTCTTATTAACCTATGTAGGCTGCATGGGTATGAGGTAAACTCAGTGATTTTCAGTATCCAGAGGTCTCACTATGCTGCCCCTCTCTTCTGTTTCACAGCAATATACAACTTCCAGGGGAATGGAGCTCCCCAGCTCTCCCTGCAGATTGGTGACGTGGTGCGAATACAGGAGACCTGTGGAGGTGAGTCACTGGTTCAAGTGACCTACGGATGCCAGACCCCCTGGCTGATGGTGTTGGGACATCTGCAGTGCACACCTAGCACCTCCAGCCCTCTCTTGGAACCTGGAACTTTGTGTGGTCTGTTACACATTTTGATAATATTAGCAATTAGAATTTACTGAAAATAATGTTTTGTTATTTTAGGAATTTATGCTTAGTAACAAAGGTCTGACTTGAGAGGTTTGATGTTTGTTGTGCTGTCCATTTACCACAGCCATTGGGGCTATTTGGCCTGTGACATCCACCTTTTTTCTTAGTATAAATACTAATAATATTATAAAGGGAAATCCATGCTATTGGGATTAGGATTAGAATCAAATTATATCTTTGATTCCAAAAGGTTTGTTATGTACAGCTGTGTGGTGTGGCACTGCACCTGGACCTGGGAGCAGTGCTCATTCCCTGTATCAAGCTGGGATCCCGGTCTTGGGCAAAGGGGCATCTCTTTCTTCCCACAGAAGTGCCATCTTCTTTTGAAGCCAAATGTGTATTGGACTGTGTTCAATGGTGATGGTGGTGATAGGGGAGCTTTTTAAATTTGCACAAAAGCTAATGGCCTTGGACCCGTAAATCAGGGAATTATAAATCAGTATATCACCTATGTCACTGATAAAATTGATATTGGGAGCATGGCTTGAGTGTATGAGCCAAGTGAACTTGCCAGTGTTTTGGCCACAATCAGGCAGGCTCTTCCAGTTCTCAATGGCAGAGTAGGGCCTCCACCATTCTCCCCCTCCCTGGGCCTACCTCTACCCTGCTGTGTGGAGAGCATATATCCTTCCTGTAGCTGGGCAGGGCAAGAAGCAAGAAAGAAGTGAAAGAAGTGAGTGGGCTGAGCCCCAGGTCCACCCCTCCCTCTCAGCTAATCTCTCAGATTAGAGAGTTCTCGTGCTGAGACAGGAGAAAAGGGTGGACAGGAAGCAGGCCTCCAGGGGAAATAGCCAGCCAGAGGAAAGGAGGTTGCCTACAGAACTCACTGTGTTTGGATTCTTACTACATACTGGGGCACTGTGCTAACTTCCTTATACCATGTTAGTCTGGTCACTCCTCAAGGCAACCCACAGGACAGGTCTTATCCCCAGTGTCAGACCAACCATGTGTAACTTCCAAGGCAATTCTGGAGATTGGCACACACATACATGCATACACACACACAGACATGCTCACATATGCATACATATACACACACATACACAAGCAGATGCGCACACACATGCAAACATAAACATACAGAAGCATGTGCACATATATACACACATACAAACACATGTCCACAAGCAGACACACACACACACATGCATGCAAACCAAAAAACAAACAAGCATTAGAGCCTTTGCGAGGGGGAATGTATTTGATATCTGATATCTCAAAACAGCTTTCAAGGAGTCATCATGGTAGAAAGGAGAACATTGTTCACCTCCCTTACATTTATCTTATCCTTTAGTATTATTGTTATTCTGGGTTGTATATGAGGTAAAACAATGCACTTTTTAATGTCCAGGCCTCTAAAAATCCCAGTCTGGCCCTATACAAACCTTTTACACACAGAGTGAATGTGGCTGCGGCAGGCAGGAAGGAATATGATTCCAAACACCCAGCCCCCTTGCCTCAGTGCAACCCATCTTTTATAAATCCTGTTCTACCCAGTGGTAAATAAGCAAACTGTAAGTATCTAACAAGGGCAAAGAGTGAAAATATCAGCACGACCGTTCTCCTTAGTGTCTCTTTTGTGCTACCGAATGCTAATCCTTAGAAACATGAGGCTTCATGTCTACAAGGGAGGAATCAAGACTCAGGGAAGAGAAATGACTCCCTGAGGATCACACAGGGAGCATAGCTCTGTATCCCTCCTTATGCATGCAAGCCTGCGCTCTTTCTTCCACCCTGTGCCTACCAAGATTGTGCCTACTATTGGTGATGATTTGTTGTGTTCCACATTTTGAGATTCAGACAAGTATATTCCTCTTCTTTTCATGAAATTTTCCTGGAGAAAGAGCTTCCGGGCAGTAAACTGACCACACAGGTTGCCTAGTCAGAGCCTTCTGTTATTTTCACCTGGCATGGTGTCTGACCTTCAGAAAGGTCTGATCTTCAGACCACACTTGTTGACTTGAGCCACTTTCATTTGTCTTTGGGGTTAATGTCCTTGTTACTAACTTCTTTGGCTCTGGTTTTCCATTTTTGATTCTATGTTATTAGTTTTATTTTAATGTATCCTTGTAATAAGTGGCCACAATGCCTTCCTAGAAAGAGCTGGGCATACTAATTTAGTGAGTGAGTGCCAATTCATGAATACTTTGAAAATACATATTCAATGTTCAGAAGTCTGTTAACATGAGTCTATTTATCTGAAGCATTTGTATGTAAAACAGCAGGAGTTATCATGCCTACCCCCATATGTATATGGAGTTTTAACTGAAATTTATGGACCCTAAGTTTTCCCTGAGGGCCTCGGATGGCTACAAGCTCTGAGACCAGGCCTGGTATTGTCTGTTTTGCAGAAGGGGATTTCTGCCTATGATCCTGATTGAAAACCTGCTGCTATCAAATATAAAAAAGTGAAAACCACAGTGTTGGTCAAAAATGAGTCAGGATGGTGTAATAAAAAGAACTTGGGTGTGCCCATGAAACACTTTTGCAGAAACCTACTTGAAAAATGAAACCCAGCCAATTGAGAAGTGAATGAAAATTTAAAAATACAGGAATTAAAAAGCTGTGATAAAAGAAAATAGTGATGAGCATCGAGTCTAAATGAATCAATTTATAAAGATTGATACTAAATGTCACATAAACAATGAATTTTGGAACACTGAAAAGAAATAGAGTAAAATAAAATTTTAAAAGTCACGATGTTTATGACTACCAAAAAAATGTTATTGTTAGGAAAGTGGATAATATTTTAAAAAATGTAAAATCAAGAAGTGAGGAATAGGAAGGAATAGATTAATTTTGTGATACTATTATAACAGAGAGTTGGTCAATATCAATTAGAAATAAGATACTATAATTAAAAAACCATAATCATTTCAATTTTTTAATGCTTTCGTAGTTATTTTTATTTTAAAGGAATTTTTAGGAAATCTTTATAAAGAAGAAACATGTATTTATCTTATTTTGAAGTTTTTATTTAAATTATAGTTAACATACACACAATATTAGTTTCAGGTATACAATATAGTGATTCAACATTTCCATAAAACACCCTGTGCTCATCGCAAAAAGTACATTCCTTAATCCCCATCACCTATTTCACCCATTCCTTCATCCACCTCCTCTCTGGTAACCATCAGTTTTTCTCCATAGTTCAGAGTCTGTTTCTTGATTTGTATCTGTCTCTCTCTTTTTGCCTTTTGCTCATTGGTTTTGTTTCTTAAATTCCACACACGAGTGAAATCATATGGTATTTGTCTTTCTCTCACTGACTTATTTCACTTAACATCATGCTCTCTAGTTCCATTCATGTCTTTGCAAATGGCATGATTTCATTCTTTTTATGGCTGATCTTCTTCGTCCATTCAATTGTTGCTGGACACTTGTGCTGTTTCCATAATTTGGCTATTGTAGATAATGCTGCTGTAAACATCAGGGTGCATGTATCCCATTGAATTATTATTTTTGTATTCTTGGGTAAATACCTAGTAGTGTAATTGCTGAATCGTAGGGTAGTTCTATTTTTAACTTTTTGAGGAACCTCCATACCCTTCTCAAGTGTGGCTATATCAGTCTGTGTTCCCCTCAGCAGTGCATGACGGTTCCCCTAAGAAGAATTATTTAATGACCTGAGCCGAAGGCAGATGCTTAACTGACTGAGCCACCCAGGCACCACCAAGAGTTTTTAAATCCTCCCCCAAACTAACAAACCAAAAAAAGGAGTGGAAAGACCATGAACTTTTGAATCAGAAAGTTATTCTCTGGTCCTATATCCACTAGCTGGGTAGGTGGGCTTCAGTTTTCTCACCTGTGAAATGTGTTAATGTTGCCTGTTCTTGGGCTTCTTATGAGGATAGTGTGAGAAAGTAGAGAAGCTATCTAGCACCACACCTAACTCTTCAGTGCTCTGTGTTGGCTAATTCCATCCCTTCCCCCATTATTTAAAGCTACATGAAGATTGGCAGGTATATATCTTTACAGTATGGCCCAGAGAACCTGAAAGCTGGCTCTTTGATTGCCTGGAATGGGTGAGGCTAGCCCTTCCTTGCCTATACTAAATTTACTCAACTGGATGAATGAGGAAGACAAAAACCTGACCTGGAACCTTAGACATGAATAAATTTCCTGTCACTGGAGTTCATTTTGGTTAACTTTTTATTATAAAGATAATATTTTGTTGTGTTGAAAACTCAAATTGCTCAGTAGGATACCTGTTGTTACTAAGCCTTAGATATCCTAATGCTTATTTTTTGGTCCGTAGTACATCTCTCAGGCCGCCTCTTTTACCCCAGAGTCTACATAAACATACTATATTCTGATTTTAGATGTGGAAAATACATATGATTATTAGGCAGTCAGAATTCCTTATGGGCAGATAAACATAAAAAAATCGTGTGATTTTCAGTCACTTCCTTCAGTCCCACTTGGTTGACATCATTCCTGATATTTAATTACATTTCAAAAGAAGATTTTATTCTTATATCCAGTTTAATGCCTCCATTCCTTCTCCAGTTTAAACAAGGCTGGGGGCTGGGTAGGAGTTCAGGGTGCTTTCTTTCCAATTCTCTGTCTTTCCTGATCAAATAAGCCTGAAGTTCAGCCGGTGCCCTGCATGAATAGTTGTGTAGCTGGGGAATGAGAGGCCAGGTGTCCCTAGGAGTAAATCTCCTGGACTGCACCCCCATGCTTGGATTTGGCTTGGGGGTGGGGAAGCTACATCAAGTGCTCCTGAGGCAGCAACTACTGCCTCCAAAGACCCCTCTGTCTCTTTGTCTCTCCCTGTCTCTCTTTCTCTTCTAATTGCCTAGACTGTGGTAGGGGAATGGTCTTTTGGGGTAGCCCTGCTTGTTTAGACTCTTCTTTATAAGCCCGTCAGAAGGAATGTCTGCTCCACTTTCAATTATTTCCTTCCTTTCTAGAATGACAGGGAAATTTCCATTCCACCTACTGATATATACACTTGTCTGGGTCATGGGGGCCTACTATTAATAGGAAGTGAATGGGTTCCCAAGGTTCCCAAGGCACTTTTGAATTTTGTTTACTAGTAAAATGAAACAAAGGGAAGGAATGAAGGAGGAGGCTGACATTAGAAGCTTTTGCTTTTTAAGGTAAGGCATAGCTTTTGTTGTTTCCTAGAAATGGGTCCACACTGTGCATACCATTCTGAGACTTGCTTTTCTTACTTAAAAATATCTGGAGGTCTTTCCAAATTTTAAATGCATTACCTTGTTCTTGGTTCAGCTGCAAAGAACTCTGCAAGGAGAGTTTTGCATCTACCGCTTGCTGAGTAAGGTATACCCAGAGCCATGCAGTAGCTTCTGGGGCAATAACTCTATTGAGAGTGATCTAAGTTCTTTGCTTTCAGGGTAAAAGAGTATCATTATGAGCACTTGGCAGGGTGTCTTATTAAAATGCCACTTTGCAGGGAGATGGCCCTTATTTGGGTCTGCTTTAGAGATAGGTCATGTGAAAGTGAAGTTTTCTTCTCTTCTGAATGAGGATGAGGCCAAATCATCAATAAGCTCCATTTTGTTAAATTTGAAGCATGTTTCATTTACTTTGTTGTTATGGAAATATGTTGAAATGACTGAAAAAAAAATCACTGAAAAAAGCAATGGTATTCAAAATCTGTGGGTTCTGGAAATAGAATAGAAAATATGCCCAACTGGGGTGCCTGGGTGGCTCAGTGGGCTAAGCCTCTGCCTTTGGCTCGGGTCATGATCTCAAAGTCCTGGGATCAAGCCCCACATCAGGCTCTCTGCTCAGCGGGGAGCCTGCTTCTCCTTCTCTCTCTGCCTGCTGCTCTGCCTTCTTGTGATCTCTCTGTCAAATAAATAGATAAAATCTTAAAAAAAAAAAAGAAATATGCCCAACTTTCTCTGGTTGTTGTTGTTGATGATGATGATGATGATGATGATGATGATTTTTTTTTAAGATTTTATCTATTTATTTGACAGAGAGAGTCACAAAAAGAGAGGGAACACAAGTAGGGGGAGTGGGAGAGGGAGAAGGCCTCCCAGAGTAGGAAGCCCGATGTGGAGCTCAATCCCAGGACCCTGGGATCATGATCTGAGCCGAAGGCAGACCCTTAATGACTGAGCCACCTGGGCGCTCCTGATTATTGATTTTTATTTTATTTTATTTATTTTTTTAAGGATTTTATTTATTTATTTGACAGAGATTACAAGTAGGCAGAGAGGCAGGCAGAGAGAGAGGAGGAAGCAGGCTCCCTGCCAAGCAGAGAGCCCGATGCGGGGCTCGATCCCAGGGTCCTGGGATCATGACCTGAGCAGAAGACAGAGGCTTTAACCCACTGAGCCACCCAGGCGCCCCTGATTATTGATTTTTAAAAGAGAGAATAGTATTTACTGAATTTGGACACTTACCATATGCCAGGTACTGGGAAAACTCTGAATTCCTTATCTAACTTCAGCCTCATGAGACAAACACCATTATTATTCCCACCTTACAGATAAGAAAACTGAGGTTCAGAGAAGTAAAATGACTTGTCTAAGATTACACAGATAGTAAGTCCTAGATCTCTACTCAAATCAAGGATTTGATTCCAGAGATCATACTCTTAACCACTAGCTTCTGTTTGTTCCTGGTATCATTAGATATTTCAATTACGCAGGAAAGTAAAATATATTCAGGCAATGACCGCTCAATAAACAAAGGATAACACTTTTTTTAAGAAGTAAAAATTTTAGATGCAGTTGAAAACCTCGTTTTATTCCTCTTCCATTCTAATCTTGTCTTTTTGTCCATACTGTAGGTAACACTTATCCTAAATTGGTATGTTTTCTTCCTGTCCAAGGTTTTATGCCTTTACTTCATAATCATGTTTATAAAACAGTTTCTGCAACACCCTGTGGGGTAAATGTTATTTCCCTCATTTTATAAATGTAAACACCGAGGCTTTAGTGACATGACCAAAAATTATGCTGCCTATAGACCATGGATTTTTTTTCCTAATGTCCTGGGATATTTTTAATCTCTCCTTAACTTTCTCCTTACCCACCACAACTGCTGATTAGAGAATCTAGGTACATTTCATTTTGGTATTTGAGATGGGGGAAGGGAGGAAGATTTGAGAAATTAGTACTTCACAATTGTCCAGAAGAATGGTAAATATTTTCCTTTTCTCATCTTCCCCCAGGATACACTTTGTGAGCTTTCTATTAAAAACAGAAGTGCTTATCTCCTGGATGGGGTTGCTATTATTTAACTGGAAAGGGTGTTCAGCCTGGGGGCAAGTCCTGAGAGTATGGCAAGTGCTATGTTACACAGCCTGCTTTTGACCATGGTGTTCATTGTCATGGATTTTACTATGGATGCCAGTTATTGTTATCTGCCTGGTCAGGTCTTGGAGTATAGCCAGATACAGGTGACAGGCGAAAAGATTAAGGAGCTGATAACGGGGAGTCATGGAAGTCAATGACCTAGCAGGGGTGGAGATGTCAGAAAAAGTCCTAAAGGCAGCCCTGATGCAGTTGAGGTTATTATAATCACCTTGCAAGTGAAGGTGGTAATAAACTCTTCTCATGAAGGATCGCAGGGGATTATTCTGAAGTACTTAGCCCAGTACCATGTACATAATAGGTGAACTATCAGCGATGGTTGAACTTGAATCTTGAAACCAGTATGCTGGCGTAACAGTCAATAGTTTCCTTCCTTGCTCAGGAGTGAGCTGAAGTTCTGATCATCAGAAAAGCTACAAGGTGTGCATAAGTAACTGAGTCTCAAGGGTCTAAGCAGGCAATGGCCCTGGACCAGGGAGTCAAGGGACCCTGACGGGGCTCTTGTCACGGAGATGTAGAATTGAGCATGAGCTTTGGGTAGCTACTGTTGGCCCCTTGATTGTTTTTCTTTTCTCCAGTAGATTCTGATAGCCTTAGCAGTCAAGTGGATTCAGGTCACTGCAACTAAGAGACCCTTGTCTGTATTTGTACTCTGAGAGAAATTTTTCTGTATGTGCTCATCACACTAGGGCTAATGTGGCAGAACAGCATTGAGGGCTGGCTTTGAAGCCATTCCGATTTGCCCTTGAATCCTGGCTGTGTGATTTGGCCCACTACGTCAACTGACTTGAATCTCAACTTCTTCATCTATGAATTAGGAATGATAATACTTAGCTTACAGTATTGATATGAGGACTAAATGAGGAAATGAATGTATAACACTTAGCATACAGCTTTGCATACATTAAGTATCAATAAATGGTAGCTAGCAATATTCCAAAGATGTTTTTATATCTAGTTGGTGGCATGGGGTTGAACTGCAAACAAAGGAGTTGTTATAATGCAATGTTGTGGAGTGTCATCTCTGTGGGGTTATGGCTGGATTTAAATCTTAGTTATATCACCCACTAGCTGTGTGACCACAAGCAAGTTGCTTGATCATTCTGTGCCTATTTTCATTCATAGAAGTGAGGCAATAATAATATCTACTTTAGAGGATTGCTGTGAAGATTAATTTATAATTTGAAAGAAACAAAATAAAAAACTTTACTAAAATTCTTAACATGCAGCAAGCACTCAGAAAGGAAAAGGGCTATTGTTGATGGTTAATTATTACCAGCAGTTATGAACAAATTATTAGAGGAGTATAAACAGAATGCGATGCTTCTTGAAGCATCCAGCACTGGAAGCATTCAGCTGGAAAGTAGCTTAGTAGGATCATGGGGATTCAGATATTGGAGGAAGGAAATACTAGGCAACCACCATGCTTCTTCCTCCATCAGACAGTAAACACAGTATGATGGCTGCTTACATTCAAATCCTGAGGTTGTCACTTACTAGCTGTGTAACCCTGGGTAGGTTACTTAAATTCTCTCTGCCTCAGGTAGGCCACTCTTACAAAGTGGGATAATGACAGTTCCTACCTCCTGGTTTGTACAAGGATTAAAAGACTTCATATATGATGATGCTTGGAACAGTACTTTATTCCAAACCTGAGATTCTTTCTCTCTGACCTCCATTCTTTTCTTTGTTTTTTGTTTTCTTGTTTTAGTTGTTGTTGTTGTTTTGCCTTTTCTCTCCTTCCTTTTCCTCTTCTCTCCTACTTCTCTTTCTGTTTCTCAAAATAGGAGCCACTGTAGCTCTATTACTTTAGAATTTTCTTTAGGACCTGACCTTCAAGCTGGCTCATGATTATGAAGGGTGACTTCGCATTTTAACTTGTTTGTTTGGGGGCTTGCACGTATGTCTGTTGAGAACATATTTCGACAACAATCTGTCAGCCTAGTAATGAGGGTTTGCTAATGAGGCTCCCGACAGACGCTTTTTATTTACAAAGATGACAAATGCTGCTACTTGGCTGTGCTT
The DNA here is from genome assembly GCF_010015895.1 of Lontra canadensis. Lineage (NCBI taxonomy): Eukaryota > Metazoa > Chordata > Mammalia > Carnivora > Mustelidae > Lontra > Lontra canadensis. The sequence continues at coordinate 33,329,912 of NW_022630999.1, forward strand.
GAATCATTCCAAAGGCCAGTGGACTCATTATAGTCATCAATACTTGCTACATGGAGGCTCATTTTGTTCAAAGACTGTGTATAATTTGGACTTCTGTTAATTGAATCATTTTTGATGTTCTTGCAAAGGGAAGAATCTTTTAAAATTCCTATCCTTTTACCCATCTCTAAATTTGTCTGTTTTGTAATAACTAACTTTTGCAAATCACATATGAGACCCTATTTGCTGCTGTTAGAACTATGGGTATTATTTTAGGATGTTTGACGAACTCCCTAAGCCTTTCTATGTCTTTAAGGCAGAGGTTGAAGCATGCACATGAGTATAGGACCCAGTCAGGTAATGGAAATAAGTGAAGGGCTGGATAGAGGCCCGTGAGTTGGAGACACCTCCCATCTAATGGGACCAGATGGTCTTCTCCATCAGCCGACTGTGGCCGTGGGGAAGCACTGGCCACCATCCCTGGGCCTCCTATTTTTTCAGAAGGAGGAAATTTGCATTGTTATGTGAAATCCCTGTCTTTTTAAATGCTTTTTGGAGGTCTTGACAATGAATCCAACAGATTGTTGAAGCCTGAGGGCTTCCAGACTTGTATCTATACCTAAGGTCTAAAGCACTTGGCAGTAGTTTCTTTGCTAGTTAAAAACAAACAGAACAACAACATCAAAAAACAAACAAACAAACAAACAAACAAAAAAACCCCAGCAATAAACTAGTAGGAATAGATAAGAGACCTGTTTGTTTATTTTCTCTTTGCAGATTGGTATAGGGGATACCTCCTAAAGCACAAAATGTTACAGGTAAGGCTGATCTGTTTCTATTTGAAACAATGTTGGATGTCTTTACATGAGATTGCAATCCCTTTGGGCAATTACTTCCACTATAGCTCCCCAGCACATTTGTCTCATTTCTTCTTCCCTGAGTCCTGTGCTTTCCCACCTCTACATGTTGGCACTTGTGCCTCAACTCCCTTCCCCTTAAGGCTGACCTCTGGAGCTCTCTTTTCCCTCCAACTTTTCCTGATATGCCAATTATATATGATTTCTCCCTTCTTTGAGTCCCCATAGAAATGTGCATGTTTTATTTGAAATTTATCTTCTGCTACCTTTCTCTAGAGTTGTTTGGGGGCATTTAACAGTTCCTCACTTCAAAGAGTGAAGTCCAGCCTCTGTCCTCAGGGAGTTCACCTGCTCCAACTCCATATTACACCATTTTCTCCATGAGAGCAGCCACCTGTTTTACTGGTCTTACGGTTCATCATGTCTAGTGCAGAAGCAGATGCCTCCAATGTGCACCCTGGTTCATTTATGAAGGAATTTTTAAGTAATTGATAAGCTTCTCTTATTAACTGAGCCAAGCTTTGGGGGCAAGGGAATAAGATGCTTGTTCCTTCCTCCCTGACATGTTGATTGGGAGGCATGATCCTACTCTGGTCTCCAAAGAACAATAAAATAAACCCTGGGAAAACAGGTCTTTTATCAAAATAGCCCATATGCAACCAAAGATGCTGTTGCTTTAGGACCTGATGTTCCAGCTGTTTGTGACTGTGAAGGGTGACTGCTTTCCTGGAATTGGGCGGGACAGGGGAGAGACAGAGCACTTTGTCTCACCTAGAGTGAGTCTTTTATGTGTTCCTGTCTTGTCATTTGGTAGGATGGGTGTCCACAATGGGCCTGGAGCATCCTTGGGAATCTAGGGCTATTATGGGATCTAGGACAGCCAACCGGTGGAGAACTGGTAAGAAGTAGAAATAAGAGAATGAATTATTCCTGTAATATTTGAGAGTTTTACCAGTCAATGGTTTTTGGGAAAAACCATGAAGGCCTGGGGTCAGTTATTGCTGTAAGGATTTGACATTTTATTTTATCTTATTTTATTCCCAACAGGGCATTTTCCCGAAATCCTTTATCCACATCAAGGAAGTGACAGTGGAGAAAAGAAGGTATTTGTCATTCTTCACCAGGCTTGACCCTCCCACAGCTCACAGATGTCTCTGTCTTGTCCGCTTTGAAAGCCTGACTTGGCAGATGTGTATCAGCTCATGCCCCTTCTCCATGCCCACATGTATTTGCTTGTCTCCTTTTCCTCATGCAATAGGAGATCTAATCCACATTGATAATCTGTTCAGATCTGATTCTGAGGGGGTATTAGGAAGTTTGAAGAATCAAACTTTTCACCCGCAGCTGCCTTTGAACTATATTAAAGTCGATTAATCCTGAGTAATGAGCTCGAAGGGCCCACCCCAGTGAAGGAGGACATTAAAAAGGAAGTTCCTTGCATTTGCATAATGTAATTGGTGTGGCTATTGGAGGCGGTTTATCTCCTGCATCTCCTGCCAGCTAGGCCCCTCTCAGCAGCTGCAGCTTAATGCAAATTTGCCAGCATTTTATCTTGTTAGAACCTGGGTATCAATTTCAAACAATTTTGTCTCCCACCTTAAATAGAAATATCGAGAACATCATTCCTGCAGAAATTCCTCTGGCACAAGAAGTGACAACAACACTTTGGGAATGGGGCAGCATCTGGAAACAGCTCTACGTGGTGAGGCCCAAAACCCTGCTCCCTGGGATGGAAGCTTCCTGCGGTCTTTGCTTTGGTTCAAATTTGGAATTTGGCTGTGAGAAGGGCAGGCCAAGGTAGCTCTTGCGACACAGTAGAACAAATGTTATGAATACATGGAGGTCCAGAGAGGTTAGGTAACTTTCTCAAAGCCACACCGCGAGCTTGTGAGCCAGCCATAATACACAGGGGTCTGATGTGATCCTTAAGTTTTAAAACAAGTTAAAAAATTTTTGTTAAAAAATAAGACTTCCTGTCATGAAACTCCACATTATAATAAACCCTGGGGATTTTGATTTGGTAGTCTGCTGACAATACCTAGAGAAATACCGTTCTCATATATTAATTAACTAATGCTATTGTCCTTAGATCCATGAAGAAGCTTTGACCCTGGAAAAACAAAGAGCACATTTTGTATGTGTTTTCCTTGTATGGAAGCAAATCTAATTTTAAATCCTCCTTTGATGCTTCTAAAGCTCCTAATGAAAGCAATTAGCTAAGAAAACCATTAAGCCGAGAGTGAAAATGTCAACCAAAGCTTACTGCATCTCTGTTAGAACACTGCGCACACCTGCTGGTGTACACATGGTATTTGTAGACTTAACTTTTATGGTCATAAATGTCGATTCCTATGTGGATACTTCATAATATATGGGAATTGGCACATCCTACTCTATAAGTTTCTCAAAAGATGTTAGGAAAGTTTAGGAGAAAGTTCACTTGAAGCTCAAGTGGTTTAATTATTCATCGCCACTCCCCCTTTTTAAACATTGCATACACCTATACCATGGAAGCTTGGTGTTTTCCTTTAAGAAATCTTTGAATATCAAGTCCATTGTGCTTTTTACCCTTGTAAAGAGAACCTTAAACCTGTGGTATTCCAATATCACCTTCATGATTCTTGCCATGTCTGCATACCAGATGAATAATGTTCACTTAATATCTCAGTTGGCTCCCTTTTTAGTAAACTGAAGTAATTTATAGCATGCCATGTAATTCTGACAATTTCCAATTCTCCAACACTGACCAGATACCCTGTAATTCAATTCAATTCTACCACTGATTCCCCAGAGTCCATTTAGGATTCTATAGGTTTAAGAACTCAAAACTACCAGATTGCCCTCACTTCAGATGCCAGTTGCCAGTCTTGGGTCCCCAGGCTACCCACACTTCTGTCCAAACATAGTACAAACTCAGGGGTTCATCATTCCCCTCCACATCCACCTCAGGTCTCCTAATTCTTTAGAACAACTCACAGAGCTCTACAAAGAGGTCTACTTATGGTTACTGTTTTACTATAAAGGCTACAAAGCAGGGGTGCCTGAGTGGCTCAGTCAGTTAAATATCTGCCTTTGGCTCAAGGGTCATGATCCCCAGGGGCTCTCTGCTTAGTGGGGAGTCTGCTTCTCTTTCTCCCTGTCCCTCTCCCCCTGCTCACGCAATGCAGGAACAGCCAAATGGAAGAGATACACAGGTAAGGGAACTAGGCTGGGGTGAGCACAGAGCTTCCATGCCTTCTCTCAGCATGCCACTTTTCCTGCACAGAGATATGTTCACCATCTGGGAAGCTCTTTGAACCTTACTGATTGAGAGTTTTAATCAAAGTTTCATTACATAGGCATGAATGATGAAATCTTTGGTCATTGGTGATTGAGCTTCTTGAAGGGGAAGGGTGAAGGGGGTGGGGCTGAAAGTTCCAACTTTCTAACCACGTGGTAGGTTCCTCTGGCATCCTGCTCCCCATCCAGAAGCTGTGGAGGGGGCCTCCAAGAGTCATAAACTCAGGTATGGTCAAAAGGGACTTGTTATGAATAAGAAAAGAGGCTCTTACCACTCAGGAAGTTCCAAGGGCTTTAGGAGCTCCGTGCTAAGAACGGGGGACAAAGAACAAATACATATTATTATTATTATATATTTATTTAATATTATATATGTTTAAAAATACTATATTATTATTGTTGTTGTTCATTATTATTCCACATGCTTTCCCAAATGGATAGCCAAGAGTGCTTGGCATGATTAGAAAAACATTATTTAAATAAATACAATGAAATCAAGGCAATGTTATTAAATGCTTGCTATATAGTACCTGTCAAAAGCTCTGCACTCAAGACTTCTCTCTCCCTGTTAAAAAAAGGAATTGAGAAATGTGAGAGCAGAGTTAAAGATATATCACGATGAAACTGCACCTTTCTCCTTCCTTTCTGCAGAAGGATGGAAGGAGAATCACCATATGGGTCTATGTTATTTAATGTTGGGTCTTTGTATCACCAAAAGCCATTCTGTCCCATAGGTTGTACATGTCACACGTGGGGGAACATTGCCCTAGAAATAGGCCTTTATCACCAGAAAAATGGCCCTGGTTCCCAGCCCTAAAGGGCTTGAGCTCTGGGACCTGCATTATAGCAGCTTTCATGGCATTTCTGCTCAACAAGTATCTTTTCTGATGAGAGCCAGAGATAACCCTTGCTTTAACCAAGACGCGACTGGGATTATTACTTTCATTTTTGGAAGTCTCTGTGGCCCAGCAGGAAGAATTATGTGAACGATGGAGACTACCGCCCAATCCCTTGGCCGTTGTGTAGGGGCCAGGAGAGATGCTCTCACCGCGGCCCCTGAACATGCTCGACTGACTTTGGCACAGTTTGCCACACAGTGTGTGTGGGCATCTGCCACACAGATGCCCACATACCCTCTGCCCAGGTGACTGTGCCTTGTTTCCTGTCTTGTAGGCCAGCAAAAAGGAGCGGTTTATGCAGGTGCAGTCCATGATGTACGACCTGATGGAGTGGCGGTCCCAGCTCCTCTCGGGAACTCTGCCCAAAGACGAGCTGAAGGAACTGAAGCAGAAAGTCACATCCAAAATCGACTATGGCAACAAGTAAGACTTTCTTTCCTCAGAAAAGATGCTCTCTTCTCCTACCTGCCTCCCTTCTTCCCTGTCTCCCTCCAGAGAAACTTGGTTTTCATTTTTAGATGTGCGTTTGCCACTTTCTATTTGAGAGAAAAGTGTTACCAACGCGGTGCTTGTGTGCCTTTCTCATCACCCTCGTGGGACCTAGGGACATGCAAGCGGAGGAAGGGCTTGCTTATGCAGTGGTTATTACTGGCTGAGAGATTTAGGACACTCATTTAACCTACTTCCGAGGGGCTGAGGAGCACAGTCATGCTGGTTCACTTTTGGCTTAGTTGTCATTTTATTCCTGCACTTAACAAAACTCTCCCTTATATCGTAGTGTGAGACTTAATGTCCCTTCCCCCATCCTAAATTATCCAAGTCATGTGCCATCAACTAAACTCATATGCATGGTTACAGAAGTGTTTCCTCAAAAGGGAAGAAGCAGAAAGTGGTTGGAGTTTGAATGCTTTGAAGAGAATATGAGAAAGTTTTTTGAGGCAGGACAACCCACTGATAATAATAGTAGTGAATAACATTACAAGTAACACTTAATCTGAGCTTATTATGTACCAAGCTTGATGTCATGTGTTTCTTTTTTAATTCTTATAATAGCTTTATGGGGCAGACAGTTTTATTATCCACACTTGTTTCCAGATGAAGAAACTGAGGCCCTTATAGAGGTCAAGGAATTTGTCCAGAATCACATAGCTAATAATGGCAGAACCAGAATTTAGACCAAATCAATCTGACTCCAGAGTCCATAGGACTGCCACTATGCTACCTGGATGCATTTGAGAACTGTAAAGGCCTCCCCTCCCTCCTGCCTATTTGGATGACCTCGAAATCCTACTCATTTTCTCATTCATCCCAATAACAAACATGTACCAAACACTTATGATTGGTCTGATACCTTGCTAGCTGTTGAAGCTGTAGAAATAAAAGTTCCTGTCTGCTAAGGAACCACATTCTGGTTAGGAGTGATCTACAAGCAAACTGATGATATGTATTGTGATAAGTTTGATGGCTTATGAAACAAGAGTACTCTTAATTTAACTTGGAGAAGGAAGTCAGGGAAGGCTTCCTGATGGAGGTAACCCTGAGGGGAATTTTAAGTGAAAGATGAAGTATTAAGTGGGTAGGGGGGAGTGGGGAAGGAAGGTAGGAGTGCATAAGAGTATGGCAGGTTTAGAAGATTGTGAAGTGCATCAGAAGCTGGGGCCATAAGACCCAAGGGGAAAGTAGAAAGAGCCCACTTAGTGGGACAAGAAGGAAATTTCCTAGCAACCAGGCTTTCTTGCCTATGTCCTATGTACCAGGAAGAAAACCCATAGGCACTAGGAAAGTCAACGTGTCCATCTTACAGCTGCTTCCCATGTCAGGAGCACAGTCCCTCTGCTGGTTCCCCGGCTGGCAGCTGGCAAGCGTGTCCAAATCTGCTTATACTGCACGTGATCCCAAAGGGACAGGAAGGGTTTGCCACCCAGCTGCTGCCGCCACTGGTGCACTGACATTGTTAGCTGAGTACAGTCACAGCTGGGAGTGTGAGTATCGAGGGAGTTCTGTTGCTTTGCAGTAATGGCATCTGTGACCCTCAGATGTGGTTTCTTCACAGGGATCCTAAGAAAAAAGGCCAAGGATGGAAGAAATGGTCACTGCTCATAGGAAGTCTTCTCTGATTTTGCTCTACCTACCCCTGCTGTGTTAGGTGCCCTTGCAGGTCCCTTGTCCCCTCTGCAGTAATCACCTTGTTACTGGCCTGTCTCCCCTGCTGTGATGGGAACTCGGTAAACAGTGGCCATATAATCCATCTCTCTGTGTCGGGAATAAGGTCTGCATATGGGAGGTGGTCAGTGAATGGTAGCTGGATGAGTACGTGAATGGCGCTGATGGGAAAAGGAGGAGGAGAGGGTCATGCCCAAGTCGGCTGTGCCTGTGCAGCGTTGTCTGGGCCAGCCCTATGCTTTCAATTTTAGTCACTTCCCCAAAGGGAAAGAGGCATTGTTGGAAATGGAAGCCCTGAACTAGGGGGCCCCTTGCTTCTTGCCTCCTTTCCTTGATGACTTCCCTGCAAGGGAAGGAGATTTGGTCACCTTCATTTATCACTGGCCTGGTATGTTTGGAGCTCAGAGCTCTGATATAGGGTGGATGGCTTCCTGAGAGCCAGAAGGCCAGACCTCGGGGCGGAGCGTCAGGAGCTGTATGAGGGGCATGCCTCACACTGTGAGAGTCAGGGAATTTAGTGCTGGAGGACTGACCAGAATCAGCTTATTTCTCCCATCATTCACTTTGTTCTTTCATTCAGACATCAAACTTTTTTTGAGCACTTGCTAGGCCTTGAGGACACAGATATTTACAAAATATAGCTTCTATGTTAACACCAAAAAGCAAGCAAGGAGAACTAATAATAACTCACCAAGTGGTGACTATCTACCAGGCGCTGTTTTAAGCACTTTCCGTATATTAATTCGGCTAAATCTCATGACAACTCGATAAGGTAGATAAGTGCTATTATCACCCCTCTTTCTCAGACGAGGAAACTGAGGACCACAGAGTCATTAGGCCATTTTGTCCCAGATGTCTGAAATTTGCACCAAGTAGCTTGGTTCCAGAGTTCAAGTGCTTAACTAGTACTGCATTCTATTGCCTCTGAGGACAATGGTAGATTAAGATGAGAGACAGAGAAGTGAACAGAGAGCTGAGCAGGAAGCCATGCCTTTCCCAAGAGGAGGAAGCATGGAAAGAGAGTGGGGGAGGGAAGGAGGTGGCTGACATCTGCTGGAATCTAACAGGACTAGTGGGAATTATTAGGTAATCGAGAAGGAGAGAAGGGTGAAAGAGTGATAGAATGTGGGAGAAGCTCAGAGATTAACAGGAACATGGAGGGGAAGGCACACAGGGGGCTGGAACCTTGAGGGCCCAAGTGCCAAATAAAGGAGTTTGAATTTGTCCAGAGGATGACCATGAGCCACAGAAAGAGCCATTTCTGTTTTCATTACCACTAAATTTTTTTGTTGTTGTTGTTTTTGAAAAATGCTTATGGTGGAGACTTCCCCAAACCCTTGTTTTGGGTTCACTTTATCGCCTTCCTGAACAGAAGAGAACAGTGTGGGGCTATCTCTGAGGAAAAAATGTAAAAATGCTCATTTCTCCAAAGAAAATGGTTTGCTGTTCAGTTGGGAGACAGCCTCTCCTGACCCTGAGTTATGGGAATTCTGGCAGTCCTGGCCTGTGACTACTAAAGCTTCTAAAAATTCCACACGAGACTAGTAATGGGCAAGCTCCTTGGTCTCCAAGGAGTGAGGAATCCTCAAATGACTCCTCCAAATCCCAAGATAGCTGGACCCTAAAGAATGTTTTATTCATACATTTTAGAACCGTAATCCACTCTGATAAATTTTGAAGAGAAAGAGCTAGAGAGATCTTGGCATTAAATTATGTATTGGCTATGCTCCACCTTTTCTGAGGTCATGCGAGTCTCTGTGCCGCATTAGTTGAAAGCATTTATCCTCCTTTAGCATCACCCGTTCAGCAGCATGGCCAGGCAACATTGTGAGTCCTATCTAGTTGGAAGTTAATTTCTTAATGAATGTGGGCAAAAGGGTGAACCTTGACTCCCTTCTGTTTGCATTTAGATGAGACGAGAGATGTGCTTCTCTATCTGGTTCTCAAACAAGACATGGAAACTTCGTCTCCTTCATTTGTCCATGCTGCCCTTCCACAGTCAGTACTCAGAAATGGTGCCTAAGTAGGGTCACTGATGGCCTTCTCAGTCTTCATCAGCCCACTTTCCCCTATCTTCTTTGTACGGACAGCTGAGGTCCTCCGTCCCAACATCAAGTGCAAAAGCAGCTTCAAATCCAGGCATCTGCAAACCTACCCTTGGTGCCCTAATCCAATACTGCTCCTAAGTGCCTCCCATGTAGTAAGTATACCAGAGATGTTAAGAGTGCAGACCAGGATGTCATATTATTTTTTTAAAAGATTTTATTTATTTATTTGACAGACAGAGATCACAAGTAGGCAGAGAGGCAGGCAGAGAGAGAGGAGGAAGCAGGCTCCCTGCTGAGCAGAGAGCCTGATTCGGGGCTTGATCCCAGGACTCTGGGATCATGACCTGAGCCGAAGGCAGAGGCTTAGCCCTCTGAGCCACCCAGGTGCCCCTATTTTTTTTAACTATCTATGTGACCTTGAGCAAATTAATTAGCCCCCATATCTTTGGTCTTTTCCCATTTGTAAAATGGGGCTATTAATAGTATGTAAAGTACATTATATACATAAAACATTTAACATATGTGAGCTCACTGCAAGTGCTATGTGTTTGCTGTTATTAAACATCATTGATGCCAACCAGAATGAAAGATGCAGCTGAAACAAATCAATACCAAGCAGGGGAAAGCTTATGGCCTGGAAGTCAAAGAGCTAAAGAGCAAGCTATGGATAACAAGCAATATATCTGAGATGTCCCCCCAACAACTATGTTCAAAATGTTGTTGAACACATTCTTCTGCTATATATGTGATATGATATGATATGATATGATATGATATGATATGATATGATATTGTAAAACAACTTAAGATAAGGTACATGTCTCCTTTGACCCCTCTACCCGTCTTGGTTCCAGGGTCCTACTCTTCCTTGCAGATACCCCTGTTGGTAGTATTGGTGGTTTGGTGCTTTTTGTCCAGACCCTTCTCCTCTTTCTTGTCATTCATGTGCATGCACCCTGACAATATTTATGACTTGGTTTATTTGTTTATATAAACCTAGTGTATGCATTTTTCCATACTTCATTTTTTTCACTGAGATGTATCATTGAACATACTAAAGCTATATCATATTTGTTAAGCACTGCTACATGGAATTGCATTACAGGTCACAGTTTATTTCACTATTCTCCCTTTGACAGACATTGTGGTTTTGTTCAACAGTTTGCTGATGTAAGCAATGCTGTAACACACATCCTCATTCAAATGTGGATGTTTCTCTAGATTTAGTATTGCAGAAAATATACATCTTAAGAAAATTTAATATACACTGCCGTAGTGCCACCCAAAGAGGCTGAACTGCACCAGTACGCCTCAGAGCTATGTGCAAGGCTGTTGGTGTAGAGCTGTTTTGTGGAAGTCTGTAATTCTCAGAGACCAGCTGAACTTTCTGGTCATAAATTTCTCACCAACATCTTAAAGGCTTAAGCTTCCCCAGATTTATCCTTACCCTTTGTTTTTGCTTTTCAGAATTCTTGAGCTTGATCTGATTGTCAGAGATGATGATGGAAATATCTTGGATCCCGATAATACCAGTGTCATCAGCTTGTTCCATGCACACGAGGAAGCAACTGATAAGATCACAGAGCGCATCAAGGAAGAAATGGTGAGCTTTGTAAGATAGGTTTTGGCAGTCATACAGCAGTCATGTAGCACATCATAAACTTCAAATAATAGGCTAATTAACCAGACTCCATATTATTCAAGGAGACTTCTGTCCTATTACCTGAGATGATCAGTAACCACATGCATTTTATTGTGTTTTTGTACGTGGGTCTGTAATTCATTCTGCATCCATCCCACAGGTAGTTTAATGCAAGGCAAGTTTCCTGTTCTTATGGAGATTTTATATTCCAGAGAGGCGAAAGGAAGAAAGGCAATAAGAAGTAAATAAATAAATGCACAGATTAATTCCAGATGGTGTTAAGTCTCTAAAAGGTAATAAGCTAGGGTTATATGAATCAGAGTGAATCAGGAGCTTTTTTAAAAGGGACTATCAAGAAAGGCCTCTCTCAGAAAAGACATCTGAGTTGGCACTTGAATAATACGAAGTCACCAGGCCTGGGAAGATCTAGGGACAAAGTGTTGTAGGCAGAGGGAACAGCAAGTGAAAAGGCCCTGAAGTAAGATTGTGTTCTGAATGTTCCAGAAGTAGAAAGGCCAGTGTGAATGGGGCCTGATGAGCAGTAGGAAAGTGTAAGCAAGGATTTGGAGAGGTAGGGAGCAGGAGCCAGCTTTCACAGGGCCTGCGGGGTCACAGAAAAGAGTTAAGATATTATCCCAAGTGTGGAAAAGCAACAAAAGACTTCAAGGAAACAAAAAATTTTTTTCGAGGTTAACACAATCTGAATTATGATTTAAAAAATCATTTTAGCCACTGTGTATTAGTTGCAAACAACTTTAATTTTAGTTTTATTAAGATAATTTCACACAAAATTAATTCACTCAGTCTACTGAATCTTACTAAAATATAGTGTTGAGTCAACTCTATCATAATCACAATATCAACAGTTGTGTCACCCTGAAAGTCTTTTTGAGTTCCCTTGTTGTCGATCCCCTTTCCCAGTCTCCAAGCCTAGGCAATTCCTAATTTGTTTTCTGTGATTACACTTTTGCCTCTTCTAGAGTTTCATATAAATGAAATCATATGGTTTTTGTGTATGAGTTATTTTACTCAGCATGGTGTTTTTAGGTTCATGTTGTGTATATATATATATTTTTTTTTCTTTTTTATTGTTGAGTTGCTGTATCATCAACTACTTGCCCATTGTTGGACTTGTGGGTTGTTTCCACCAGGGACTATATAAATAATACTGCTATGAACATTTGCAAACATACGTGCAGACACATATTTTCATTATTTCCAAGTAATACCTGACAATAGGGTTGCTGGATCCTATGATTCGTGTATGTTCAACATTTTAAGAGACTGCTGTACTATTTCCCAAAAGGGCTGTACAATTTTGCCTTCCCATCAGCCATATATGAGAGTTCCATTAGCTCTGCATCCTTTCAACGCTTGCTCAGTCTTGCCAGTCTCTCAACTTAAGCCATTCTAGTGGTTGTATCTTATTGTGGTTTTAATTTGCATATCTCTGAATGACTAGTGATGTTGAGTATTATCTATCTCTTCATGTGCTTACTGGCTATGCCATTTGCATCTTTTTTGTGTGTGTGTGAAGTATCTGTTCAAATATTTTACCCATTTTAATTGGGTTAGTTTTTTTTCACTGAGTTGTAGGAACTCTTTTATGTTCTAAATAAAATTGTATATTTGTATATTCTAAATATGAATTCCTTATAAGATACATGTTTTGTGAATATATTTTCCCAGTCTATGCCTAACCTTTTCATTTTCTTTAATGCATTTTTAAAAAAGCAGAAGTTTTTAGTTTTGATGAAGTCCATTTAAACGTTTTTTTTTTCTTTTTATGGTTTGTGCTTTTTATGACACTAACTTTATGAGGAAGCCCGGGTCAAACAGTGGTATTTCCCAAAATGAAGAAATCAAGGCCAAAAGAGTCAAAGTGACTTGGCTCAGATCACAGAAACTTTTGCTGGTAGACCTGGATATAACGCAGAAATCTTCAGACTTGAATCCCAAGTGCTACTGGGCTGATTTTCTCCACCTTTCTCCTTTCTTCCCTCCAACTCTTAGTCAAAAGACCAGCCAGATTATGGAATGTATTCCCGGATCTCCTCATCCCCCACCCATAGCCTCTATGTCTTTGTGAGGAACTTTGTGTGCCGAATTGGGGAAGATGCTGAGCTCTTCATGTCTCTCTATGATCCCAACAAACAAACGGTCATAAGGTAGGTGTGTTCAATATTGTCTGACTTGTCTATATATGAGATGTTGGAATTAGCAGAGCACAGAGCATCTTTTTTTTTTTAATTCCCATCATCACTTGTGGAGAAATTCCCACTTGGAAGAGAAATAGTGCCTGAAAATATGGAAGAAACTTATCGTAGGATATGCGAGTCTGGTTGAAATATTATTTACCGACAAATTTTTCCCATAGTGCGGTTGTGGTTGCATAGTAGAGTTTTGTAAATAGGTTTTTGATACTGGAAAACCATAAAAAAGTGAGATTCATATAGCTAGTATTGGATAGACTAAAAAGACCTACTCTTAAAATAGGAGGTGGGTAGGGGTGCCTAGGTGGCTCAGTTGTTAAGCGGCTGCCTTTGGCTCAGGTCATGATCCCAGGTCCTGGGATAGATCCCTCCATTGGGCTCCCTGCTCAGTGGGGAACCTGCTTTTCCCTCTCTCTCTGCCTCTCCCCCTGCTTGTGCTCTTTCTCTCTCTCTCTCTCTGTTGGGCAAATAAATAAATAAAATCATAAAAAAAAGAAGTAAATGGTGAGAACTTCATTTCCTCCAGGGTGATATCAGGCTAAGAATGTGGACTCTGATACCTGCCTGAGTTCATATCCTGGCTGTGCCATTTACTCTTTCTTAACCTTGGGCAAGTTGCTCATCTTTTTAAGCCTGAGTTGCCCATTTGCAAAATGTTAGCACCACCCTCACAAGGTCATTTTTTTTCAGATTTTAATGAGAAAAAGCAGGTGAAGCAGTGCTCCAAGTGGCAGTGGCTATAATTATTACTACTTTAACTGATTGCGCTTGAGAATAGAGAAAGTAAGGGAACTTCTGGGTGCCTCAGCTTGAGGAAGTGAGAAAACCTTTTGAGAATCTCCAGGGAAAAGACTTTGGTACAACTCCAGTTCTGACTGCTGGGCCCCTGGCTTCTGCTTGTGGCTTAGACCATCATTCCAGGTGGTGACCCTGCCAGTCTCTTCCGTGGGGGTTTTGGGCCAACATATGGCCGCATATTTGAAGTCCCATATCTGAAGTCCCAGTTGACATATTAGAATACATCTGGGGTATAATCTCTCTGCCTTTATGGAGAAAGTGTTTTCTCCCTAGCTTGGCTGTTATGATGATTAAATGAGATCACATATTGTCACTACTGAATAGCAGTATTTTGGAAAATAATGGCTCTTCTGGAAAAATTTGTGAAACATGGAGGGGCTTTCCATCTAAGAGGACTGAACTGAGGTCTGTGCATGATCTCATTTAATTCTCATTAGTCCATGTCATTTGGGTGAGAAAATGAGGCCCAGAAAGTTCAAGTGACTGGTTCAAAGTCGTATGTATTTATTAATGGGAGAGCTAAGATTTCTAATCAGATCCATCTATCTGATTCCAAAGGCAAGATAATTCCCACTTTATTTTATTTTTTTTTAAAGATTTATTTATTTTAGGGAGAGAGAGAGAGAGAAAGAGAGAGAGAGCATGAGTGGGAAGAGTAGAGGGAGAAGGAAAGAGAATCTCAGGTGATTCTGAGCCTGATGCAGGGCTCAATCTCATGACTCTGAGATCATGACCTGAGCTGAAACCAGGAATTGGATGCCTAACAGACTGGACCACCCAGTGCCCCTAGTTCCCACATTAGTGTGTATGTCACCAAGGAAAGGGTTGTATTGAATATCCTAAATAGTTCTCATCAGGGTTTCAGCACTGTCATGGTGGATAGCTATTCTTTACAGCAAATCTAAATCTCTACTATTAAAAGGCCAGTGCAACTGACCTGGCTGGGCTTCAGTGAACACTGCAGGTGAATGTTCCTGTCTCCTTTGAACACACCTGAAATGGTGTGTGTGCCATACGCCCCTTGCCAAGGTACCTGTGACAAAGATCCTAAAAGCACTCATTGGACCCTTCCTGCCTCTCAGAAAACATGATGCTTCATGATCGAATTGACAGGAGTGCCTGGCCTGCTGGCCCATCTAAGTGATGGATGATCTGAACTAGCTCTGTGGAAAGAGGCGATGGATCAGTGACATGGCAGCTCTGTTCCCTGATGTGCCACACCAGATGATATGCTCAATGGGGCATGGCTGAGTGATGCCTCTGAGAGCACCAGAAATACAGGGAAGCCCTCAGGAAACTGAGAGATGAGGAAGAGGGGTAACAAAAGGGGCAAAAACCAAAAAAGGGGGGCAGGGGAAGTAGAAAACAAAGAAAGATGAGAAGAGGCATGATACAAGAGAGGGACAGGGGAACTTGGAAGCACTGCCTAAGTCATTCTGAGTCTAGATAGCTGTTCTTCCCCTAAGAAATCAGTCTCATCCACTCCTGCCTAGCCAGGGTTGGCATACAATGGCGAGACAAGGCATTTCTTGCCACAAACTAGTGAGGGCATTTTCAATGTGGCCCAAATGTGGACTGGTGAAATTTGGCTGAGACTGAGCTTTCATTGTTGGGATGAATCATGGTCTAATTCCAGTGGATGCCTGAAGAGATCTGGTTTGGGAAATTTACAGTAAATTTCTGTAGGACCAAAAAGAAGCAGCCTAGACATCAGGTAGTGACAAGGCTCATTTCCAAAAAAAAAAAAAAAAAAAGCTTAAGGAGGAGTTGGGATGGTCCTCCCCTTCCACAAAGGAGAGAAGGAGAGTGTCACGTACAGCAGGTCTCACCTATCTTGGTGCCAGGTGGACCTTTGTATTTACCATCCAGGTCTTTCTGGGCAGGGATGGATAAAGCCACTTCAGCCCTCTAAATTGCTTTTCTTATTTATGATTACATTTCCCCTAGGAGAAAATTTCTGGTGCCTAATGTTTAGACCTAACAGGCTGGTCCTCTACTAGGCATCTTACATGTGATCAAAGGTCCTGGGAAAGACCCAGGTATTTCACCATGACATTCTGGAAATAACCAATGGGAAATAATTATATATACATATACATATATATATATATATATGTATATATATATTTTTTTATGGAGCTTTAGAGGTTTCTTAGTTTGCTGAAAATTCTGCTAAAATTTTTAGAACTTATTAAAAAAAAAAAAGAAGAGGGGCACATGGGTGACTTGGTCAATTTTGTGTCCAACTCATAATTTCAGCTCAGGTCATGATTTCGGGGTTATGGGGATCAAGTCTCAGGTTAGGTTTTGCACTCAGCCATCTGCTTGTCCCTCTCTCTCCTCCTCTACTCCTCTTCCAGCATGTATGTATTCTCTCTCTCTCTCTCAAGTGAATAAATTAAATCTTTTTAAAAAATAAAAAAAAGGGGGGGCACCTCGGTGGCTCAGTGGGTTAAGCCTCTGCCTCCGGCTCAGGTCATGATCCCAGGGTCCGGGGATTGAGCCCCGTATCAGGCTCTCTGCTCAGCAGGGAGCCTGTTTCTCTCTTTCTGCCTGCCTCACTGCCTACTTGTGATCTGTCTGTCAAATAAATAAATAAAATCTTTTAAAAATTTTTAAAAGAAGGAAGAAAAGCTACTTTTAACCTAAAAAAAACGAGATTTATTTCTTTTATTTTAGAGAAAGAGTGTATGCATGCATGCAAGCTGGGGGAGGAGCAGAGGGAGACAGAGAGAGACTATTTTCAAGCAGACTTCCAGCTAAGCATGGAGCCCCATGCTGGGCTCTATCCCAGGACCTTGAGATCATGACCTGAGTGGAAATCAAGAGTTGGTCAATTAACTAACTGAGCCACCCAGGCGCCCCAGAAAAGCTACAATTAACTTGATTGAATTTTAACCAGTGGTTAATCCAGAGCTGTGTTCATTTTGTTTTCAGTTCCCTTCCCCTTTGAACTTGCTCAGACTACTCTCATTAGTCTTCTGGGAATGAGTAGAGAGAGTAGCAAATGGACAAATGGGAGAGAACAAATTTCTTAAAATACAGCAATTCCCCTTAATTTGGATAAATTCTTGTTATGCTTTTTTGGGATGACTTGGTTTTTGAGCTTTATTTTGTTTTTATACTAATTCAAGATAATGGGCATTTGTTTAACACCCAACAATATATGCTCCTATATGACATGGCAAATGTTATGACTCAACTCAGCAAACTCTCAAGTTTCTCTTATGTTAAAGAAGCACTAGACTTCTCAATTTTCTCAGTGTGACTGGACTGACTAGTATGAACTTCACAAGGTGGTGTATGTTTGCAAGAAGATGTAAGATGGTAAATGATCATAGGTCAGAACTGTGTGATTGCCCCTCATAAAATCCTTCAGTGGATAGCCATTCCTTCTAGGATCAAGTCAAAATCCTTGGGTGGCTTACAAGACCTCTCTAAGTTTTCTCTTACCACTTTCCCCTTGGATCTGTTTTTTAGATGCATCAAGCTCCAGCCTGCCTCAGGGCCTTTGAATGTATGTTTGCTTTTCCTGAAATACTTCCCCTTCTTATTCTCTTTTCCTTATTTCTCTTTATTTGCATGTCATATCCCTGGCAAAGACTTCCCTGACCATCCAGACCAGGCCAGACTTTTTTTTTTTTTTAAGATTTTATTTATTTATTTGACAGAGATCACAAGTAGGCAGAGAGGCAGGTAGAGAGAAAGGAAGGGAAGCAGGCTCCCTGCTGAGCAGAGAGCCCGATGCGGGGCTCGATCCCAGGACCCTGGGATCATGACCCAAGCCGAAGGCAGAGGCTTTAACCCACTGAGCCACCCAGGTGCCCCAGGCCAGACTTTTTTGATATACATTCTTGCAACACCCTGAACTTTGTCTTTATGGCACAATTGAATATAAATAGTCACAACTGCATTTTGATAGTTATTTAAGTGTATCTCAGATAATGGCTAAGGCCATCCATGTTCTTTCACAGTATGATGTTCATTCAAGGAAACAATCCCATGTCTAATGGATAATTTTTTTAAAAATTCAAATCTCTATTTAGTCTTGAAAAGGGAATGAGGTGAGAATGCATTCTTAATGTATAGCAAAACATACCAAAACCCTTTCCCCAGTCTGTCCTACTCTTAATTCAACAAAGAATACTGCTACTCTTCAAAAATGTTAGGTTGCTTGGCCAGAATTTGCTCAGGAGATGGGCTGGGGAAAGAGACCATGAATGTACACATTAGTGATTCCTTGCTCCCCACCCCACCCCGGTCTCTGTAAGAACTTCAGTCTCTTAGAAAGAGGGACCACGGGGCACCTGGGTGGCTCAGTGGGTTAAAGCCTCTGCCTTCGGCTCAGGTCATGATCCCAGGGTCCTGGGATCGAGCCCCACATCGGGCTCTCTGCTCCTTGGGGAGCCTGCTTCCTCCTCTCTCTCTGCCTGCCTCTCTGCCTACTTATGATTCTGTCTAATAAATAAATAAAATCTTAAAAAAAAAAAAAAAGAAAGAAAGAGGGACCACATCTGTCTCAAACACTACCATGTCTCCAGCAGCCCATACTTGTTGAGCACACAGTAGAGGCTTAGTGAATATTTTTACTGAAGCATTGTTGAGCCCCAAAAAGTAATGTGTTGCCACTCCTCTTCCCACAGTGAGAACTACTTGGTCAGATGGGGCAGCAGGGGCTTCCCGAAGGAGATTGAGATGCTCAACAACCTGAAAGTGGTCTTCACGGTGGGTGTGCACTGCTTTCTTGTTACTGTCTTCCATACTCACAAGGGTATGATCTTGGAAATGATGCCAGTCACTTGGTCAGAAGGAAGCATGACCTGGGTGCAGATCTGTGTTCTTGGTTTTTCTGGAGAGATTCAGAGCAGACGGGGTGTGTGTGGGGGGTGTTGTGTGCCCTTTGGAAGTTATTAGGAAGATGGATCTTCCCCTCTCACTATCTCCCTCCCTCTTTCTTTCTCACTCACGTGAACATCAAGAACACATGCAGAGTGCTGTGTAAACAAGCATAGACCCCTTCCAGCAATAACGTCTACATGAACTGGGAACAGCAGCAATTCTGATTTGCCAGTTAATTCATGGTTAACCTGAGTTCCTTTCTTTTGCTCAGACTTTCTAAAAACCTCTCTAAAATTTATCAGAAAAAAGAAAAGACCTTCTAAGAACATTGACGGCATTGATAAATTGGATATTCTGAATATAATCAAATCACAGATCCCTGAAGTTCTTAACAGATCCCTGAGATCATTCTTCTATATAGCAGTATTCCTGCACGAAACATACGCAGATATATTGAAATCAATTGTTAGTTGGGTAATTTATTTCCGAAACTGAGCTTGGCTTTTTAGTTCTGGAAAAGACAAACACTGGAGAAAAAAAAAAAAAAAAAAAGATAGGGGTTATTATTTCTAGCAAAGACCTTTCTCTTTTCCTATTTCCATGTGGGTGTGTTAAGAGTGTGATCTTAAGGTACCTAAAGATATTGGCGTTCTCTGTAAGCTCCTTTGGAGAAAAAGAGTTTTTATGAGATTTTTCACTCTGTTGCCTGTGTTAGCAAGGGAAATTACAGAGGAGGAGCCAGGGAGGGATTTGGGCATTGGCCAAACCTATGAGTTTGATGCAGGAGTGACCGACATGCTAGATTAACCCACGTTGCTCTACAATAATTTTCCAGTTACAGCCCATTAAGTGCAATGTCTTATGTTATGTCACAATTAGATTGGAGCGCAGCTGATTTATTTTGTTTGTTATTTCCTGAAAAATGAGCCAGAGGCACAGAATAAGATCATAGTCCTAATTGCTTAGACAAAGTTTTCCTGGCATATATAAAGTGTCTCAGTCCTGTTTATTATTAGTTAGAAGGAGGAGCCTATTTAAGATTTTCTTGATAAATAGGAAGTCCCATGGGGCTTCCTGATTAAACCAGGAGACAGATGTTTCATGAGAGGGACAGGGACAGGGAATCAATCAATGGTTCATTTTGCAGATAACCAATTCATGATGTAAACATGCAGGAAAGGGCATCAATAAATTTGTGTCTCTCAATATCAATGAGAATGTGATTCTGCCCGCATGGAATTCTGCCTGTGCCACCACCTCTTCTACCCACAGCAAATGATTTTGGGAACTTTGGTTGACTGGTTCAATGAGCTAATACTTGAAATGATGGGAGTGTTTATTTTGGGACAAGGAAGGTCATGGTGCTCTAGCTTCTTTTATTGATTCAAGAGCTATCCAGTGAATACCTACTATGGGTAAGCTCTGTGCTAGATATTGAGGACAGAGCATTGAATAAGAGGATAGGCCCTTGCTTTCAAGATGTGCTGGGGGAATTCAGAAAACAAGTAAATGAATAAATAAACAAGAATATATCAAAAGGCAATCCATGCAATGCAGATAATTAAAACAGGGTGATGTGATTGCTTTTGACTGGGCTTTTCTTCCTTCCTTCCTTCCTTCCTTCCTTCCTTCCTTCCTTCCTTCCCTTCTTTCTTTTAAGGATTTTTTATCCATTTACTTGACAGAGAGAGAGAGATAGGAGAGAGGGAACACAAGCAGGGGGAGTGGGAGAGGGAGAAGTAGGCTTCCCACAGAGCAGGGAGCCCTATGCCAGGCTCGATCCCAGGACTCCGGGATAGAGGACCTGAGCCAAAGACAGACACCCAACGACTGAGCCATCCAGGCACCCCTGGGTTTTACTTTTAGTCGGGCATTGAGGTAATGTTTAAGTTAGAGACAAGAGAAGACTTGGCAGGCATATACCTTTCTGGTCTTATTTCTCTTATCTCTGGATGTTAGCTCTTTCTGGTTTCCTCTTTGAGGGCAGAACCCTAGGAGCTGGCACATGGGTTGGGCCAATGGTGAGCTTCCCCTGTCTGCTTTATAAGCATTCACCATCATTGGCTCTGTAAGAGGAAAGCAGAGCACGCTACCAGTTTCCTTAAGAATTTTCCCAGATTGGGGATTATTGTTAACACACAGAAAACAAAGCTGAACAGGAAAAGGAGTGCTAATGGATTACTAAATTAGGTGACACATGTTTTAAGTTCTGTTGTCCTGCCTCAGCTTCCCTAATATGCCTGAGTTTTATAAGGCCAAAATAAAAATAATTGAGAAACACCACAAATTGGAACATGGTTCTGAGTGAGGATTGCACATTTATACACTCTCCAGAGAATAACGTGTGCTCACGTATTTTGTTAGATGCTAAATTTCTCTAGTGTCAGGAGTCTCTGATGAGGCAGCTCTTAAAGATCTGGTGTCTTCCTTGGATCAAATGAAATCTCTTCAAAGAAGTGGAGTGGAAGAGGGGCTTAATTAAGAACCTCATAGGCTTACCTAGTATGTCAGTCGCCAGAGCTGCCATTACAAAGTGCCATGTCTGGGTAACTTAAGGAACAGAAATTTATTTTCTTGCAGTTCTGGAGGCTGGAGGTCCAAGATCAAGGTGTGTGCAGGATTGAATTCTTGTGAGGCCTCTCTCCTTGGCTTGCAGATGGCCACTTCTTCCTGTGTTCTCACATTGTGTTTTCACGCGGTCTTCTCTGTGTGTGTGTCTGTGTCCTAGTCTCCTCTGCTTGTAAGGACACCAGTCATTGCATAACCTCATTTTAGCTTAATCACCTCTTGAAAGGCCCTATATCCAAATACATTTTGAGGTGCTGGGGGTTAGGACTTCAACACATGAATTCTGATGGGATGTAATTCAGTCCATAACATCTAGGAAGGATCTTTTCAGGTGGCAGGGCTTTTGTGGTTCTGGAATGCTTCTGAAAGATACCAAAAATGTGAAAATTCCTAAAGAGACAAGAGAAGTAATTAAGGATGGAGATCATTATACAGAAAGCAGGACTTGTGCTCCTATGGATGGGAAGGATTTAGATATATAGAGGAATAAGAGACAAGTATCTGAGGCAGAGATGTGGACAGGGGGCTTAGGAAGAAAGAATGAGTTGAAAGTGAGCATCGTGTGTTTGTGGTGCAATAAAGGAATCTTTGTGACAAAAATAGAGTACTTACATGCAGAGAATAGTAGGGAATCAGGCTAGGACAGCTGGAAATATATTATGTCCAGGACCTTTCACGTCATCTGTGGAAGATTAGCACTAATAGGGTAGAAAATAAGGAGCTAGTAACATCGTTGTGGGGAGAGAAATGAAATAATGAACATGACTTCTAAAGATACGTTTGTGGAGGATTTCAGGGTGGGTGGGAGGAAGGAGTCAGGCAGGCCAGAGAAAAGGCTATCCAATCATCTGTATGTGAGGTAATTGGGATTTCAAATTCAGGTGCCTACAGAGCAGAGCAGGGAATACAAATGAGTGGCTAAGCTTCCTTAGTCAGGAAGCCCCCTTCTCCTCTGCTTTTCCTTTTCCCCTGTCCCACAGGGAGATTTTGGAGAGTAGAGAAGCAGATGTCCATTTCCTCAGCTAGTGAAAGGACAACCCTTGTATCAGCCAGTAGTTCTCCAGAGAACCTGAACCAACAGGTTATATAGATAGACTTATTCTAAAGATTTGGCTTCCATGATTGTGGGGACTGGCAAACTTGAAACCTGTATGGCTGGCCATGAGACTGAAACTCAGGCAGGTTTTCTATACTGCTTCTTGAGGCAGAATTTCTGCTTCATTGGGAAGCCTTAGGTTTGGGTGCTAGAGATACAACAGTGAATGAGGTCTCAAGGCCTTCAGCTGATTGGATGAGGCATATCTACATTATGGAAGCATATCTCCTTGACTTAAGTCAATTGATTATAGATGTTAATCTGACTTACAAAATACTTTCAAGCGACATCTAGACTAGTGTTTGGCTAAACAACTAAGCACTATAACCTAGCCAAGTTGATGCGTAAAATGTAACCATTGGAGACCCCAAGCAGAAAGACGTGGACAACACTGGGGCCATGATTTGTTTCCAGATCACAACCCCATGCTCTTCTTTCCACACCAGCCACAATGAGAGAGTGGGAGTGGCTGCTTTGACAGGGCCCTGACTCTTATGTGAGCTGACAGGCTATTCCCAGTGCATATGACTATATGAGGATTAATTTGGAGGAAAAGTAATTATTCCCGAGTGAGGGCAGGTCCAGGATTTCCTACTCTGATGCCAACAACATGCCTTGATGTTCTTTTTCCTTAACCCAGCTGGAAGACAGTCCCAAGAACCGAAGCTTTTAGATTTGAGCAGGACAGTCAGATGCTGAGGAGGTCTGGTTGACTTTCCCTCTACTGTATCTTTCTGATGGTGAGAGAGATATGTTGTGGTGGTTTGGTTTATAGACTTTGGTCTTAGAATGACTGTATAGTGTCTCCAAGGACTAAGATCATGACCGCAGGGAAACCCCTTGTCTTCTTTGTGTCTCAGTGTTCCCATCTGTAAAATAGGGGTGCAGTAGTACTATCTACTTCAGAGAGCTGTTGAGGATCAAATAAGACAGTGGCTTATGAGAAACTTGGCACAGTGCATGACACGTTAGTGTAGTTCACCATGTCGGTGTTCTTCAAGACACATACTGGAGTGCACTCTGCTGTCCCCCTTGAAGTTAGCTGCAACCACCTGCCTTGCTTTGGTCATTGAAATGCAAGCCCAAGTGATGTGTGGAAGATTTAAGGGCCTGTAAGTGATTTGCCGCCTTCCCTTCTCCTGCTGTGCGGACAGCGGAAGCATGTGTTGTGATGAGATGGGTCATCTGTCAGCTAGGAGCCCAGCGTAGGGAGATGAGCGGAGCCCCCAGCCATCTGCATTGGGCAGGTAGCCTGAGCTAGAAGTAAACTTCTGTTGTCTCTAAGCTCTGAGATGCTGGGATTGTTTGGTGCCACACCAACCCACTCCTGAGTGATATCCTTACACCAGGTGCTCAGGCAATGATAACCATTGGGATTGTACCCTCTTCCTTTTGCTTTCTCCCTCAGTGGTGATGAGCAGTGGTCAGACGGATGAAGTCATCTGTGTCAAATGCTATTTTGGATCCATCAGCTGACATATAGGACATGCCACCTGCATAACTGATATTGTACTTCTATCCTTCTCTCCCTATTGGTTTGAAATTGAAGAATTGGGGTTGAACACCAGGGACCTGTCAGTCCGTTTCCTTTCTAAAACTCACCTTTCTTATCTATGAAATGGGTATGATCGTCTTGTTTTCTACCTTTCCCAGGACTAATTGTATGATTGGTCTGTGTACATTAGGTGCTAAATACATCCCCCCCACAATTTACTATTAGTGGGCTTCCTTTTCTAATTCTTTAGACACATCCATCATGTGTAACTATTCATTTCCTGCTCTGTAGGATCTCGGAAACAAAGACCTCAACAGGGATAAAATTTACTTGATTTGTCAAATAGTTCGAGTTGGGAAGATGGATCTCAAGGATACGAATACAAAAAAGTGCACGCAGGGACTAAGGCGACCCTTTGGGGTGGCAGGTAAGGACACACTACACACTATTAACTTTTATCGAAGTGCATATTTTATTTGGCTGAATTTTTAAGATTATTTCTTTCTCTCTCCTCTTTCCCGCCCCCTCCCCCAATTTATACCAGACAGCTCCTAATACCTACATTTCTGGTGACTAACTCAAAATAATTGGTGACTAAGGCCAGATTTATGATGAAGGTGGTGAATAATGGATTCCTTGTGTCTGCAGCAGAGTGCTGGGAGCATGGTGCCGTCTGAGCAGTTGGCGCCCTTGCTCCTCAGTGTGGTAAGGAAGGAAGAACAGTACGAGTGGGATCTAATTATGAGGAGCAAATCATTTTTAAAAAAAATATCGAGGACAGGAAATGCAGTTACACAGAATGAGTCACTGGCCACACATCTAAATTCCAGATGGAAGTGGACGTTTGGAGAGTCCGTGTGACCAAATGAGGTTGCTTCTGAACAGCCTCACCTCCGCATTTTTCTCTAAGCCTTAGTTCTCTCGCTTGGGGTTTCCAAGACTTCATCATTCTTGTCCCACTTTTATGGGTTTTGTTATTTAACTAGAACTCGCATTGTTATTTACCTAATATATTTTCTTTTAATTAGCCCACTTAAAATTAAAGGACCTTTTTTTCTTAAAAGACCATTTGAAGACCTGTGGAAACAGCAATTTGATATGCCAGTTTTATTTCTTTTTATTAAAATATGTATTTTAGTCGTATACCATTTATAATTCCTCTATATCATATATAAACCCACTGTTTCATGTTTTTCCTTTAAGGATACTGATCTGTCTGTATTCACAAACCACCTGGCTTTCCAACTAGTCCCCTAGCACTGCTTGCAAAGTGGCTGGGTGGACAAGTTAGCTTATAATGAGCCAAATGGTTTTTTAATCAGGCATTGTTGCTAGCTAGCTAACTAGGTGACCTTGGGCAAGCATTTTCCCCAGGGCCTTAGTTTCATTATCTACAAAATGACAGACTTTGACTTGATTGGTCTGTGCCCTGCTCTGAAATGCTGATTCTATATAAGGAATACTCCTGGCATCACAATGTCCCTGTTAAGATAGGAAGGGTCCTTCAGTCTTACCTCAGAGTGTGCCTTTGTCCCCAGCTCTAGTCTGCTCTCCTTTGGTTTCAGGTGACAACAATCCTGGTGTAACTGAAAAGTTCAGGCATAGATTGCTTCAGGCATAGCTGGATCCAAGAACTCAAATTTATATCTCACTCTGTCCTCTTGCTGGCTTATTCTGAAGATGACTGTCCAATTAGCTGGCAAAATGTGGGCCAGCTATTCCAAGCTTGAGTCTACCAGTTTAGTAATCCAGGGGAAAGAAAGCACCCCTTTCCCATGAGTTTTAGTAGAAGCCCCAGGAACATGAACATAGGCCATGTGCTCATCCCCTAAGCAGTTATTTTGGGCAGGGGTATGTGGTCCTCTGATTGGCCAAGTCCTATGAACAACTCTGGAGCCAGAGGGAGATTGTTCCTCCCAAACCATGCTCACTGAGATGGGTGAGGGCTGTCTGTTTATCAGAGAGAAGGGATACTGGTTAAATTGACATAGCTAGATGTGGTCACTGGTAGATTATTACCCCAATGGGGCAACGTTCTTGGGTCCCCTCCCTCCTCAGGAGCTTTGTACTATCACTTTGCTATTGCTCAATAAACCTTGCTTTGCTGCCCCCTGCCAAAAAAAAAAAAATATTATCCCCATGGTTTTAATGGCTCCCTGACGAGGGCCTGGAGAGTTTGAGATATTTCATACTACTAGGATTTGGGCTATATCTGATCAGCTTTTCTCCATGGTTCTCTCCTGCCCTCACAACAGTTTCTATAATCCCCTCTCTAATGCAGTTCTTCACCTTTGTTTTATGGACATTTAGTGGCTAATTTAAGGAGAAGTTCCAGAGGATTCAGGATCCCTCTGGAATTGCAGGGTTCAAGCATCCTATAGGCATGTGTCTGTGCATATGAGCATGTTTATGAAAAGGAGGTAAGGAGATTTCATTAGATTCTCAGGTCCTACAGGGAGTCACTGTGTTTGGATTTTGTAGGCATGGTAGACGTCCAGTACATATATGTCAAATCCAAACTTAGTTGTTTATTACTTACTTGTTGCATGTTATGAACCCTTGCTGTCTGTGTATTGCCTGCTGCTGTCTTGCTTGTCTTTTTAGACTTCCTGACCCAGCCTCTAGTACTACATCTCATCCCATTGACGTGGTTTCCTGGAAGCAGGAGGGCATAAGTCATTAATAGATTTTTCTCTTTTTTTGTTTGTTTGTGTTTAGTTATGGACATAACAGACATCATCAAGGGGAAAGCAGAGAGTGATGAAGAAAAGCAGCACTTCATTCCTTTTCACCCGTGAGAGATTTCCCATTCCTTTCTCTTTTCTTAAACCACACCCTTTCTCATTGAGGGCCGCTCAAAAGCAAGGTGCACTGATTCCCTGAGTTGGTGATAGCCCTGTGGGGCCTCCCAAGAGGAGGACAGGAAGAGAATGATGATCTCAGTGCTAAGGCACTTGAAACCAGCCAGATTTTCACCCATTCATTCATCAGATGTTATTTATTCAACAGAGTTTGATTGAAAGCTGGCAGAGGGCTGGGCACTGTGCTAGGCACCAGGCATGAAATGGTCAACAAGATAGACATGACCCTGTCTTTGTGGAGCTTATGTTTAGATGGGGAATTAAGCAGATAACAAAAGACTGATGCATTAACTACAAGTAATAAAGAACCACAACTCTGTGAAGGAACAGCTTATCAGGAACCTCTAACAGGGAATTGTTACCTGGTTCTCACTGATAGAAATATTAGTGATTTCAGAGGAGGGTAGTGAGGAGGGTAAATGTTCTTTTCCTCCTCTAAAAAGGAGTCTGTGAGGAAGCAGGACCCTGTGTTTGAGAATGTTGTCCTCACTTCGTTACACCAAGGATGTCCAAGGAGAATGGAATTTTGCCACTGGTAATGAAGTCTGTGACTCTAGTTAAGGTATGTGATTAGGACAGAGCAGGAACAGCTAGTCTTTGCCATCTTGCTGAATAGATGTTCCTTTTGAGGGCTTAGGAATCCTTCTTTTCTAAGAGTCATATATATATATATATATAGAGAGAGAGAGAGAGAGAGAGAGAGCGCGCGCGCGCACCTCTACTTGTAGCAATAACATTCCCAGATCTCACAGCCATGTTGGTTTGTGAAAAAGAGAAATCTGTTTCTTGACGGCACATATGTTATCTGAGCTGGCTTGGGCAGGCTCATTTTTCACCTAAGGTATATGGGGACACTGGTAACTTTGTGGAGCACGTGGACCTCAAGATAGGGACCCCATAAGGGTACCATGCAAGAATTTTGTGCTTTCTTTTCCTTCCCAGAGTGACAGCTGAGAATGACTTCCTTCACAGCCTGCTGAGCAAAGTCACAGCCTCCAAAGGAGACAGTGGAGGGCAAGGTACAGTACCACAATGCGCCAAGTGGGCTGGGTTCTGGCTTGGGAGCTCTTGATTCTTTGGAAAACAGATCAAAATTGTAAACCCTGGGAAACATAGTCTTCCTTCCAGACAGACCATTGTGAAAAATGGGAGTGTGTGATCTATGGAAATGGAAGCCACATCTCCTGAATCTGAATGTGCCCAAAGCGCAGCTCCTATGTGTCAGGAACCTTCATAGACCTCCTTATTTGACTGAACTCTTCCCACAATCTTGTGAGATAGGTGGTATCCACCTCACTCCACAAAGCCTGCGTGGGGGAATTTGACAGAAGCTGACACTGTTGGAAGTAATGAGTGGCATTCAAACCCACAGATACCTGGCCCCAGAGCCCCTCTGCTTTCTACCTTCCGCCTCCTCCTCTGTTGGGTCACTACATCTGTGATTGTTTCTCTGCTTCTAGCAGTCTCCTCCAGAAAGAGCCCAAAGGGAGAGATGGTGGGAGGGTGAGCATGAGCACACCTTGAAGTTGGCTTTTCATGGTGATCATTCCCTTCCAGGTCTCTGGGTGACCATGAAGATGCTTGTGGGTGACATCATTCAGATCCGCAAGGACTACCCACACCTGGTGGACAGGACCACTGTGGTGGCCAGGAAGCTGGGCTTCCCAGAGATCATCATGCCAGGTCTGGCCTTCCCGTGGGGCAGGGGTTGGTCTGGCTTGTCACAACTATTTTCTTTTCAAAAAGTCAACGCCTTCCTTTTCAACTGCATTTTTTCTATTTCTCTCCCTGAAGGTAACCACTGAAAATGATTATTGTATATCCAAAAATCTTCCCTATAGTCACATAATAAACGCAGGCACATAAATATATACATATGCACTTTTTTCACCTCACAGATGGGATCACACTTCATATGCCTTATATAACATTACTTTATATGCTTTATATAGGGTTCTGCCACTTGGTTTATCACTTAATTTATAATAGACCTCCTTCCTACTTCACTACACATAGAATAATTCTATTCTTTTGGGGAGAATATTGTCATTCTCTTAAATGTTTAAACTATATATATATTTTTTTTATTACCAGAGGACACTATGCCTGTTGTAAAATGTTCAAATAGCACGAAAAGGTAAAAGGTGAAACATTAAAAGCTCCCTCAAATTTTTGTCTCTAGAAGTAACCTCTATTAAAATAGTCTAAACATGTACATAGTAAAAGAAAAACAAATGATGTTATATAATAACACTATTTTGAAACTTCCCTTTTTAATCTTAAACCTGTCTTAGACTTGCGTCCACCATTGCTCTCGCTGACTCACTCCTTTCCACAACGTACGGTGGTCCACTGGGGGCCTGTGCTTTACCTGACACGGCAATTCCCCGTGCATTCCCCTGCGGGGTTTTCTATTCTTACTGCCCCCATTCCTGAAGACCCTCCGGACCTCTTTCAGACCCCGTGTCCTTGGAATCGTGAAAAGTCACCCTACCTGCATCAGCGCAGTGACGGATCTGGGGCTGCAACTGTGGACTGTGGTTGTTATTCATCATGGGCCAAGGAGCTTTCCTTTGCCTTCCCAGAAGGTGTCACTAGAGGATGGAAATTCAGTAATTTTAATGATGAGAAGAGAGCCAATTTTGACCATCCTATCTACCTTTTTGCAACTGATGTCCTAATGTTCCTCCTTCCCCTTGTCACCTCCTTCTCCAGCCTCCCTGATGAGGAAGCAACACTTTTTTGAAACATGTCTGATGTTAGTTTCATTAGCAGACATCAAGGCGGGGCACTTGCCTTCCCACCCCCACCCCTGTGCCTTCTAGTCAGTGTCTCTCCTGGGTGTAGAGACATGCCAACTCTTGTCTCTCTCTCCTCTGCCTGCAGGGGATGTCAGGAATGACATCTACATCACTCTCTCACAAGGCGACTTTGACAAGTACAACAAGACCACACAGAGGAATGTGGAAGTGATCATGTGTGTGTGCGCGGAGGACGGCAAAACGCTGCCTGTAAGGGGCCCTGTTGCTGCTCTGGGTGCCCCGGCTGCCTTGAGGGCTTTTGCTCACCAAGATTTGCTTTTCCCATCCTGGTCTGCTCCCTAAATGTCAGGTGCCTTAGGGATGGCCTTGAGTAATGTGATCTACGCCTTTAGAGCTTGGTTTGTACACTGGCCCATAGTAAGACCTTGTGCCGTTTTCTCTTTACATCAAAGCAGTGTTTCAATGTCTGCTTCTCTCCTTTCATGATCCCTTCTTTTTCTTTTTCCTTTTTCTCTCTTTTCTTTTCTTTCTGCTTGGCTTCAGCTCACAGGTCAGCTTTTTGTTGTTAAAATGTTGTTCTCATTGAAATCTGAGCTGGTTTATTCAGACAAAATCCCTGGCAAGAAAAAGGATCAATACAGAGCCTTGGGCTGGTGTGGAGACTCAGGATGGCCTCAAAACAGACATTCCCAACACTTAATGCAACTCCCTGGTGCCCAGCTAGAAATTCTGGTGGAAAGCCTTATTCGTAAATTGGTCTCCAGAGGGCCAACACCGTATATTCAATAATGCAAATCACATGGCTATAAATATTTATACAGCATATGTCCTATACAATATTTCTCATGTGTGTTTACATTTATTTACTTATATTTCCTTTAAGGCTGTCAGCAATTGTGTCCAGTGTGTGGGAGGGTTCTGCTTCTCAATTTCTCCTTTTGGAGTACTGAGCTGAAAATAAAATCAGCTCTCCGCAGCAGTTTCAGCGTGGGCAAAGATTCTGCTTAGGCCACAGCAGGTGATTAGATAGCACAGTGGGGTGGGGGGTGGTGAGTATTGATAAATCATCTGCTCTAGCCTTCGGGCAGGGCTCAGGCAGGTTTTGCTACCCTCTACCTAAGAACATAACCAGCATTCACAGAGGAAATGCTATGTGCCAGACACTGGGATAAGTACGATGTGTTACCATTATTATTCCCATTTTTACAGAGGGTGAAACTAAACGTTCAAGTGAAACAACTTTTCCAAGGTCATAAAGTTAGTATGTGGCAGAAATGGAGTTTGAGTCCAGGTTTCAGGCCCTCTTAAATAGTTCATGGGGATGCCCATCCATTTAAAAAAATCCTCCAACTTATTTCTCATTTCAAAAATGAAGCTAATAATCACTTCTATCAAATCCTGGGAAGATTCGTAATTATTTTTTGAATTTAAAAAAATCCTGTTGTCTTTTTGTTGGTAAAGACTGGCCCCCTTAATTACTATCTGGTTGAGCAAAAATCCAAGGGTTTAACTCATCCTCTCTTTGTTGGATTCTGAAAAGTAAAATAAGTGAGAGACACTTTGCTCAAAGGAACACAAAAGAAGAGCAGAATTTTTTATCTGAAAGGGAAATTGCATTTCACGAAGGTATAGACCATTGCTTTGAAGTTATTTTTATCCAACTACCTGTTGGAGGACTTTTAAACCTCAGCTTCATTTTTGAAAACACTGATATGCTTGCCTTCAGTATTGCTGAAGGACAAATTGGAGGGAACAGTTACCAGGAAGGCAGGCGTCTTATCTTGCTTCTGAACCATTCTTCCTTCCACCCCTCTGTCACCCTTTCCAGTCACACCCTACCAAGCTAAGCAGACACACTCTTCAAAGATGAATATATAAGCAGATAATCTGGGGGCTGAAATGAAGAGGTAACTATGGGGCATGGTGGTAATTTGCAGTTTCCTCTATTAGGCAAGTTATGGGGGAGTTCAGTTGACTGACTATTGAAAATTGCTAAGGAAGCCTGTGGGAGGCTGTTCTTTCTTTATTTGCAGAAATAAATATTACTGCCTAATTAAGTGTCAGGCAGCACACTCAAACACTTGATACTGGTGGGTTCCTGTGGGAATAGTCCCCTTTAGGAATATCTAGTTCTTTTCTTGTTACAGGCACACACTGCTTTTGGAGGAGCAGGGCCAGAGGACAGAGTAGGTTACACTTGCCTTTGGCTCACTTTGGGGTCTCAGTGAACTTATTCAGGGGGGGCCACAGCAGAGAAGCTAATGGTGTGGGCTCTGGGATCAAATAGATCAGGTTTAAATCCCAACCTCCCTTCCTAGTACCTGTGTAATCTTGGGCAAATTTTATTTGTCTGTAAAAGAGGAATCATCATCTCCTACTCTTGCAACCCTCTCGGGGTTGCAAGTTAAACAA
Source organism: Lontra canadensis (assembly GCF_010015895.1). Taxonomy (NCBI): domain Eukaryota; kingdom Metazoa; phylum Chordata; class Mammalia; order Carnivora; family Mustelidae; genus Lontra; species Lontra canadensis. The sequence continues at coordinate 33,361,823 of NW_022630999.1, forward strand.
AATGGAACCAGTAAAGCACCTGGTTTGCAGTAAATACTAGGAAACAGGAAGGAGGGGTAATATTTAGAGAAGGCAGAGCAACCGGGCAGGAACCCAGGCAGTCAAATAGGCAATCTGATGTGGACAGATGCCTGAAACAAGTTTAAGGGGAAGTGAGAAGGCTCTGATGCCAGGCCTAGAAACCTCTGCTCTTCTGAGACCAGCTAGCTTACGTGGGTAGAGGCAGGGCATGGAGGACAGGATATTAGAGTGCTTAAGACCGTGGACTCTGGGGCCAGGCAGCCAAGTTCAATTCCTCGTGCAGCCTGGTTAGCAGAAGGACCTTGAATAAATTATGTAATGTCTCTATGCCTACAGTTTTCAGTCTGAATAGGAGACTGGCAGTTGCACCTTGCTTTTGTGAACTTCAGATGAGATGATCTACACAATAGGTGTTCATTAAAATCGACCAGTATTACTAGAAAGGAATGGTAGTATTCTGCCTTTATTCTTGCCTTATAGATGGCATCTTCCTGGGATGTGGCCTTATAGGTGTAGGACACTCAGGCTCTTAAAGTGCATTCGCATCCATGGGGTCATTTGTTCTCTGGTGATTACCACCAGGTACACAGGGCCTGTGTGAGGAGGCTGATTTTCCCTGCTGCTGAAGTGTGTCCACCAAGTCAGCATTAAAGCCTCTAGGCTTTCCTGATTCCTGCTTCAGACAATCTGAAACCAACTAGGAATTCTTACTGTTAATTGGGGGTCTTGGGGATGGGCAATGGGGAAAATTATTAATCAGGTTTACTTGAGACATATATAAATTCATATTTTCTCTAAAACTAGGCTCAGTCCCTGGTCATGATTCTCAATACATGTGAAAACATTCAATTTTAACTCTGGCATGTTGAAGGGAGGGTCTTAGGTCTTCCTCAGAGTAATACTGGATCTTTTTTCTAAAGCCTCAGGCAATCAAAAATTTTCATCACCAAGATAGTTCTGTGGGAGTCAATTGCCTGCCATATAGCAATTTTACTTTTACCAGAGATATATGTGTATTCTCAAATTTTATAAGCTACATGGGATTCACTGGAGTTACAGAAACTCTAAACCCATAAATGTCACTTGATATAAATCTTGGGAGGCTGGAGAGCATCTAGGTTGTTGTGAAAGGAACATTGGACAGAGAGATAGCGGGTCTCAGACATATGCCAGCTCTGCTATCTTTCTGGGCAAGTGACTTAACCTCTCAGGGCCTCAGTTTACTCAGTTTTGAAATGGGGATAATAGCAGTGATCCTTGGTGGTGTTTGTGAGGATTGGATTAAGTGAGATAATACATGTAAAGGGCTCAGCATATTGCTCAACAAAAAGCAGTCTCTAAATAGTTAAACCAAGTTTGAAAGCATGTTTATAGTTCAGGCCTCAAAAATTTCTAAAAGACTTCATCTCATTGAAAACCAAGAGATTGTTTTTCTCCATTTTTAGTTCACTGGTTATTCTTGTTTTTTTTTTTAATTTAATTTAATTAATTTATTTTGTAAGTAAACATTTTATTTATTTATTTGACAGAGAGAAAGAGAGAGAGAGCACATAAGCAGAGCGAGCATCAGGCAGAAGGAGAAGGAAGAGCCCAACTTGGGGCTCAATCCCAGGACCCTGGGATCATGATATGAGCCAAAGACAGGTGCTTAACCAACTGAACCACCCAGACACTGCAATTCTTGTTTTGTTTTGTTTTTTTTTTTTTTTAGAGGTTAATTCTGAAAGGATGCTATATCCTTATTTTGAAATGGACTCAATTTGACTGCGAGTACCATCAGTCATTCTTGCCCTACAGCTTGGAAGGAAAGAAGGAGAATTCCAGTGAGAGGGGAAGAATTTTCTTTCCCACAAGTTAGCTTTTCTTATGGGGGGGTCCTAGAGTACTTATATGTGGCTGGCTTTGGTCATTTAATCTCATGGTGGTGGGCGTGGGGGTGGTGGTATCAAGGATCCACTGGTGAATCTGCTGGAATCTGGTAAACGTCAAGGAGTCTGTCATCCTAAAAATGCCTGGAGGCACATGGTTTTGCAATATGGGGGCCAGGGGCTCCAAAACCAAACCTCATGTCCCTATCTAGAGACTGGAGGTAAAATTCTTAGGCCTTTCCTGGGAGACCCTATTTAGATCCTGTTTGGGGGCCAAACCACAAGAATTAACAGAAAGAGATAGAATCAGGGGCCGACAGACCCTATTAAAAGATAATTTTCCTTATTACTCTGAGGGTGTTTATGGCAAACAGCAAATGCCCTATACTTGGAATACTAAGGTATGCTTGCTCTGTGCTCATTCCCTGCTTGGAACATATTGCCCACTTTTTTTGCTGAAAGCCAACTTGGAATCTTCCTTCAAGATCCTCAACTGTCCTCACCTCCAAGAAATCTTCCCTGAATCCTCAGGCTGCACTTAAGGATCCCTTCTCTGTGTCCCACTGTAGTAAAAAGACATATGTTCCCCGTTGTCACATTGTGTTGTTCAGTGATTTATCTGCTTATCTAATGATCCCTCCCCAAAACTGTGAACTCTCATGTCAGGTTTAATATCTGACTCATGTCCATATCCCAGTGCTTGGCATGGGCCTGATACCAGAAGATGCTTGGTAACAGTAGGGCTCCTCCAGGCCCCTCTGTCCCTGTATCTGTTGGCAGCCCAGGCTCCCTCCTCTCACCCAGCTTCCCTGTTAGCATCAGAATCCATCAAAGTGAGCTGCTGCTTGACTGCGCTGAGCCTGTTTGTAAACTTTGTGCACATTCAGATTTAAGAAACAAATAGTATTAATAAGACTGGCAGCATGCAGTAACTCTAAGGCTGGTTACCATTTACAATAAGGCAGTCACGTCAGTGCCTGGTGAGCTCCAATGGTTTCCATAATGCAAGTAATAGAATTTCTGGGTGTTAAACAGCTGTCACTCCTGGGGCCAGGGATGTTCATGTATAAATCTGTAATGTAGAAGGGTACCTGGCAGAAGGGTTGGTGATGGGAGGGTTTTCCCACCCTTGAGGCCAGTGTTGGCCTCAGGACCAATAGTGTCCAAGTACAAAAAATGGCAATTCTGTAGTGTTTTTTCTTTCTCTCTCTTTTTTTTTCCCTTGGGTCAGAATGCAATTTGCGTGGGAGCTGGGGATAAGCCCATGAATGAATATCGGTCCGTTGTGTACTATCAAGTCAAACAGCCACGGTGGATGGAAACAGTCAAGGTAATAATATAATAATAATAATAGCAAACATGTATCTAGGGGCTCTGAGACACCATCCTAATTTGAAGCAATATCCTAGTATATGTTCAGTGGTGTGTCATCAGTGGAAATGGTGGCGAGTACCCTGACCTCCTGATCCCCTTCACTGACCCGGAATCAGCCACGATGGGATTGTCAGATGGTCTTCTTGCTCACAGTGCCCAGCCCGCCAACCTGTGTCATTCCACTCAGCAGTGAGGAGCGACAGAGCTTGCAAGTGAACGTGAGACTATAAGAGACCACTTAATGCCTGAAAGACACTGTCTTGGGAGGATGCCTGAGACAAAAGTGGCATTAATCAAAAATATCCGTAGTACCAGATTGTCACGTGAAGCAGAAGGGAATATCGTACATTGGAAGAGGAGTTTGGAATTAATTCAGTGAACAGTGAAGCTTGAACGCAGCTTCGACTATCTCTGCCTTGTAATTAGTAGCAGTCTTTATTCACCCCGTGCTCTGAACCCAAACCCAAGATGTTCACATAACTTCCTTTTCCGACGCAGCTGTCCAAACCTCAGTGGTTCTTGCCTGGTCACCCATATTCCCATTTTCCTCAGGGTGTCTCCCTGCACTCCCTCTTTTCAAAATGACCTGCCCAACTTTGGGGTCAGAAAGCTATTGGATCAAGTTGGTTTCCTCTTTTCTGTGTTCTCCTGTACTCTAATTATTTCTCTTTGCTAGCCCTTGTCACATGGTTGTTAAAATATGTGTCTTTCCATGTGAGTCATGAGCTTTGGCGTTGCGGGTCCTCTGCTTCGCCTCAGCAAGGCCAGCGTTTCCTGTGACGGGCTTGCAGTGGCCATTTGATTCACAATGAAAGAAGGAATCGGCCTGCAGTCGCCCAGGAGGCTCTCAGTTCCTTTGTTCTCTCTGAAGTCACAAATGGTGGACCTCTTCAGGCTCAGAGTTCATTCTCTGGAGCAGAAAGTGCCCCCAAAGTATACATCTGTTTGACTTTATTTAATAGTCACTGATTCTGTGTAAACTTGTCCCTCTTAAAGATCAAGGTGGTGTCCTCACAGGTAGCTAAGCTTCTCTGCTTTGGCTTGAATCGCCCATTGCAGAGAGAGCTGGGAGGTGTCAGGAGTTGGGCAATCCTAGCCAGGGTGGATGTGTCTCAGTTTAGGGTGCAACATACCACCCACTGGACAGTGAGACAGGGGTGATGGAGGACTGAATGATTTGGCTCAGTGTCTTCAGAGGTAAAAGCATCTGGGTATCTGTCCAGCCAAGGATGGGAATGAGCCCTAGGATTTTCCCAAATATTATTGGATTCAAGCATTTTTATGAATTTGCATGAACAAGGGTTTTCGAGCATACCCCCTAATGACCGTGGTTAATTTGCTAAGCCCTGCTGCACTTGCCAGAACTCCTGGACTGTGTAAAGAAAATGTGCATCGTGCAGTTTGCAGTGCATCAAATCCTGTGCTAAAGTTATGTGACTTTTATATCAATTTGGGGAGATTCATTTTAACCCACTGTAATTTACAGACCTCTTTTCATTGGCTAGGAATGCAATTTGCCAAATGGATTACATTTGGTACTTTATTTTCTCTTCATAGCTAGTTCTTATGTCATTTATTTACAGTTCATCAGGCTTGATGGATGGGTAATAAATCAGCATGCAGCTCTCTCAGTTAAATGGTCAGACTGCCTTTGGTGGGTGTGGGTGGGCTGGATAGGGGAGGGCTGTTTAACTCATTGTCTTCTGAGCTCTGGTTTCTGCCTACCAAGGTGGCTGTCCCTATTGAAGACATGCAGAGGATCCATCTGAGATTCATGTTTCGGCATCGGTCATCCCTGGAATGTGAGTACCTGACCAAAAGGCACCTCTGAAGCTCCCCTAAGGGGAGTGGAGTGGGATAACTGGGTGGCCCATGTGTCATTTTTTTTTCCTGACCTCATAATGCTATTTCTAGCTAAAGATAAAGGAGAAAAGAACTTTGCCATGTCCTATGTGAAGTTGATGAAGGAAGATGGGACCACTCTGCAAGATGGACCCCACGACTTGGTTGTCCTGAAGGTACCATGTGTTGGAATTAACTCTGCAGTGAGTGGGGCCTAGGAAGCCAAGGGAAGATGGCAGCATTGCTTAGTGGTTAACAGCACGGACCATAGCATCCCACACACCAGGGTTCACCACCTGTGTGGCCTTGCACAAAATCTTAAATTCTCTGCCTCTGTTTCCCCCTCTGAGAGCCCTCAGTGAATAACTGTTGAGTGAGTATCACATGAGACTGCTCATTTAAACACAACCATGATGGGTACATAGCACATGGAATAAGTGGAAAAGGTTATTATTACACAGAATGGGCTATTGAGGGGCACCTGGGTGACTCAGTCATTAAGTGTCTGCCTTTGGCTCAGGTCATGATCCCAGGGTCCTGGGATCGAGCCTCACATCGGGATCTCTGCTCAGCAGGAAGCCTGCTTCTCCCTCTCCCACTCCCCCTGCTTGTGTTCCTGCTCTCGCTGTCTCTCTATCAAATAAATAAATAAAATCTTATTTTTAAAAAAATAAGAAAGAATGGGCTATTGAGTCTGTAAAGAGCCCTGTGGGATGTGTAGAATACCAGCCAGAAACATTTGAGAGATGCCTCACTGCCGGTAATGGAGATATATCAGAATCTGGGGTCCCAATCCTGCCACTGACTAAATCTAGAACCATCTCACACATCTTCCTGAGTATCAGTTTCCTTTTTCTTAAGTGTGATGGTAATATTTATGACAAACCAATGAGATGACCCATGTGGAAAAGCTATGTATAAAAGGGTGTACAGATACTGACCATCATTATTTTACATCATGAGACTAGTACTGTTTTCGAGAAGTGGGAAGTGTTTGCCTTGGTCTTATCTGAATGCTTTCCCACAACCCCTCTTTGGGGATGGGGGATGCCTCTGCTAGCGCCTGGCTGGACACAAAGCATGTGCTTGTGAAGGAGGATAAGTCTAAGCCAATTGCATAGGGATCCAACACCTGTCCTTGGCTTTCTCAGCCTTGGGGCTGAAAACACCTTTTTGCCTGTGGTCTCCATGGCAAACACCACCTCATCAAGGCTTCATCACCAGGCACTCTTTCTCTGAGTCTCTCTGGGTTTTCTGGAAACCCCCACCCCCTTCTGCAAAGCTTCTCTCTTCTCATTTATGGCACATCAAGGTAGTTCTTGCCTTGAAAGCCATTCTTCCCCAACAGACAATGAACTTGTGGTGGAGGGGCATGGGGGGAAAGGGGGTAGGTCCAGTTATAGTCAGTTAGCAATGTCCTCATTTTTCTTAAGTCTCAGTTTCCTCGTCTGTAAACTGAGGATGATAGCAGTGTCTATGACAGAGATAAGAGCAATTGTGAGGTTTAAAGGAAATGAACCAAGGCATATAAAGCACTTAGAGCAGCTTCCAGTAGTAAGTGTGTGCTCAATAAACTTTAATTCCTGTAATGCCTACCTGTAACTATGCATTTCCACATGCCAAGGGATTTAGGTGTCTATCAAGTCTTTTAAGAGCTCTATAGGCATTATGCCCATTTAGTCTGCCCCAAATTTCTAGGAGCTAGGTAATATTCTTAATCTTAAGTTTAATCATGAGAAAAAGAACACACAGAGACCAAGCATGGACAAGACTTACAAATGGTAGAACAAGGTCTAGATCCCAGGACTTTCAGACTTCAGTGCCTTTGCTCTTAACTTGTCCTTTAAGCTGATTCCTTATCTTGCTGGTAGGTGTGTGTTAAGATCTCAAGAAATTTAGGGGCATCTGGGCGTCTCAGTTGGTTAAGTGTCCAACTCTTGATCTCAGCTCAGGTCTTGATGTCAGGGTCATGAGTTTGAGCCCCATGTTAGACTTCATGCTGGGTGTGGAGTATACTTTAAAAATAAAATCTTAAGAAATTTAGGAGAAATCAAAATGGCCTATCAAGGAAATCTTCAATTCCCTTCATGCTATTAATTAAATCCACAAATTCTTCAATTAGTTGGTCAATCCCTTTTCCATTAATGCAACTTTGGATTCTTGCCTGTTTTGTGGAAAAAATAGCCCTGCCATACCAGCTGTTTATTGTTTCTCTAATTATTTTTTTTTTTCTAATTCTGACTCTCTGCACCTTACAATGTGTAAGCTGGCCACTGCAAGCTCTATGTGGCATTGGGCATGTACCCATGGCTGGAGGAAGTAACCAAGGTGTTGTTTCCAGGGGGAGAGTAAGAAGATGGAGGATGCCAGTGCTTACCTGACCCTTCCTTCTTATCGACACCATGTGGAAAACAAGGGGGCCACCTTGAGTCGAAGCTCCAGTAGTGTTGGGGGGCTTTCTGTCAGCTCCCGGGATGTGTTCTCCATTTCCACCCTGGTGTGTTCCACAAAGCTCACCCAAAATGGTAATGAAACCTTCAAGAATTGTATATATGTAGTGCACATGTGCATGTGTGCATGGGTAACCCCAGGGGTTCCTGAATGGACAGTTCAAGCCAAGAATAGTAATTCTGCTTGTCTGGACTCTTTCTAGTGGGCTTGCTGGGTTTGCTGAAGTGGCGTATGAAACCTCAGCTGCTACAGGAGAATTTAGAGAAATTGAAGATTGTCGATGGAGAGGAAGTGGTGAAGGTCAGTGGGGCTTCATTTTGTTTGTCTTCGTCCCCAGTGACAGAGCTTTAAATGTTGGGTGGCTTCAGGGGGCAAATGAAGTGCTGAGGGAGATGGAACTTTTTCTCTAACAGAGGGACACAGTGTCCCAAATTGCCATGAGAAACCTTTACTGGGAAATGCAGAGGATCATATGGTTCAAGGATGTTGAATGTTGAGTGGTAGAAAACTATGGTTGTGTTCAGTTCCTGGAAGGAGATCAGCCTGGGTGTAGATCTCAGCTCAACCACTTACCAACTTTATGTGATAATGTGAATATGACATATTTCGTAGAGTGGTTTTGAGCATTCAAGGCAATAATATTTAAAAATTATTTAGCATAGTCTCTAACACAAAGTTATAATATTGAACTAAACATGTAAATCATACAGAGTTCAGTAAATAGTAACTATTAATTATTTTTGTTGGCATAAGTTGCTATAATAGTGTGATGTCTTAGTACTACTTGCATGTTACTATTAGAAATAAAAAGTATTCTTAGTTCCTGCTGCTTACAGAGTATTAGGCATTATACATGAAAGAGGGAAAGACATAAGGGCTCACATTTTAAGTGAAACAAGCAGATAACAATACAAATGTCAGATGTATTATTGTATCCACATGGTGTTGGAGAATATAGCATCTGAGGTATAAATTTAATTAAGCAACACTTCTGTCCAGTTCTATGGGACAGGTGTTTCTCACAGGTCTTGGTGATCTTGTTTCCATCAGGAACTTGGTCCAGCTAGAAACTCTGAGATTAAACTTCTTTATTTGGTAGGTGTATGTTTTCAGGGACTATAGGAAATATTGACCCATCCCTTAGTAAGGAAGAGTATCAGATTTTAGTTAATTTTCCATACATGGAGAAGCAATGGTAGAATGTTCAGATCAGTGCTTTAAATGTGCACTATTGACCCACCTACCTGGTTCATCAGAAGCAGGAAAATTCTCCAGACATCTTTTCACAAGATCTGTCACCTTTGGGCAGCTTGCAGAAACATCTGGGAGGGAATTACATTGTCTCCATCTTTGCATTCTTTTTTATTTTTCTAAAAAAGTTTGTTATTGAAGTATGTAATACAGCAAAATATATACCCTTAGAGTATAGTTTCCCATATTTTTACACATGTATATACCCATTTACCCACCCTCTAGATCAAGATACAGTACATTTTTGACATTGTGGTAGGTTCTCTCATACCCCTTCTTTACCCCTCCCCATGCTAACTGCTATGATAGATTTTTTTTTTTTTTGCCTGTTCTTGAATTCATGAAAATAGAGAAATAAATAACGTACATTTCTGGGTCTGACTTATCTTACTCTACACAATTCTTATGAGGTTATCCTCATTGTTTCATGTAGAAGTAGTTTGCTCTTTTTTTTTTTTTAATCACTGTGGAGTATTCTGTAGTATTAAAATGCCACCATATGTTCATTCATGCTGTTGGTTGACAATTGGTTTGCTCCAAGTTCTGGCTCTTGATAAGAAAGCTCCCTGAACCTTTGGAATGCAGCATATGGTGGATGTGTGCTCTCATTCTCTTGGGGATACACTGAGGAGTGGGATTTCTGGGTCACCTGCACTGTTTTTTAACATGACCTTCATTATTTTGTCCAGTTTCTCCAAGATACTCTGGATGCCCTCTTCAATATCATGATGGAGCATTCTCAAAGTAATGAGTATGATATCCTCGTCTTTGATGCTTTGGTAAGAAAGAGGGAAAAGGTGTTTAGTGATATTAGACATTAATATGTGTCTCACTGTGAGAACACTGAGAATTTGTGGCCTTAGTGGCCCTTTCAATGAACTTTTTTGGATGTATTGTAACTTTTAGCAATCAGAGCAATGAATGAATGAGCCACTGCATTTGTTTGTTTGTTTGTTTGCTTCTAATTCATTTAAAAAGCATGGCTTGGTGAGTAAAAGGGGAATTTTAATTGTTGATGTCATATTGGCATTGGTTGAAAGTACATGAAGCTGGATACCATGAATAATGGCTTCAGCTTTCCATGAATGCTGGGAGCTAGTCCTTGGTCAGGTTGTGAAGCACCCAAAATGTTTCCTACCTTCTTCTTTCTCATAGTCTCCAACTTAGCAGTGTCATAATACCTTCCTGCCCACCCGGCCCATTTTATGGTGGCATGCTTTCCTGATGTATCCTCTTCCCTCTTCCCAAATGGTGTCTTCCTCTGATCTGTCCCATCTCACGTTTCTTCAGTGTCATGTCCACACGAGGGTATCAATAAAGTTTTAATATGTTAACTACTTATGTCAGTGACATTTACATTTTAAAGAGATTACTTGGAGACAACCATGACTTAATCCAGTGCTTCCCAGAAGGTCTTCTTAAAAGCTAGCCCTCAAGAAAGAAACTTTTTAACAAAAAAATCCTTTGATTAAATAACTCTCAGGGAAGTGTTGGACATTGTATGACCCTCTTAGAGATTCACAATGGATGTAAATATGTTAAAGACTCTAAGAACTCTGCTGTAAAGAAGGCAGCTTAACAATGATATCCTGAGATTTGTCAAACTTACATGACCATGAAACTCTTTTATCCTATGATACCCTGTAGCATGTTTCATGGAATGCTTTTTAGAAGAGACTACATTAATGAGACTACTAACAATATATTCATGAGCTAATTTCTGAGCAAAATCATTTTGCTGGAGGTTCAGTTATGCCATGTGAGTATGGCTTCCTGCCTTGGGTCTGACCCCTAAACACTGATTCCTTGAATCTTCCTCAGATCTACATAATAGGACTCATTGCTGACCGGAAATTCCAGCATTTCAATACCGTTCTGGAAGCTTACATTCAACAGCATTTCAGTGCCACCTTGGCTTACAAGTAAGTTACTGTACATATAGGGATTTCTTGTGCACCCCCAACTTGCCCTACCAGGATGCCTAGGGCACAAGGAACTTGAGTATTTTCCTTTTGCACCAGGCAGTGTGAATTCTCCCTTTACTGATAAAACTCCATCCATGCTGGGTTATCTGGATTAAAAAAAATATGCAAACCCATAGGTTAGAATGAATATTTTATTGTGGTAGAAGTACAGGAAAACATTAATTCATTCAGTCAATCAGTCAGCTATCATTTATTGAATAGCTACTTGTGGTAGACACTGGGATTCAAAGGCTAGGAAGGAGAAAACACAGGCCAAGTATAGTACCCATTATAGCTTGGGTACAGGGGATGATGGTTACAGATGGGGATGATACTGGAGAGGTTGGGAGAAGCCAGTTAGTAAAGGGGTCTTGAAAGCTGGGCCGAATAATTTGCAGTTTGCCTTGCTGGTAATGAAGAAACATGGAAAATTTCTCAGCAAGGGAATTCCATAATATTATTAGAATATTTTCTGTAGGAAGCAAAAGTTAAAAAGAGCATTCTCCCCACCATTATTCCCACTCATATCCTGATTGTGACTAGTTTTCCTAATCAAAAGATTGTTTTTTTCCTCACTAGTTTTTTCTTTGATGGTTTTCTATGGGTAGGAAATACTTATTCACTCCCCTGTATTAAATATATATATATATTTTTAAGCAGAGTTATTTTTATGGCTGCAAATGAGTTGGTAAGCTTAGCTATTCCACCACCTTTAACCTTTGATTGAATAATTTATAATTTATAGAGCAAATTAATGACCATGCTGTGGGCTGGAAAGAGATGTATTTTGAAAACATAATCCCTTATTCAGGAAATTGATGACGGTGCTGAAGACTTACTTGGATACCTCCAGCAGAGGGGAGCAATGTGAGCCGATCCTAAGAACCCTGAAAGCTTTGGAATATGTGTTCAAGTTCATTGTTCGGTCGAGGACATTATTTTCACAGTGAGTGCTTGTTATGTAAGAGTGATTGATTAGTTCCGCAGTTCCTCCAGGATATAACAGTATTTGTGTCATCGGAGAGATTCTTTTATAAAATTACAACCAGCCATTGATCAAAAACAACTTAAAAATCCAACATGGAGAGTTATGAATAGGTTATAATTGTTCCCTCTAAGCTCATTCAGGCAAAAAAATAAATCTTAACATGTTATAGAGTTATGCTTCATCCAATGAACTTGATTTGTGATTTGAGGCTCTTCTGTATTTCATCTATCATTCTTCATTTGATTTGAGATAGAAAACTTTCCAGGAATCTTCAGTGTTAGAGGTGCTGGGAGTGGAGAGAGCAGAACTTAGGGACTTTGACAGTTATTTGGCTCTAGGAGGTTGTGCATGACAGATGAGCTGGTATTTGCAGTTGATCTGTCTGTCCTTGAGATCCTAGTAGCCAATAATTGAGCTGACATGTTAGAACACCTAAGAGATTTGATGTTTGATGAGCAGTGTTACAGAGGTTAGCTGTTGGTTTTTTTTTTTTTTTTTTTGTTTGTTTATTTTTGAAGGGCTTCGGAGATAAAGGCATTCAAATGCAACGTGCAAAAGAATAATTTATGTTCATCCTGGCTATAAGGCAAAGTTAGGCAGGCAATTGGTTATGATTGTGTATATGATCAGATTAGTTGTGTGTGATGGGAAATAAGGAAAACTTACAGAGAATGTACTGCCTGGATTCTCATCAATGCAAATGAAGAACATTCAACTCAAACTGATTTATTAGAGAGAGTAGGACTTTTATTTCACATTTTTTAAAAATCCAGAACATAGTTGGCCTCAGGTATGACTGGATCCAGATATTCAATGCCACCAGGGTATCCCTAGATCTTGCCTCTGGGTCCTCTGCTAAGGGTAATGTGCTATAGTTTTAAACAGTCTGACCAAGAAAATGAATGTGCAGTGGTTTCATGTGCACCTCTGGAGCCATGGGCTGGGTCAGCCACTTACAGTATTGACTTATTTAGTTGGAGAGATGGTTTCCCAAAAGAAAGTAGAAATCTGTAGTCATCATTTTGACCATGACAATGGATGGGCTACAAATTTTCATAGTTGACAAGGCATCTGAAATATGAATCATTTTAGATTCTCTGAAAACATTCTTTCAGATTTCAGGTGAGAATTGGAAAAGTTGAATGTCTTGAACCTTGTCACATAACATATGTCATGTTCATTATTCTTTTTTTTTTAACTTAAAACTTTTTATTTTATTTTATTTTTTTAATTAAATTTAAGTAATTTATTTTTAATTAAATTTTAGGCAGTTTTATACGGTATAATATTCGTTTCTGGAGTAGAATTCAGTGGTTCATCACTTACATACAACACCCAGTGCTCATCATAACAAGTGCCCTTCTTAATAATATTCATCATCCATCTAGCCCATGCCCCATCCACCTCCCTCCACCAACCCTTATTCTTAAAGTGAAGTGTCTGTTTCCTCTCACTTGCCAGTTACTCAAAGTAGAGACTGTGTATTAAAGTCTTAGGGGTATTTTTCCATGTTTGAGAGATACTTGTCAATTATTTGAAAACAAATGGGTCTTTCTAAGGGTTGAGTTTCTTGGAGGAGTTCAAGGATTCAAACATTATAATTCCAGATTAATAGGCAAAGATATGTTATCTCATATTGCAAGTGAGGACTTTAGGTTTACAAGAAGAACGTATATTCTTCATTTATCATACCTTCTGCCCCCTTTTTCTTTTGGTTTATTTTATTGTTTCTCCTTCCCAGCTCCCTTCTTTTCTCCCTCCCTTCTTTTCTTCCTTCCTTCCTTTCTTCCCTCCTCCCTTCTTCCTTCCCTCTCTTCTTTTCTTCCTGTCTTGTCTCTCTTAGTCTTTGTCTCTTCCCTCTACTGGAGGAAAGGGCATTTGCACATTTGTCTTCTTCTCTGCCTCAAGACAAGTCATCCTGCAGAATCTCTAGCTCTTCATTCAGTGTAAATCTGGTGTTGCTGGAACTCCAAGTGACTTTTGGCTACTTAAGGAGTGGGGTGGTCTGTTATTTCTTGCTGTATCCCCAGCATAGCATATAGAACATCATTGATACTCATGAAATACCTATTGGACAAAGTGCATTTTGGGGGATAAGGGATACCTCTGGTCAGAAGAGATGTCTCTAAGATAATCCAGGCCTAATCTTGAATCCTTTTGCATGAACAAAGTATAGGCTAACCTGCAAGGAAAGTCTAAGACCCCATGCTGAGGGAAGGCGGTTTTCCTTTGTCTTGTTCATTTTAGAAACTTTATCAATGGTTTTGCTCTTAGTACAGCATCAAGGACATCGGGGAAGCAATGGAGGTATTTCCCCATACTAGGAAGGCCTTTTACTTGGGAGACTAGAAAATAGAAGGTTTGAAATTTATAAGCCAGCTGGTGGGAAATCATAATATAATTATTGCTTTGGGGACTTATTGTGTCTGGTATTGTGTTCCTGTTTCCTGTTATTTCTTTGTCTTCTTTCCTCCTGTGCATAACTCAGCTGATCTAGCTCCCATTAGCTGTTCCCTTGCCATTTTTCTTTGCACATTCTGCACATGAGTGCTTGCGAGGGTTAAAGGATTATCCTATATAAATATGCAGGATGCAGTTGGGTAAGGGAGGAAGAAAAGTTGAGAAAGATAGAATTTTTTAAGGATTATTTATTTCTATCACATAGCCCAATAATGTGATTTCCTTTTTCCCTCTCTTTATGTCACTGGCTCCTGAGTCAAAATCTGGGGTAGGTGCCTTTGGGCATCCATCTGTGCCATAGTAGCAATGGAAGCTGGCAGAGCAGGTTCAAGCTTTTGCCATGGGAGGCAGGCTTAAAAATATGGGAAATTCCTAAATTGTAGGAAGTGTGTCCAAAAGATGTTCAGTAGCCATCAATATGACCATCATCCATTAGGTTTTTCTGGAATGACTAAGCTTCTGGGAGGTATAAAGCATAGTGAGAAACAGTCAGAAAGAGCTGAAGTGATTATCTTCTAGGCACTGAGCTTTTTTATAAAATTCCTTGCAGCTCCTTTTATCCTGAAGCTCAAACAACCAGCTGAGCTGATCCCCAACATTTCTGAGCTGTGGAATTACTCAGTCCAGAGAAGACTGTGTTTCCCCAAATTGCACAATATGCGCACTAAAAAGCTTTCCTTCCTGCTGGCCAGGCACATTAGAAATGACGCTGCAGCCCTTCTGTAAGGATGGCTCTCTAAAAGAGAAGAAATCCAGAACATGGTGCTAGAGTGGGATTTGTTCCCACTTGTCTATGTTCCTTATAAATCCTAGTGCTTCCATAGGCTAAAGTACAGGGGCAAATGGGGAGCAGTGATTACGTTCATGTTGTGTTGGTGCATGTTGGTTCAGTGATGGTCAGTGTCACACTAGACAGACCTGGGAGGGAGTCATATGTTTGTCCCTGTGCCCAGCTTACTGAGTGACCTGACCTGTCTGAGCCTCAATTTTCTCATCCCTAAATGGGGATAAACCAATTCTTAGTATTTTGATGATGAAATGAGACTATACCTACAAAGTTATCCATGTAGTATCTGGTACTTAATTTCATAAATGTAACAAATGTTACTTGGTATCGTGTTTTTACCTAGGCAAGACAGGAAGGGTTTTTATTTAAAAAACTCAGATTTAAATTAATAAATGGTGTCTTGATCCATGCTCAAAATTTGGCTTAGAGTTCATGCAATCCTAACCCTTTCTTGTTGTTTTTGTTTGCTTGTATGTGTGTTTGTTTTTAAGGAGGAAGTGTTATGTTTACCAGGTGTCTGCTTTTTGAGGATCACAATGTAGGGACTTTTATGGCTCCCTGAATTCCCCGTCTATTGCTGGCCCATTGACTGACCCCTGTTTGTGTCTGCTGTGTGTGTGGTCAGGCCCCTTGGGCCCAAGCAGCCATGCACTGAGCTCTCTGCTCCCTGCTTGTGCTGCCTGTCTTTGCTTTTGCATTATGCCTCCTGCTCTTGTTAAGGACCTGCTTATTCACTGCTTGCTTCCTCCTCCTTCTCCGTGTGCTCCCATTCTCCTGGGGCTGCCCTTCCACGCACATATTCCTCCTTCATCTCCCTCATTCCCATCCCCTTTGCTTATGAGAGGCAGTCAGCTCAGTGGTTAAAGGCACAATCTATGGAGCTGGCTACTTAGGTTTGAATTTCGCACTAAGATCCTACCACTGCCATTTACTAATGTTTATGACCTTAGGCAGATTATGTAGCCTGCCTCAAGCTCGGTTTCCTTATGTATAAAACAAGCAAGGATGTAAAAACCCTTTTGGGCTGTGGTGCAGACTGAATGAGCTAATGGATGTCAGGCACTTAGCACAGTGCCTGTCACAGAGCAAGCAGCCACAGCCATGGTGATTATTACCTGCTAAGTGCATTTCACTTATTATCTCCATTAGTCTTCATAAAAACCCAATGGAAAGCCTCCTGTCCCCACTTTATCTCATCTGAGTCCTCACTCACTCCATGCCGGCCATACAGGTCTCCTTTCCGTGGCTCAGTCCTGACTTAGGGCCCAGGCGCCTTTCCCCTCATATCTGCTTGTTCACTCCCTGTCCTCTTCCATATCCTCACTTAAATGTCTCCTTTTCTCCCTGTTGAAAACTGCAACTTCTGATTCCCCTCCCTTTCACTCTGTTTTTGATCTTTTCTCCCCTTCCACATAGAACTAATCAGATGTTAACGTATCAGATGGTAATTAATTATGCTTTTGTTTACTGTCATCTCCCTGCTAGAATGTCAGCTCCCAATCTCCTGTCTTTGTTTTGTACTGAGAACAGCACGGGGCAGGTATTGACACTTGTTCAGTGTGAAACGGGACACCCTTCCTGTCCCCCTTTCATAGATAGGGAAGCTGAGACTTTGACTCGCACTTACAGGTCACACAGGTAAGAATTAGCAGAGTAGGGCTGCACATTCTGCCTCATCTGATGATTGAATTGAAGAACCAGAACTTTTGGAGGACCATGCAAGTATAAAATGTGGTTGGCTATGATGGGGACCTATCCTAAGTGAGAACAGCTCCTCATGGAAGGATTGACTTTCTGGGTACTGTCAGGGCTGCAGAGAAGCACAAGGCTCCTTGAGTTTAGGTGCTATCATCCCTAAGCACAGTAGGACTTCAGTAAAAATAAAGATGACTTAGAGCAGAAGTTATCAGGAAAGGAGTCCTTGCAATTATGGCAAAGCTATCCAGGCAAACATGACTTGATCCTCATATTCTTTCAAGGAGTGAAGAAAGAAGAGCTGACACAGGGCCAGCCCAGGTAACTCACCCAGGTAACTCAACCTCCTGCTCCCCAACCCTCACCTAGGAGCCAGGAAGGATGGCCATGGTGTGCATAGTGCCATATACCTGTACTGAGGCTTCCACTCCATCAACACAGGTAGCCAAGAAGCGTGGCTCACACCCCCGGCGGACACCCCCCCAGTCTGGTTCACTTCATCCAGGGGCAGGCATCTTGGCCTTTCTGTGCTCACCTTCAGCATCAGGTGATCAGATAGTCTCTGATGTTCTCTTTTGCATTTTATTTTGCATTTTGCTTTATTCTGTCTGTCTCCCCTCTCAGCCTCTACCTCGCCCTCCCACCAGCTCAGTTTCTTCTTATGTAAATATTATATACTAGTTTACCCTCCTGGTCATGCATATGTTAGGCAGTAAGACTGTCTGAACAAAGCTCGGGCAAGCCCAATGTAACCTGCAGTCAGAGGGAATACATAAGCCTCTGCCTTTTTAAACAAATATGAATTTAACTCCAAGGCACTTGCCAGTGTGATTTGTTTTCATTGTTCATGTATGAATAAATATTTAAATGTAATCATCTGTTTATGCTGAGCATGGGCTGGGATGCCCGTCACATTGCTATTCCTGTTTCTCCCGGCTATAATTTGTTTGCATGTTAATGCCATTTATTCCTATGTAAGCCTCTGTTTTTGGTTTTGAATATAATTTCACTTTTTGATGACAGTAATGGCTCAGTAAACTGCACAATTGCAGTTAATAGAATTATTTTATGATAACATTAACTTGGCATCAGATCAGAGTGGAAGAGAAAACTGTCATCAAAGGGATATTGTCAAACAGTTACTTCTCTTTAATTTATTATCTATTTTATGAGTTGCTACAGTGTTGAGGGGGGAGCTAACAGCTTGTTTATTACAAACATATGTAGAAAAGCTTTGTAAACCATGAAGTAAGTAGCCATCATTGTGATATGAAATTGTTCATGTGCTTGCATTTTAAATAGCCCTCTTTTCCCTTTGCATATAGAAATATTAGTAAACATTTATTGAGCACCTATTATGCACTAGGCACTTTAAGTGCCGGGGACTCTGGAATTAATAACTAAGGCTTCCTCAAGTAGCAGTAACACAGGAGGGCATGCTGCTTATGCTTCCCAGCAATCAATCACAATTCCCTGGAATAAGCAATGATCCATGACATGATGCCACTGAGGCTCAGGGAGCAAACAGGTTTAAATGACACACTCCACCTTGGGAGGATCCGTAATTCTTCTCAGAGGAGGTGATGCTTCAAACTAAACATTGAAAGAGAGAAGAGTCGCAGAGTCCAAGTAGAGGGAACAACACAGGGACTACGATGTCCAATTACTCCTACCACTCCTGAGGACCATTTATGAAGCCTCTCCGCTGTGCTTGGCCATGGATCACTTTTTTACTCTGCCTCACTTCATACTCCCAGCAACCCTGGGAAGTATAGATACTATGATGTTTGTTTGACAGAAGAGGAAATGGAAGCCCAGAAAGATAGAGAAAGTAACTGTAGGCCACACAGCTTGACATTGGCAGGGAGGGGTGTGACATCGGAGCCCAGGTTCCTTGTGCTGTGCTATGCCTGTGAGCGGCACATTTGTGGAAAAGAGTGGCTAGTGGGTGAAGGTATGGCTGTGGAAGAGTGGGGACAATGCAGCTAGTGAGGTAGTTTGAAGCTGGACAGTGAACAACTTGCATGCCAAACTGAGGAGTGTGACGTCATCCTCTCCGCCAGGGGAGGGTGGCATAAATGCTGCCGTCAGTCCTCAGAGCACAGGGTAAGCACCCCAACAGGTGCACAGACTCATCCATTGGGATCAGGTAAAAAGATGAAAATTCCTTTATTTTGTTCCAAGAGGAAGAAATTAAACTTTATAAATAATTGACTTAGAATAATACTTGGATATAATTTATAAATAAATAAGCATCTGTTGAGAATCATGCTTACTTTTCATTTTCTCATGGAGCAGTTTCCAAATCCTGTTTTTGGCAGTGAGAGTCATTGAATTTTTAAAGCAGGGGATCTACAAGGGTGCCTGGGGGGCTCAGTCAGTTAAATGTCTGACTTTTGGTTTTCGCTCCGGTCATGATCTCAGGGTCATGGGATCATGCCCCACGTTGGGCTCCATGCTGGGCATGGAGTCTGCTTAAGATTCCCTCCATCTCCCCCTGTCTTTCTCATGAGTGCACTCTTTCTCTCTTTCTCTCTCTCTCTCTCTCTCTCTCTCTCTCTCATAAATAAATAAATAATTAAAGCAAGCCAGCCAGCCAGCAAGCAAGGGATCTGCATGATTTAGAGTCATGTTTTAAAAAGAAAGATCACTGAAGAACAAAGGTGAGTATGTAGAAGGTGTAGAGGAAGGGAGGCAGGACGTTAATCATGAAGCTGTTGCAGTAATCCAGGCAAGAAGATTTGAGCTAAGGCAGTCTTAGTAGGGCTGGAGAAGGAGAGGAAGAAGATAAGGTGTATAAATGGCAGGATGGAATGTGGGTGGGAGTGAAGCTGTTGGAGACGGCCAACAGATGAGCTGATCTGAGGTTCAACTTTGTAACCCATCTGATTTGACATTATTCATCAACATGATGAATAGCGGGGAGGAGAAGTTTTGGGGGAAGATGATGTGTTTTGGTAAAATTTGAGATGTTTATTGGCATAGCCTGATGGAAATGTATAGCAGGTAGTTAGATACAAATCTAAAGTTCAAGAGAGTAAAGAATAGAAATATAGTCTTGGTGGAAATTGATGCAAAGAGGTATTTGAAGCTGTAGCACAAAGTGAACAATGCTATAAAACTCAGGATGAAACCCAGGAGATTAGCATGTTGAAAGGCTAGGTGAGGAGGGAGTCCCAGGGAAGGCTGATCAGGGATGTAGGAGGGGAAGCAGGAAGACTGGCAATCCAGGAGCCAGAAAAGAGAACATTTCAAAGAGGGAAGTGTCAGCAATGTCAACGTGCTACAGCAAAGTCATGGGGACTGCAAGCTGATCAGAGGCAAGATATTTTGCTGTGAGGAGGTATTTGTTTTCTTAGCCAGCCCTTCCCCAGAGCTTAGCATCTTTCCTAATATCCAGTTGAAGACCCTAAAGAGGCAGAGGGATCAGGGCTTTGAGGTGCTATCGATTTCCCATCATCTTCATGTGAATTACCTACAGTGTGGACTGTCCTTTGCCAGGGTGTAATCCTAGTTTGGCTTCCCCCAGCTGACCCTTCAGAGGCTGAAGAAACTGTTTCCTATAAGGTGGTGTATTCACCCTTCACTCACTGCAAAGTGTAAGACACTGGCTGTCTGCTTCCATTGTCCCTTTAAATGGCTTAATTTTGCAGAACAAGACTATCTATGCTGTAGATAGTTAAGAGAAAAGCCACGGATGACACGAGATATTCATTCTTCTAGGTTGAAGCAGTAGACAATTTCTTTTTCTTGTTAACTCCTTGTGAAACATCTAGAAGCTCGCATGCTGGCACAATTCTTGCCTTTGTGCAAAAAAAAAAAAAAAAAAATGGCTGTTTCTGTCAAATGCTGAAGCTGGCGGTTCCTCAGAGAATGACTTGGGTGAGAGATCAATTTACCGAATAAATATGTAGATTTAGGAAATGTGTTTGCAAATCCCCTGTAACTAAATATGAACATGCAAGATAATGAAGGGTCTAGTTTGCCAGAGGGGTGAAATTCACCAAGCTACCATTATTGTCAGGGATGCTGAACTGAACCTGGGTGACTAGGCATACTTGGTGAAACCCTTTAAATGCATTTGAGGCAGCATCACCTCAAAGTAGAATTTGTTTCCTTAATAGGAAATAATATATTGCTCAGTTCTGGGGCTTGTGGCTTTTTGTGTCTTTGGGGTGGATGGAAAATTAAAGAGGACTTAATTATGAGGCATATATGGTCACTACCCTTCATGTCTCCAAACTAGTCTCTCTGTCTCTCAGATCTACTCTTCTAATGCAGCCGACCTCAAAGACCCATTAATTCAATTCAATCCAGTTCACGGATTCATTAAATAAATATTTTTGAGGCTTACTATTTGGCCAAGTTCTAGCCTAGATTACTGCAATAAAAAGACAGAGGTAGCCCAGCCCTCATTCTGCCCTTGTATAGTTCCGGGGGGAGACAAAAAACCAAACCAAACAAAACAAAAAAAGCAAACAAATACACCAAGTCATTACAAACCATAATAATGCCAGTAAAGGAAATAAGCAAGTAGTTGAGATACATAGTAGAGCATAGTGGTGAAGAATCCTAGTGACGACCTGTGTAACCTTGGGCACATGACCTAACCTCTGGCTTTGTTTCTTCATCTAATGTTGATTAGATTACCTCATGGTGTTATTTATTAGGTGGGTTCTGAAGAAGTGACTTTTCAAGTGAGATATGAAGGATGCTAATGAACTAGCCACCAAGGGATAGAAAGAAGGGTCCTTCACGGAGGAAAACTCTGAGCAAGTATTCTTGAATAAGAAAGAGCTGGAACTTTTCTGCAAAGTTAGAGAAGACTAGAGTGGTTGAAGGATAGTGAACAAAAGGGAGAATAAGAGGAAGATGGACACGGAGAGACCTGGCGAGCCCGCCCTGCAGGATTTATTCTCAGTGTGTACCCAAGGTCTCTGCAGGCATTTTAGCTGAAATGCTAGCATTCCAGGTAGTGCATGGAAACTCAGCTGGTGGGAAAGGCTGGTGGCATGTGTCACCGGATGGCTTGGTGATAGCTGCCTGGACTTGTGTTGATGAGGGCACTGAGGTTGCATTTAGAGGTGGCCCATGCAGGGAGTCATGACAGATTAATGGCACATAAACTGTGCCATTGGTGGGAAGGGATAGAATTCTTCATTCCAGTGTTCCTTACGCAGCCCTGATAGGAGTGAAGGGCTCTGAACTCAAACAGAGTGCATATTGTCCTGAAAAGCCTATGTGTTTTGGAGTATAGTAATTCTGTATTTAAAATTTAAAAAGTATGTGTTTTTTACTCCCACTAGCCTCTTTGACTGCCTCCTGTAAGACACACGTGATAGCTGCTGCCCACTCTCTAATTAGACTGGGGACAGACACAGCCTGCGTTCCAGATCATTGGGGAGCCCCTTTAGTTTCTCCTGTAATCTCTCAACTCTGCTAAACACCATTATCTTATAATTACAACATTCACAACTTTTTAAAGCCATATATGTTTCAGCCACCATGAATTTTTGGTTTGCAATTTTGGATAATTTTTTAAAGTACATTATTAGAGTGCCTTCTCAATTATCTGTTAATGCATGAGTCTGAAGACCCACATTACAGATAATACAAAGGCATTCAGTTTGATCATTGGAGTGCAGTATGTATAGACGCACCCTCACACACAGGTGAACTTCTCAGAGGAATGTTCTTCCAAATCAGAATTTGCTGAGCTAAATAGTATCCTTAATCCTGATTTTCTGTCAGATGAGCATTCTGGGGGGAGGGAAGAACCACCAGTCTTGGGTACTATAGGGGTGATATAAATGAAGAGCTTTCCTATAATCAAATATATTTTGTGACTAAGCCACAGATAGTGCTATTATGTCAACAATTAAGGATATCCCAAATAGCATGAACCACTGCATCTTGTTGCTGCTTACCTGTCTCTCCCAAAATGCTGTTTCTTGGCTTCTACAACACAGAACACTTTTTGTATTCCTCATACTTCTCAGATCCTTCAGAGGTCCTGAAGAGGTCTGCACCTCCTTTTACTCAATTCCTCTCCTAGGTGAATGAATGAAACCTGGTGCTTTAGTTCTCACTGCTATGCAGATAACCCAGACATCCATCCAGACCTTTTCACTGAAGTCCACACCTCTGTGTCCAGTCATTTACTTGCTGTCTCCCTCTTTCATATCTCAAAGGCAATTCAAAGTTAGCATATCCAGACACAAACTCATGATGTCCCTTGTCACACTGATCTATAATCTAGCATGTTGCACAAGGGAAAAAAAAAAAAAAGATTTTTGTGACACTTCATTTTTTGTTTCTTCCCACATAATCTACATTCAAGTCTCAACCTTCCCTTCCCAAATGTCTCTCCAATTAGTCCATGTCTTTCCATTTTCCCTACCAACTTCCTAATCAAAGTTCTCATCATCTCATACCTGCAGTACTGTGTTACTTTCTCTATTGGTCTGGCTGTTTCTGTCCTTGTCCTCCTATCATCTATTTGCTGCGGAGTCTTTTGAATTTCCTAAGTAGATAGTTAAAACATCTGTAAGTATGGAAAGTTTTGTTTCTCCCTTTCTAATCCTAGTTCTTTCTCTCTATTTGACAGCATTGGCTAGGATTCTAAGTCAGTGTTAAGTAAAATAGTGATATATATTATGTATTGGCTTTAAAAAAATTAGATGCCTTTTTATCAGTTTTATGAAGCCCCATCCTATTACTAATTTGATAACAATGTTAATCATAAAGCAGTATTAGATTTTATTGTGATCACTGATATTTTGAATTTATTTCTACCATCTTAGCTGGGAACCCTCCCCATCATTCTAATTTTTCTGTCCTTTTCTTTTTCTTTTTTTCTTTTTTCCTTTTGAATTGCTTTCAATTTTCTCACTTGCTTTTTTTCTTTTTACTAATTTGAAAGTTACATTTTATATCCAGTCCTATAGTGGCTATTTAGGTATTCTATCATACATACTTAATCAAATCTCAAGTTAATATCTTTACAGTGAGTAATAGAAGGATTTTAGAAGACACTGTTACTTCCCTCTTAAATATTATACTAGGATTGTGAAATGTCAACTAATGTATGTTAGACCTCACACTCTCCATGTCTCATAAGCTCTCATTATTTCTATCTTCTGTTTTGTTTTGGTTTGGTGCGTTCTGACTAATGTCTTTAAACCTATCTTTCAGCTTACCAATTTCTCTCTTAGCTATGTCTAATATGCCATTTAACTCATTGGCTGAGTTTTTAATTTTAAGTATTGGATTATTTTCAGAGATTCTATTACTTCTTACTCAAATATAAATCTTTCATTTTTATCACTTTTGTTTCTTAATCATATTTTAAAGCATTCTTTTTCTATTTTGAAGCATATTAAATATGAGATTTTGTATTCTTTGAATTATAATTCTTTATAATTCCAGTAGGGTGAGTCTTTGTGGGTCTACTTCTGCTGTCTCCATTTTGGATGACCATGATTCCTGGGCATTTTGTTGTTATTATTATTTTTTAAAGCTAACTTTATTTAGAACCTTAGCAGTTGTTACATATCTTTAGTCTTGAAATAAAGTTTTTGTTCTCCTCCAAAGAAAATGGAGAACGCTTTAAGTCAAATTTTCTCTTTGTGGATCCAGGCAAGGACATGAATATGGAAAAACAAGACCAAATAAACAAAAGCATGAACAAAACAAAATCCGTGTGAGGACTGGTTCGTGGTTCAGAAATCTCAATGGAAAACTGCTCCTTTTCTATCCAGCCCTGAGGACTGGGTAGTTTCCTCATTGCTCTCCTTCATGCAATAGATTTACTTTTCACCCTCCTTTTTAAGAAGGCAGAACAATCTGGGATACCAGCGTTATGCAAGGGTCTCCAATAAGTGGGCCCTAGGACTGATCTCATTTCTTCTGTTCCCCAAGCAGCCACCCACATGGAAGTGTAAGGATGCTAAGGCTGAGCAAATGCCTTGGGGGCAGAAGCTGACTTTATTACTCTCTAAGTACCCAGAATCTCCCTTTTGCTTGGTGTTTCTACTCTGTCGTTTCTTTACTTTTACTTTCCTGATAGTTTAGCAACTCATTTTGGAAATCCAGCTTTGGTAGTCGTTTTCACTGAGAGGTTTTCCAGGGTGTTTTGTCCACCACACTGTCAGAAATGGAAGTCTTTAAAACTTTACTGCACTTAGAATGATCTTCCCACAGTTCAAACCTGATCTGGGTGCTCACATTCTTAAAATCCTCTAATTTCTCCTCATTGCTCTGAGGATGAAGACAAAACTGCATATGGCCTGTGAGGGTCTGTGAGGGCAGACCCCCGCCTGTCGTCCCCCCCGCCCCCCGCCGTCTCCTTTCACTTGACTTAACCCAGATTTCCTCCACTCCAGATTCCAGGGTCTTCATTCAATCCCTGTGACCCACTCGGCTCTCTTCTGCTATAGGAACGGTGCAGTTGCTTTCCTGGGAGTGGAATGCCCTTCCCTCTCTTCTTCTAGTTTTCTCTCACTCTCTTTTCCTGCATCACCTAAAGCATTGCTTCTGTGGGGAACCTCAACCTGCATTTGCAAACTTAATCAAATCTCTTCAGATTCTCATTGCACGTGTATTTTTTCTTTCACGTATGATCACAAACACACACACGCACATACACACAAATATTTTTTGAGCTCCGACTATCTTCCAATCACTGTGCTATGAAGGAATATAAAAGAAATAAAAATTGACACCCAGATAAATATCACAGCTGCTGTTCTAACTAATTGACAGGTCACCTCAGGATCTGGGAATCTATAGATGATAAACAGCTCTTCATGACATTGGTGTCTCTCAACTCTTTAGAATTGGCCTCAGGGTCGACAACTTCTGAAAGGCCTTTCCCTCAGCATTTATTCTTCTTTATATTCAGCACCCATGCAGGTTTCAGGCAAGCTGGGCTCTAAAACTTGGTTCTTGTTTTAATCCTTTGAGTTGCTAATGAAATTTTCAGTCTAATTGAAATATTTGTCTAATGGTAGAGGTTTAGTTTGCATTGGCAATCAAGTGTTTATCCAACAAATATTTATTAAGTAGCCAGTAGACAACTCTGCCAGGGCCTGGAAATACGACAATCAATTGGACAGACTCAGGCCTAGTTTTCGTGGGATTTTATAGTCTAGCTGGGAAAGTCATTTGGTCGTTATGCAGATAGTCTCATGGGTGCGTGTAAAGTGAAGGGGAGGAATTTGAGTGCCCTAAGGTCATGGAATAAGGAGGTCAAATCTCATCGTGGGGTCAGGGAGGCATCTTGGAGAAAATGTCATCTAAGCTGTGACCTGAATGATGAGTAGGAATTGGCAAGTGAAGAGAAGGAGGTGTAACTGGTGAGAATAAAGCTGGAAGGAGGTCCCTGAGATCGTAGGGAGCTTGACTCAGTCCAGCTGTGGAAAGGCCAAGGTGGCTGGAATTCAGTGACAGATGGATGGAGTAGTAGGAGATCACCTGGAGGGACAGGAAGGGGTGGATCTCCAAGTCCTTGAAGGTCAGGCCACGGCATCTGGACGTTATCCCGAGGAAAATGGGGAGCTATCACAGGATTTTGAACAAAGGATGAGATAGCACTTTTGTTTTTAAAATGTTCCCTCTGACCATTGTATAGAAAATGGATTGAAAGGGGTGGAGTGAAGGAAGCGAGGTGGGTTCAGAAAACCCTACAGGTTAGACATGCTAGGGCCTTGAATGAAGGTAGTGACCATAAAGATGGAGGGTAGCAAGTGGTTTTGGTCACTCTAGTTAACAATACCATATTACATACTTGCAGGTTTCTAGTAAAGTAGGTCTTACACAATTTTAATTATGTCAGGTGATAGATGTGTCAACTGACCTTATGGTGGCAATCATTTTGCAATATGTACATGTATCAAGCCATTAGGTTGTACAACTTAAACCCACACAATGTTATATGTTAATCATATCTCAGTAAAGCTGGGAGAAAATGGCTTTGGGAGGTGGAATCAATGGGACTTGATAACCGACTGACAGCTGGCAGATGAAAACATCCACCAAGACCCATGACTACCTATCCAAGAGTGTCTATGGGGCCATATGATGTGCTGGTGAACTCTGCAGGGTGAGCAGGCTTGGTCTTGGATGATTGGCACGTCCTATCTGACTCTTTGACCATAGAAGCCCATGAAGAATCCTGGAGCTTTCCCTCAATGGTAATGTAGTCTACATATTGATGAGGGAGCCAGTGCCCAGAGCAAAGTAACCTACTAATGGTCACAACACACACTAATGCTGGAGTTGGGTTTAGAACTCAGTCCTCAGACCCACACCACCCCTCCTTCAGTCGCATTGCTCTCTGCTGGTGGCTTGCCTTGCTCTCAGCCATTGCACTACTCACATGAGGTCTTCAGTAATGCGAAACTTGACACATTTGAACTCCACATTTCTTCAGGTGTTCCCAGATTTCAAAACAAAGAGTTTTACTGCACATGTATTTTAAACCCACACCATTATTAAGGAAAATGTTAAAAATTCTATTTAACTCCACATATCAAATGTCAAGGCTCTCAGTGGAACAGAGTAGGAAACCTGGGGTTCATTATCCTTCTCAGGAAGCCATAAGACTGCAAGGACAAAGTTCAGATGCTCCTGGCATGACCACAGTTTAGAGTAATCATAACTTGACATTTCTTGGGCAGTTGTCTCTCTAGCTGCAGTCCATGCCAGGAACCAGGAGGTAGGTGAAAAATCAGCATTTAGATTCTATAATTGTAGAGGGAAAACTGCCTTTAGTTGTCTGACCTTGAGCTATATCCCCTGGCTACAGCCCTACTTCCCATGGTGAGAACAAGAGAATTCAGGAAAGACTTTGGGGGAAAAGGTTATTGTAGAAAGGAGCTGGAAAGCAAGAAACATCCACTCCCGAGGAAGAGTAGACACCTTTTTTGAAAATTAAATGTAATAGAGTGGCTGAGTGATGGACATTGGAGAGGGTATGTGTTATGGTGAGCGCTGTGTATTTTTTAAGACTGACAAATCACAGACCTGTACCCCTGAAACCAATAATATATTATATGTTAATAAAGAATAAAAGAAATTTTAAAAAAGTATGTGTATTGGGGCACCTGGCTGGCTCAGTCAACATAGGATGTGACTCTTGAAAAAAAGAAAAAAGAAAATTAAATGTAGCATTTACTTGTTTAAAAGATCATAATAGGGGCAGCTGGATGGCTTAGTGGGTTAAAGTCTCTGCCTTCGGCTTGGGTTGTGATCCCGGGGTCCTGGGATCCAGCCCCGCATCGGGCTCTCTGCTGAGCAGGGAGCCTGCTTCCCCTCTCTCTCTCTGCCTGCCTCTCTACCTACTTGTGATCTCTTTCTGTCAAATAAATAAAATCTTAAAAAAATTTTTTTAAAAAGATCATAATATAACATAGAAACATATAAGGGGACTGTTAACATACACAATCTCTTTTCTAAGAGGTAATAAAATTATCAATTTTTATAGATTTCCAGATTTTTGCTAGGGGTGTATGTGTGTGTATGTGTGCATGTAATCATTCTGCAATGTAATCTTTTCTGTTATCATTTAAGTTATTATGGACACTTCCTAGGTCATTAAAAAACTGAAGGAAGAAATGGTCAGAGAAGTAGTCAAACCTATACCTGAACTTTTAGAGCAACTGGACCTAAAAAGAAAATGCTGAAAGGACTCTACTGAATATTAGCTTCTCTTTCAAGATGCAATCTATATTTTTCTTTATGTGTCTTGGAACCACGGAAGGGAGGGAGTGGGAGGGAATGTGTGTGATTGTGTGTGTGTGTGTGTGTGTTTCTGTTTAGGAGCATTGTTTTGGGAGAACTCAATTTCTAATTATATTGAGAGAAAAACCCTGAATACCATTTTTCATGCTAACAGAGAAATTTACTTAAGTGCAGAATTATGCAACTGAGTTCTTCTTGCCAAATTACATAAAGGCTGCAGCTCCTCTCAGCAGAATGAAGGATGGCTGGGACACACATCACACTCTATTCATAACTTAGAGTTCTTCTCAAGGCTCTTGCCTGTGTCTTATTACCTACTTACTATTAATTTATTGTACAAGGTTGCTGTATTTTAAAGTAAAGTGAATGTTTTGGATGGATTGTTTTCTTTCATTTCTTCCATGTTGTTAACTTCTTCTTCTTCTTCTTCTTCTTCTTCTTTTTTTTTTTTTTTTTCTTGTTGGTTTGTTTGTTTGTTTAGGCTGCTTACGCTTCCACCTGAGGCAGTTTTTCTTCAGGGATTGCATTAATTTTTGTATGTTTATCCTAGACATTTTCAAAATAGGATCCCCCCATGTTGAGTTTGTCTTTTGTTCTCTCATCTGCAAACCAAACTGAAACTTCTTTGAAGTTTGCTCTAAGGGGGGATTCCTTCTCATATGTCAGACTCTGGAAAAGTAACAGCTAGAAGAGAAATAATTTGTCATTGACAAAAGGGTCGACACCAGAAACTGGTCTAAGTCCTCTGCCTCTTCACTACTTCTTTCAATTAAATGAAGTCTGCATGGAATTCTCTGGGCCACCAGACTACTTGGCAATTCACACAGGCAACATTGTAGTTATACTAGCCCTTTCTTGAAGAGTCCCTTCCAGATGTAGCTCTACTCTTTCTCTCCTAACAGAATAATGTCTTATGTTTCAACTTTGTTACCCTTCAAAAGAGAACTTCTCTGGTCACTGTCCAGTTGGACGGTTTACTCTAGATTCATTGGACCAAGATTCCTTGTCTTAATCTATAATTCCAGATTCCTTTTGGGTCTCTAGACTTTGGTGTTGGGGGAAGGGGTCGGGATGGTGCCAATGACCGTGCAGGAAAGAGGTGAGTCAGAAGGGGGACCCTCTCATGAATCCTTTCCAACCCTATTTCTTTGACTTAAAAGTGCCTGCTTAGTGCACTCAAGCGTTTCTTTTTCTAAATAGGATCAATAAACGCAAGGATGATTTTCAGACAGACTCAGCCACTGGTTAAGCTATAATGATTCTTCATCCCAGGTTGGAGTAGGGTATGAGAAACACAGAAAGAGAGAGAAAGAGAGGAAGAGAGAGAGGAGAGACAGAGAGAGGGAGAGCGGGGAAGGGAGAGAAAGACAGAGAGACAGAGAGGCAGGCAGCTTTGGTATTAGAATGCTGCAATTTTTCCAAGTAATCACTCTTCTGAAACCACGACTGGCTTAATGGTCCTTTTTGTAAAGTCACTAATTCACACCTACGCTAACAGAGCAAATTATTGGGTTGAGGGTAGGAAAACCAACCATCACCTTGAGGTTAGAGCTTGAACAGAGAAAGCTTAGAGCTGGCCATTTAGCTTCCCTGGACGGTCCGGTAACATCATCCCTTGGGCAAATGATGCTTTCCTAGCCAGCCTGACTTGTCCCAGTTCCTTACAATTGGTTATTACTTTGCTCTGTTCTCTGGAGGTAGAATTGCCTAGTGGTTAAGAGTGAAATTTGGAATAAGATGCACTCAGGCTTAAATTCTGACTCTGCCTTTTACAAGTGGGGTGAGCTTGTGCAGTTAGCATAGTGCCTGGTTCATAACAAAGGCTTAGTAAGTAACAACTATTAGCACTAGTATTCTTAGTGGTCAAGGGAAGAATAATAAGGTGGCGTAGCTGAAGATGACTATTACTACTATCTAGTACAGATACCATTAGAACTAGCTGAACTGCTCAGAGTTCTGGATTCTTAAGATGTTTCTGCACAGCTACATTGAATGTGCTGAAGCTCATTCATTTAATACTTTATCATTAGTTGATGCATTTGTTTAAACCCCCTTCTGGTGTTCCAGGACTACTGCTACATAGACATGGGGATAGTATGCCTGAGATAGCCTTGACTCTGCCTGTGTGGAGTTTATAATTTAGTGGAGAAAGCAGGCAAGTAGTGATGGTGAAGAATGAAGTACTCACACAGGGAGCCCACAGTTGCTGTGATAGTCTGCTTTAATGTTGAGTGGAGCACACAGCATTCATTAAGGAAATTCACCAAAGAAGTGGCCTCCCTTCCATAGTATTCCTCCAGTGCCTGGCATCACATCTGGGGTAGACAAGTCTCTCGGCTTGTGTGGCAAAATAGCAGAATGGTGTATCATGACCTTATTGTTGAGTAATTTTATCAGATCTCAGAGGCATTTAAAATAGGTTTTTCATTTTAAAAAACCTTCCAATTAATCTGGCCTTGTTCCCAGGTACTTGTGAAATGAGTCAGGTATGTGCCTCGCCAAGAGCAAATTTAGGGGAAGATGTGACCAGGTGAGGGAGACAAGGGAGAGCTGGGGGCCAGGTCTAATCCTGCAGGGCATTTACAGGATGGCTGGGGAGGAAGGAAGGAGAGCAGGGCAGGCTGTGGGGATGGAATGGGAGGGGGGCTGCTGGGGGCAGAGGTGCCACCAAACAGGCAGTCACTGTGGTGAGTGTCCACTAGAGCCCTCGTTCCCTCCTCTGCTCTTCTGTTCCCCAGTTCATGTCTCTTTAATGTTTTTTCCTTTTTCTCATATGTAAAATATGAATAATAATAGTCTATACCAAGTGAACTAATCCATGTGAAGAATTTAGTGCAGTGCCTGACCCTTAGGAAGTGCTCAATAATAATATTAAACTTTTATTATTCAACTTTTCTCACTATGTGCAAAAATATAATTTACCTGTTGGCCTGCCTCATGATTTCTCTGGGAACGGGGACTGGGCCTTACTCATATTTATCTACCCTGCATTGCCTGGCTTGCAGCAGGTGCTTAACAAATTGTATTTGTCTTTATGAAGATGCTGTTTTTTTTTTTTTCCTTCATAATGCTTACAAAGATCTAGAAGAAAATTATGGTACTATATAACAATAGCTAGCATTTATTTAGTGTTTACTATGTGCTAGGCACTATGCTAGTTGCTTTGCATGCATTATTTGCTTGTAGGACCACCTCATGGGGCTAATATCATTTTACTAATGAGAAAACTGAGCCATAGAGAGACTAAGAAACTTAGCCAAAGCCACCCAACTGGTAAGTGTCAGAGCAGAGTTTGGAACCCACACAGTCTTACCTAAATTTCTGTATTGCCTTAAAGAGGTAGGGAAGAAAGCAGGAGGAGGCCTGAAAATGTGGGTTAGAGGAGTAGCCAAGGCATAGAAAACAAAATGGGGCTGGCATGACAGGAAACCCACCACCTCTGGAATCTAAAGTGAATCTTTAGATTCTAAAGTGAATCTTCCTGCTAGCTCTCCAAACCCAAGGATGTCTTGGTTAGATTTGGCTCCCCTGGGCTGCTGGCCTGAGGTTGGCATCTCCGTTTTAGGCTGAGGCTTTATGTACCTGCGTGGAAGAGGTGGTGCAAAGCATTGTACACACCATATGGGGCTCCATTTGCATTTAGTGAGTGCTCAGCTGTGCACAGTGTCTCCTTAATGAATCACATGAAAGCAGAGCACCGCTATATTTATCCAAGCCCTGGGAGCTGGAGTCCTTGCCCGGGGTTGGGCTCGCATGCCCCAGAACAGCACCTTGCAGGTTGTTCCGGTTTTCCTTGTGGTCAGGGCCTTCGGGCCCGTCAGTAATTCTTTCCCTGGCAGGATCCGCTGGTTTCTGAAGCATCTTTCTAGGCATGCTGAAGCCAAAAAAAAATGTTTCCCTCCTTAAGCTATAACAGAGACCAAGTGCTAAAAAAGGACCTTGAAACCACATCTGCCATGCCCTTGACTTCAAGGCCATGCTTAAAGCCTTGCAGATAGATGAAGCCATATTTTTTCTTTCCTCTTCCAGCTTCTCAGGAGAGGTCCTACGGTGCTGAATGGCCCCCATCATCAGTTTATTTCTTGCATGTAATCTGAAACCCTTATGTGTTTTATTTCCCTTAGTCACTCCTTCCTGGAAATACTCCCTTTATTAAGATGTGCTCAGATGAGAGAGTTTCCCAGTATGATCACTTCTGTGCTTAGGAATCAACCACAACAACATGAATAGTAACTGAGATTTACTTAACACTTATTAGGTGCCAGTTATAATATTAAACACTTGAAAGACATTATCTCCTTTTTTCCCACCTCAAAATCACCCTTTGAGTAAGCATTATGTCTCCATTTTGTCAGTGAAGAAGGTAACGAGCCCAAGGCGGTGTAGCCCATACATGGAGGAATCTGGCTAGAGAGCAAAGCACTTTGTGCTAAGTAGCTGTTTGCACCACTTCTCCTGCCCAGCTGTACTCATTTTCTCCAGCTCTTCTTCCCATTTCTACCAAGTAAAATGCCAGGCTTAAAAAGTCACACACACACACACAACACACACACACACACACACACACACACACACACACACACACACATTTGCTAAGTAAGACTGCAACAACTTTGCTTAATGATGTAATCACTGTTAAAGGCAAACCATTTCCCTACAGAACTGGTTCTTTAATCTTCGCTGGAACTTAGGTGTAGTATATTTTTTCCTTCCCTGGACTAGAATGTGGTGTTTAGGTCCTTCACTTGTGACATGAATAACAAGGAGCAGCTTGGCTCCCCACCGAGGCAGATGCCCCTGAGCTTGGCCTTCTGGGATCTGTGTCATCTGCCCTCCCCTGTTAGATTCTCAGAGCACAGAAGGAGAAGAGTTCCAAGTTCTGGTTCAAGCTATAGCACTAGTACAGTCAGTGACCTAGAGCAAATCAGATTTTTCTTGATGGTAGAAATTAAATTCAGTTTCTTACAAAGTTTAAAGTTGAGTGCATAGCCTTGACTTGGTCTTATAGCCTAAATATCTCTTTTCTTTCCTATCTCAGTCAAATGACATTTAAAAGATGGCAGTGAAGCCAAGTCTCTTGCCCACTCTGGCCTTCAGTTTCTTCTTCTGTACAATGGGAAGCATGGACTAGGTGTGCAATGGCCTTCTCCATAGCTATTTGTTTAGAAATCCAGGAGGCAGCAGGAAGAAACCCCTCTACCCTACAGAGTCCTGACCATACAGGGTTGCAACAAATCCAACCAGGGCTAGTTTAAGAAAAAAAGGAATTTATTGGAAGAACATTTGTGGAGCTCATACAATCAAACAAGAGTTTAAAAACCACATAAGAGATTGGGAACCATGGCAGCCTCAGGGATCTCTTCATCAGGAATTCATGAACATTCCCCTGGGATGCTGTCATTAAGATGACCCCCCCAAAAGCCCGTTTTTATGTTTTTGCATTAAAAAAATACAGATTCCAGGGAAAGAGTCACCAAAGACCATTCAGATATGGAAGGTGGGTGTGGGCAGGGTCAAACAACAGGAGAAAGCTGCTAGAGGCCATTCCTGTAGGCTGCATTCCTGTAGGTTCCCAAGAAGTGGACCTGGTGGGAAACCTACCCCCTCCCCATTGTCTGGGTGTTAAATGGGAGTGGGAGACACTATAGACCATAAGAGGGATTGTGAGATCACCTAGTAGACATTTTCGGGCAGCTGTGGTTAGGGGAAAGAGTAACAGATTTTAAAGGCAAAAGACTTGGGGGATGGGCCATCCATTAGCTTAGCTGTGGGCACAAAGAAAAACTAAACAATGTCATCTCATGAGGAAACCACCACCACTTTGAATTAGGATTCTGCCTTCCTCTCTACCAGATCTGGTCTCATAGTTTGCACTTTGATGGTATTTGGGCAACTTTCAACCTCTTGGGAGTTTTCTGTGTCCTTATCTCTGAAGTGGGAAACATTAGTAATATCCCTACAATTTACCAACAAGACGACAGCTAACATTTGATTGTACGAGGCATATGCTGAGGACTTCACGTGTGAGCTGGTCTTCTCACAGTACTTGGGCACAGTGCTATTATGGCCTGAGTTTTGTAGATGAGGAACTGGGGTTTGTGGGAATGAAGAGAGGCAGTAAATCATGGAGCAAAGTGCGGAACAGCAAACTGATCGAGAGGGTGGGCCCAGGAGCTGGATGGCCAGATTTGAGTTCTGGCTCTAACACTTCCAAGCATGGAGTTCTTGGGCACGTTGGTTGAGTTCGATGAGTCTGTAAAATGAGGATAATGATAGGGTCCACCATGGTGGAGTCTTGAGGGTAAGTGGTTTAATATGTTTGCAGACCGTGCCTGCGGAGAGCAGTGTGCAGTAACTTCTGCTGTCATTAATAAGGTCTTCTGTTAGTATGGGGCAAAGTAGAACTTGGAGACCCAGAGCTGATGGACTCCAAAATACATACTCTGTGGCTGACATCTCTGTGCTAACAGGACGAGAAGGTTCAAAATAGAGGAATTTAAGGGGTGAGGGCACAAGGGAGGGAGGGAGAGAGAGAGAGCGAGAGAGCAAGAGAGCTGCTTCAGAACTCTTGGTTCCTCTCACAGCCTTGACTCTATGACCTTGAACTAGATACCCAGAAAGTCAGCAGCAATCACTGGGTCCTTGCAATTGATTAGAACATTCCATACTGGCTTTCTATCAAGTTTCTGACTTCGGGGGTGGGGGGGCTTTAGGAAGAAGTCAGTTAGGAAAAAAAAGAAGAGAGGCAGAGAGTGACTAACACACTGAGAGAAAGATGGAGTCTGAAAGACAGAAAAGCAGAGATAAACACAGTGACCCAGAGAGACAGAGAGTAAATAATACTCACAAGCAGGTAAGCAGACAAATGTTTAAAGACAGAGAAAGGCAATAGAAAAGAAGCAGAATGAAGAGAAAAGAGGGTGAGAAGATGGCTGGGAATTCAGTGCTTGATGGACTGCCCTTCCTGTGGTTGATGGAGCGAACAGACCCGTTAAATGTGTCAGCGCTTTATCTAAGGAAAGCACCTTTCCCACAGCCTCAGCAAGGGGCATCTGACTGTGTAGGGCAGTGACAGGAGACACTCTTTATCTGAACTGGAGACAGGACCACTCTTCTCTGTATTTTGTGCAGGATGCGACCGACTAGGCTGCAGATTTTTCATGGTTGGTGGTAAAGCCTTGTTTAGAGAGGCCTAGGGCTGAAAAACACTCCAAGGCTGGGCCAAGAGGGCCATAAGCCTTAGGAACATGAGACGGATTTTATACGAGGGGATGGTTTCTATAAAAAGTTGCATGTGTATATTTGTGCGGGCCGTGAGAATCTCTGCAAGAATGTCCATCCAACTGTTATCAGTCCCTAATCTCGAGGTGGGATTAATGGGGAGGCTCACTTTATAAGTAAAGTGTTTCTGTTATGTTTATTTTTGACAGTAACAACATAGGCCCTTTATATAAAGAGGAACAAAGGTTTCAACTAGGTGATAAGCACACTCCTTGAAATGAGAGGGCCAGGGACACTCTGGCCCCCGACACGAAACAAGCACGTGCATATTTGTCTGACAAGCAGGCAACGGCTAAGTGGAAGGGCAGTATCCTTGAAAATATTTCTCCTTGATGCTTCCCAGAGACTTTGGAAATCTGGTCACCACAGTCTCCCTTCTGATTCTTGCAGAAGGGTGAAATTATTAATGTCCTCTCAGCTTGGATGTGTTTCATCCCTTTGAGGTTCCTCAGCATTAAAAAAAAAAAAAAAAAAGACAGGCGTCAGGGTGAGGGTATCTGCTCTGTGCATGGACAGAGGTTTTCCTGCGAGTGAATGATGCCTGGAAACACTGTTCTCTCAAGATCCTGCCACTGAAGTCCCTGTCTCCCACCCCTCCGTCTGAATTTTAAATGAAGTTTGTGACTGCACACACTTTCAAAGGTGTTGCCTAGAGGCTTGAGAAATGACCCAGATGTGTCTTCTTTCAGGCTTTATGAAGGCAAAGAACAGATGGAGTTTGAAGAATCCATGAGACGGCTCTTTGAATCCATCAACAACCTGATGAAAAGTCAACATAGAACAACCATCCTTTTGCAGGTGGGGGTATACTACCAAAAAACAAAAAAAACAAACCAAAAAAACCCCAACAACAATCTCTTTTCCTTTTGTCATCTGATAAATAACAGTATGGTGAAATAATGTCTACTTTTGCTTGAATCCTGTGTTGATTGAAGGCCTGGACTGGCCACGTGGTGCAAGGATCATGAACAGCAAAGAAAGCACATTTATTATTTGTTTCCTGTGAAGGTAACAATGTTTCTTTTTTAAATAACTCTGAAGCTTTTGCTACCTGGAGGGAAATAGGTCAAAACTGATCCACCTCTAATGGTGACAATGGTGGGGCGCCTGGGTGGCTGAGTCAGTTAAGCATCCAGCTCTTGATCTCAGCTCATGTCTTGATCTCAGGAGCATGAGTTTGGATCCCACAATGGGGTCCCGCACAGCATGGGGCCTGCTTAAAAAGAAAAGTAATAATGGTGACCATGGTTGAGGTGGCAGCCTCCTCAGTGCTCTACTTTCGATCCTCAGCACCATAAACTCAGATCCCCTTTTGGGGTTGGAAGTCTCCTCAATAAACAGGAGATACTTTGGACAGAGGTCCTCTAATTTATGGATCACGATGCTAATGTTCAAACCCTGTAGATCTTTGAGACACCTGGAGTCCCACCCCAAGTTTAAGCAAGTTTGGCAGCAGAGAGGCTGAATGAAGAGGCTGTTTCAAGCAACACTTCCTAACTTTCACAGGACTGACTAACCAGTGTACAGGAAGGGCTGCCTCATGCCCTATGAGTAGGAAACAAACACATTTTTTGGAACCAGTGAGTTAATGCAGACTACTCCTTTTAATCGGAGTTATCCTTTTAGTTGCTAATTTAAAATCTACTGTGCCTGGGATCACCCAACCTCTGGTTGGGATGAATGAGGGGCCAGTGTCCAGTCAGAACGGAGGTGAGGAGCCAGAGGCAGGAGTCTGTCTAGGCAGCGTCCACTGCTGATGCCATGGGTTCCCAACTTTGCACATCAGAATCACTTGTCAATCTTTAATAAATTCTGATGCCTGGTTACCACCACCAGACTTTCTAATGTAATCAGTATGCAGTGGGATCAGGACAAGGCAAGTTTAAAAAACTCCCTGGTGTGAAACAAAGTTCAGGAATCACTCTCCTCATAGCTTCTTTTGATTGAACACGTGTTGGCTACCTCTGTGTGTGTGTGTGTGTGTGTGTGTGTGTGTGTGTGTATGCATGCATGTGTGTGTGCGTGTGTGTGTGTATGCGTGTGTGTGTGTAGACGGGGCTTTGTCTAGTTCACCAGTGTGTCCTAAGCATATTGAACACTCGTGATACATGGCTGAAACTTAATAACGGCTGAATGAATGACTCTCAGGATAGGTGTGCAGATCTCTGTTCCATAGATGAGGACACTGAAGCTCGGGGTTGATACCACTTTGTCAGGCTCCATGGCAGTCAAGGGTACGCTGGCATTCAGATCTCCTGCCCAGCTTCAGAAACCATGCTCTGAGCTGCTATATTATATTCTCCTTTACACTGTACATTTAGCACCTACTGGAGATAAGACCGTTTTCTCCAGGGTGAGTCTTACCATTTTTCCCTTCCCTTCCCTTTTGTTGTTGATGTTGTTGTTATTGTTTTTTAAGTCTTCCCTCACCCTTTTGCAAATGTTCATCATTTTACAACAAAGGGATACCAGGAGCAGGGGACAGCATGAAGAAATCTGATAAGAGCCAGAGCCTGTCGCGCTGCCTGTATCATATTCGAAGCAGCTGAGCTTCCAGGGAGAGGGGTGAGGACGTTCGGTTAGGGCTGAGGTTGACTGGTTGTGAAGTGAGAGTCTGTAGCAGTGAGTCAGGTGTGAAATAGCTCCAGGGAAGCTGAAGTACAAAGGAGCAGAAATGCTGGACAAATGAAGGAAGCCAGTTGGTGGGGAGGAGAAAGCAGCAGATGCCTCAGAGAGGTAGAAGTTTCCGGAGAGAGAGAGAGACCACTGACCTTGAGAAAGCCGGAGGGAAGACGCTCTCATGGGGCTACTCTTTCTAATTTTGACCCCTATATTCTGGTGATGAACTGTGTGCACCTTGGGGGAAAGGACAAAGGGATGGAGGGGATAAGAAAGGACAGAAAGAAAGGAGGAGGAAGAAAGGAAGTTACAAAGCAAAGAGGTGCCAGCGAGCATCTGTGGCACTGAGGAGACCTGGATGTTCTTGCTCAGCTGTACGGCTGTGGGCTGGTCATTCAACTTTTCATTCTCTGTTTCCTCATCTATAAGACCTCACGGTTAACGTGATGATCAAATAAACACAGTCTATGAAAGAACAGATTGTAAAATGCAACGCAAATGCAGAGAACTAATGTGATTTTTATGGCCTGGGCCTAAGCCCTTTTATCCAAGTTCTTACTCTCTGGGAAACTATGTTAAAAATGCCTTATTTTCTCTGGGATTTGGGCCAGGTTACGCTGGTTTCTCCTTACAGATTTCTACCCTAGAGTCATCCAAAGGGACTTCATCTCTTTTTTTAAAAATTTGCTTTGAGGGCCAAATTTAGTTTCCAGGGTTTACATAAAATGATACTTTCTACCTATTTCTATGGTTGCTGAAAATTTGTCAAAGGATATAGCCTTATCCAAATATGGTAAGAAAAAGTCTTTGATGATTTAATGCCGTTTTAAGATGTGATGTGTGGGCTGATGAGGGGAGAGGGGTCGAGGCCTTGTAATGTTAGCAAGTTCTGTAAAAGGAATCTCCTTGGACTTTGTCATTTGCTACTGGACCAAGAGCTTTGGATTTCATGTCAGAGAGACCTTGGTGGGAATTGGGCATCTGCACTTGGGCATGTAACACTAGGCAAATTGCTTCAGTTTTCTGGGCCTCTGTTTATCCTTTTATGAAGTGGAACCCCTAATGCCTAATTTAGAGGAAATACTGAGAGGATTAAATAAAGCAATGTATGTAAAGGGAGAAAAATAGAGCCTATTAAATATTTCAACTTAAATAGTTTTTAGCCATTTATACCTCTCCCTTCTTTACCTCATCATAAAACAGAAGTTTGTGGAGAATTTTCCTAGAGAAGAAGAGGATATTTATATTCCTAACCTCATCACATGAGGCTGAAAAATTTTAGGGCATTTGGCTATTCAGCTAGACCAGGAAGCCTAGATATAAATTTCAGGGAGAATAAACCCACAAGAACTGACTCTATGGTGGGGGGGGGGGGAAGGGATGACAAATAGTATAGGATAACTGGAGTCTTGATTCTGAGCCTGCATGAGATTCTGTGGGAAAGAGTACTGTGATCTATTAGTAGTGTCTGCCCTAAGTTTTGGGTGAGAGCGTAGAGTAAGAATGCCAATGAGGGCAACTTAACTCCTCTAGCTGGGTTGCAGCTGATGGTGGAAAGCCTCATTCATGCCTGCTTTAATTTACGTAGAGCAGATCTGGTTCAATCACTCTTGGCTATGTCCATTGTGAGGTCTGGGATCTTATCAAGTTATTTCTCATTTCTAAGACTCATCTGGTATTTGTGAATTGCTTCCTGTAGTTTTCCTATTGTTCGATTTGGCATGGCAGCAGCTCACTCAAAACTTTGGAGAATTTAAAGCCAGCAACTCAAAGAAGGTAGAAGATCATTAAAAATACCTTTCATTGATTGACTACCTACCATGTGCCAGACATGAAGCTGGGCTCTTCACACACAGTGTTTTTCATCCTGCCAGAGATCTGCAAGGAATCACTGTTTTCAGTGTCCACAGGAGGCTCATAAAGTTGATCCCAAATTATACTTATCCACAGTGGTGGAACTAGGATTTGAAAGTACCCAGGTCTCTTGACTCCAAAGTTAATGTTCTCCCTGCCCCAAGGAATGGGTTAGAACAGGGGTTTCCATGTATTTTCTGTAACAGGTCAAAAGCTTAGAAGTCCCTGTGTGTGTCAGCCCCGTGAGCGTTATTGATAAAACTGACGATAGGTTGAGAGGATCAAAATCAGACATGAGTGAATTGAACATAGCTCAAATGTGAGGAAAGGGCATTTGGTGACATTATGCAGACCCATTTGTCCCATTCTCTTTTAGGTCCAGTGTCTATCATAATGCTCTGATTTGATGGTGTGAGTAAAAATAAATGAAGAGCTCGTATTGAATAGTATGCTTTCTTGGCCACTCTGATGGTCATACATGGTAATAATGCCACTAGAGTGTCCAGGAGGGCAGGGGACTCTGTTTTTTGTATCCCCAGTATCTGAACCAGCGGCTATCACTTAGTAGATACTCGAATATTTTTTTGCTAAACAAATGAAACAATGAATACTAGCTTCCCCTGCTATGTGTTTTAGCATTTATTATGTATCACACATTAGGCTGAAAGCTTTACATATATTGTTAGCTCATTTGATTTTCATAACAACCTTATTAGGCAAATACTCTTCTTATCTCTACTTTACAGATGAGGAAATGGGGGCTTAGCAAGGGTGAATAACTTAACCACAACTAAGAAGGGGCAGGTCTGGGATTTGAATTGAGACTGTGTAAGTCCTGAGTTTGTGCTCCTAATCACCATGGAACAATGCATAGTTTCATGAAAGACCCAAGTCTTTCCTGCAAAATTCCAAATGGATAAGCAATAAGCAACAGTAAACAGTCGTAAAGATGGATAAATGTTTGGTCCGTAGTCATGAAGGCAAGCTAATTAAGGATGCCTTTTTCTTTCCTCTCTTTTCATTGTTTATTGGTATAAAATGTTCAAATGTCCAAACTAAAGGAAGAAAGTGGTCCTTTCTTGTGAAGGGGCACACAGGCTGTATGCTGAATTCCCAAAATAGGAGAAATGAAATTGTTTAACTTGTCCCCTTCTCAACGATATACCCCAAAATTAGGGGTAATGTTTGGGTAGGATGGATTCAGTGGTAGGGAGAATGAAATTTTGTTTCAGTGAGGCTGTTGTAGTCATCTGATAACTAACATTTAATCTTCCCATTGACCTTAAATTAGGTAACTTTGTTTCCTTCATTCTCTTGGTGAGAAAAGGAGACCACAGAGAGTTAACCTGCCCAGGCCACATAGATAAAAGTGATCCACAGGGAGCTACTCAGATAGTCTACCTCTCCAGCCAGCCATTCCTAAACACTGAACTCCCCTGCCCCCACCAAGCCTTGGGGGCCAGCATAATGTTGGGTTACACAAAGCATGGAGACATATGTATTCTGGAACAGGTTGGTCTATCTTTCCTTCTCTTTTCCTGAAAGACTGGGGAGGAACTTGACTGCCCTGAGAGAGCTGCATGTATGGTCCTTAGGGACAGCACCATATTTCTAAGGAAGCTGTCCTCTCCTGGTCATGCTGTGGTGCATTTCTGTGACATTGTCCGGTTTCCGTGGACCTTGACCATCCAGTGCTTGGTGAAAATAAAAGGTTTGAAAATTGGTGGGATGGAAATACCTTCTGTGATCTTGAATGAGGAAAATGTCTAGAGCTCTAGACCTTGCATCACTGCAAGACGTGCTCTTTTTGGTGAAAATTTTGTCTACTGACATCGGTGCAGTTCACTCTTACTCCATTTGGAGAAGGGAGCCTGGAAATACTCAAAAGACAAATCCTCTTTTAGTTTGAGGGAGTGTTTGGTTTGATTTTTGTTATTTTTAAATAGTTCCTGTTTTCTAGCAGTCCAGGTTTATCCGTTCTGGGGAAGTCCATCTGGGTAACAGTCATTTCAAGTGTCCTCCCATGATTATTATCTCTGGGTCAGTGACACCAATGTTGCTTGTTTTGGATCTGGTTCTCTTCTTGAGGCTGAAATTAGCCTTTTTTGTTGTTGTTGTTGTTTAAAGATTTTTAGTTACTTATTTGAGAGAGAGTGAGAATAAGAGAGATTACAGAGAGAGAGGAAGCAGACTCATCCCTGAAGGGAGAGCCAGATGTGGGGCTCGATCCCAGGACTCGGAGACCACAACCTGAGCTGGAGGCAGATGCCCAACCAAGTGAGCTACCCAGGTGCCCCTGAAATTAGCCTTTGAGAGGGGCCCAGAGTCAGTGATTAATTTAGGAAATCCACTCAGTGCCACATGATAAGCTAATCACTAAGTTGACAAATGTTTTCCCAGTGTTCATTCTTACAAACCCTGATATATGTGGTAAGGAAGATCCTTAACTGAGGAGATATCAGAAAAACTGTATCTTCTTTTCAAAAATTATTCCCATAGAGAGAAAAAATTCTTTATCTACTTCCTTCCCCAAATCAGTCTTCTCTCCCCTACCGAATCCTCCTCACTTGTCAAGATGGAAGCTCTTCCTTAAAGCAGGGTGGGCAGTGGCAAAACACACTGGCTGGGGCACAGTGGGACAGAATCAGGTACAAATTCTTACTGTGCTGCCTATTAGCTGTGTGGCAAATTGCTTCACCTCTCTGTGTCGGTTTCCTTGCTGATAAAATGGAATGACAGTATCTATTCAGAGAGCAATTGTAAAGTGCAGTGAGGTCATGCATGTAATGTATTTGACACATTTAAAGTTTCCAATAATGGTTGTTATTTTAAGACCCTATAATTAATAATCCTATTATATACCTTTATATACATATACACATATAAACTTCTCTGTGTATGTTTTTCTTAAATATTATATAATATAGGAATATATACTATGGAATGAAAGTGATAACATAACAATATCATTTTATATATAATAGTAGAATTAATGAGAGTAAAAATTACATCAACAGTAAAGCAACATAGTTCCCAAGAGGCCAATAGGTCAAGAAAGCCAAGCTGTTTCTAGTTTC
This sequence comes from Lontra canadensis, assembly GCF_010015895.1. Classification (NCBI taxonomy): domain Eukaryota; kingdom Metazoa; phylum Chordata; class Mammalia; order Carnivora; family Mustelidae; genus Lontra; species Lontra canadensis. The sequence goes on from NW_022630999.1 coordinate 33,405,097, forward strand.
CAGGACTTAGAAACATGTAACAAATGGGGGTCCCCGGGGGTCCTATGGCTAAGCTGCTCTGCCTTCTGGGGGAACTTGCTGGTTGCACCTGCTAAACCTACCTGCTATTAGTCCATTCACATGTGTGAGAGCCATGTGAAGGGGAGAACTATGGACAGGAGCCCTGGGGCCAGTGCTGCAGACTTCCTGGGTCAGAGGCGGGCCATCCTTGTTGGAAAAGAAAACCACAGGCCTGCCGATTCTCTGGGAGGCCTCCTGGACCAGATGGAGGTTTAATACTCTCCAGTTGAGCTGATAACACCCTCGGAGTCTCAGGGTGACAGCTACTTCGTTTGCTTTACTTTATTGTCAGCCAAGAGCTGAGAAGCTGGGAAGATTGGCACCTTCTGAAACAGCCCTTGTCCCAGCCCCATCCAAGTCCTCCTCACTATCAGCTGACGCGTGTAAGTGTGCCTGTCAATGCAGGACTCCCGGTGACTGCCATTCTGGAGCATCGCCTCCAAGCCCTGGAATGGCAGGCAGCCTGTGAAAGCCAGTAACTTGCGGGGGACAATGCAGTCCTGGTTTTCCCCACTTGCTGAGGGCTCGACTTCTGTTTTTGTCCTCACTTTGGTCTTACTTCTGGTGAGTACATACTGTACTTTGTCCAGGTGCTGGGGAGAGAGGGCAGGAGTTTGAGAGATGAAATTCAGCACTCACGCCTTTGGGACCTACTATGTGCTGGACATTACAATAGGTACATAACATACTTTGTTTCACATCATCCCCCTTTCCCCTACATGAAGATGCTGAGGCTCAGGGTGTGAAGCAGTGGGCCTTGGCACATGCAGGTTCTGGGTGGGACACTGCGGTTCTTGCCAAGTCCCCACGGGCCCAGAGCTCTATGTTCTTTGGTCTGAGTGGATGAAGGAACAGTTTGCTGAGAGTGCTTGGACCAGTTCTTTTTAGGGCATATGCCTCGGCATAGGGATCTTTTTAGAATTTAGACATTGTAAATAGGTATTCCCATGGGAGAAGTGCAGCTTACTGATGTATTAGATTTGGCTAGCACAGTGTTAGAACAGGTAAACAAGAATGACTCTTTTTTTTTTTTTTTAGAGAGAGTGTGGGTTCCACGTATCTGCTTACTTCCCATGGGCCCAAACTCATCTCATTCTATTCTTTTGCTTGCCCAGCCTTTCAGGCATCTGTTTTTGCTACATCTGTTTGGTGTTTCCTGGTAAAAATGGCCCTGACCAACTAGGTTGAAATGCACTGGATACTGTAACTGCCTAGAGGAATGCTATAGTGTGTCTTAGCATATTAAAATTCTAAAAAGTTGTGCAATTAACAACAACAACAAGAAAGCTCACTGGTTTGTTTTTGCTTAAACCAGAGTTTCCCCAAATTACTTTATTGCAAAGCCCTTTTCCCCTCACAGAATACCTACCTAACATCATCCTATGGAACAACGGAGCGTTAGCTTTGGAATCTTGTTATCTCTTGTCATCTTGATTTGAAAGAACAAAAAATAAATTCCTAGACAAAAAAAAAAATCCAATAACTATAAAGAAAATGTCTGACAAATCTGACAACATACAGATTAAAGTTCTTCTGTGCAATGAAAAGATATGATAAACAAAGCTGAAGGACAAGTAATAGAACAAGCAAGAGGAAATTCTTCTAAATCATGTTACTGCAAAATGGTTAATTTTAATGATACATAAAGAATGCCACATACAAATAAGAAGAAAAATCACTCCCAAAAAATGAGAAGATATGAACAAGCAATTTAGTAAATACAGATATTTAATAAATATAGAAAAAGTGCCCAATGCACTAGAAACCAACGATTTGTAAATTGCAGTTGCAAATTAGATATCACACTGACAAACTAAGAAGATTTGTGTACCCATGTTAGCAGGGTTATAGGGAAAAGAGTAAAAGGAAATTGGTTGCTGTTTCTTCCTAAGGTAATATAACAGCATTTCCTAAAAAAATATATATATATCACATTTTAATGCACTAATTTGTCTTTGAATCGTCCATCCTACAGGGATTCTTACAGGTACTCGAATGTATATATTAACTCTTTTCATACCACAGTTTTATAATAAAGAAAAACTGAAAATAGTATGAAGTCTGTCCATCAGTAGGGGAGGGGTTAAAGAAGGTACTGTGTACATGTGTACACATAAGGGCATTGCTGTAGTGGTTGCATATAAAGAGAGTGTACTCTATGAAATGACATGCAGATATATCAGTGCTGTATGATTTACTGCAAGAAGTAGGGTGCAGAACTAACTAAATCACACACACACACACACACGCATTTACATATAAGCATTCCTGCATTGAAAGCAGTCTGAAAAGAAACTCACTGATAGTGGCCCATCTGGGGTATAAGGATTGGGGCTGAGATGGAGATGGAGATGTGGGACTTCAGTGACAATCTTCACCTTAACACTTTATCCTGTGTGATTTTTTTACATTGCACATATATTATTGACTTCAAAAAATTATAAACAAGGAAAAAGAAAAGGATGAAACAGAGAGAGAAACAGTTGCTATTTGAGTGAAGTGGGCATGTAACTTAAGGTTTACATGGAGCGGCTGCCTGAATTTGAATCTTAGTTCTTCTACTTGCTAACTGTGTGATCTTGGGCTGGTTATTTAATCCCAATGCACCAGAGGTTCCTTATCTATGAAAATAGTATTTCCCTTGTAGGGCTGACATAAGGTTTAACAGGATAATCTCTTAAGTGTTCGATGTCTGCTCCATTAAAATTTCTCAGAAAACAGTGATAATTATTATATATATTAATTAAGAAGCTCAGTTGTATATGATTATGAGTAAGATTTTCTTTAAGAAAAGAATTTTCAGGGGCACCTAGGTGGCTCAGTGGGTTAAAGCCTCTGCTTCAGCTCAGGTCATGATCTCAGGGTCCTGGGATCGAGCCCCGCATCGGGCTCTCTGCTCAGCAGGGGGCCTGCTTCCTCTTCTCTCTCTGCCTGCCTCTCTGACTACTTGTGATCTCTCTGTCTCTGTCAAATAAATAAATAAAATCTTTTAAAAAAAAAAAAAGAATTTTCAATATTTTTTTTGTTTTGATTACTAAAGGGTGATTGATACATGTTGACTATGGAACACTTAGGATATAAAGAAAAATAAAAAGAAATTGTAAAAATGCATCCTTCCACTAGATGCCTAGGTATTATTTTCCAGCCATGCGATTTATAACCTTTTCTGTTGAAACTGCAGTCTACTCTGCTGCTTTGTAAGGATGCTGTGATGCAAGGGATTGGGTGGGTCTCATACTTCTGGATGCATCAGTTAACTTATGCAGAGGAAGTAAACAGGGCACCACAACATGCAGCTAGTATACTAACCTGGTTAGTGGTCCAAAACATGCCCACCATTGTCCACAAAATGGCCAGAGAGAGAAAATATGAATAACTCTGTCCAAGCTGTCCTTGCCACTCGCAAAACAATGTAAACACACCACCCATCTTCCAGTTCCCATTTGGCAGCATCCAAAACATGCCTGGCTCTCTGTCAGATGACTCACATATGTGACTTTTAATTCTTCCAGTCAAAATAGGTATTATTGTCCCTATTTTACAGAGAAGGACATTGACACATCTGAGAGGTTAAGTGTTTTGTCCAAAACCACATGGTTACTAGGAGTAGGACCAAGATTGGACAGCAAGGGTCTAACTTCAAAGTCTCTGATCATCATACACATTACTGCCTCCTTGAAGATAGAAGTTGTGGCTCACTTTTGTCATCCCAGAAGTACATGTTAATGTTTCAATGTGCATACAGAGCCTTGAACCTTTGCAGGAGTGCCCAGGGTTCAGGGTCATTTTCCTTGATCCCTCTCACCAAGTTGAGTTATTGGATATGGGCATCCCTCATGTTGATTTCACTTTCTACCTAGGTGGCAGCTTTGAAATACATCCCATCTGTCCTCCATGACGTGGAAACGGTCTTCGATGCGAAGTTACTCAGGTGAGAGCTCACCATTTACTTTCCTGGGCTCTGATGTCAGGCCAGGGGTTCAGAGGGAGAGGAGGAGTGCTTCTGGGGAGGGGGATTCTGCATGGGCACTCAGAGCTGGGGTGGGGAGGGCACATGGTTAGGGACTTGGTATAGGGCTTTCAAGTGTCGGATTTTTTTTTTTTAAGATTTTATTTATTTATTTGATAGATCACAAGTAGGCAGAGAGGCAGGCAGAGAGAGAAGGGGGGAAGCAGGCTCCCTGCCGAGCAAAGAGCCCTATGTGGGGCTCGATCCTAGGACCTGAGATCATGACCCAAGCCGAAGGCAGAGGCTTAACTCACTGAGCCACCCAGGTGCCCCTCCAGTGTCAGATTTTTGCATTCCAGTTTTATTTTGCCAGACTTTGGTAAAAAAACCAACATAAAATAAGCATCTTTCTTTGATGACACAAATGATACAGAATGCAAACACGTAGGTTAAAGAACTGGTAATTCGTGTAAATGTCATTATCTTATTTGGGCTTGAAGTTTATTTTGGAGCCCCAGTCTTGTCCTCTATGCACTGTAGAGAGCGTACAGTTGCTTACAGGAATAAGAAATTTCTCTCATGAGATGAACACGATAGTTTAAAGTGATTATGATGTTAGAATAGAGGCCTCTAAACCAAATATGGCCTTTCCTTCTTTTTCCTAAATTCGCTTAGGTTCCAAGATAACATATAGAAGATTATAAAAATTTTTTTTGAGATACTTTTAGATCTAGAAAAGAGTTGCACAGATAGTATACATATGCCCTTCACCCAAATTCCCTTAATAAGTCCAAGTTTTACCTTGCTGTGGCATAATCGTCAAAACCGAGGCATAATCGTCAAAACCAAGGCATGAACATTACTGTGATTCTATTCGTTGCACTCTAGACATGATTTGGATCTCATCAGTGTTTTCACTCATGGCATTTTTGTCTTCATACCAAGGTTTCTGCTGGCTTCTTCTCATCCTGCTAGTCTCAAACTAAATGTTATCTTCTCAGAGGAGCTACCTCTGAATATTGTAAATTAGTTCAGTTCTTCCACCAGCCCCTATACCATTACTCTCCGATACAACTCCCTATGTCTTGTCTTCATTGCATGTTTCCTCTCGTATTGACTTGTTTACCTCTGCGTCGTGTGCCGACCTCCATGAGAATGTCAGTTCCATGACGAACGGGGCCACATCTGCTCCTATTGTATCCCCCCTGCTGTGCACGTTGCCTGTCACACATCAGATAGATGCTTAACAAGTCCTTGAAGCAATGAGTCAACACCCTGAGCCGATTTTGGAAAGCTTGACAGGGGCCGTAATTCAGTTTCAGTGGTGTTTTTATGTTCACTCTATCATGGAAGAACGGTCACCTTTTTCGTGTCCCAAACTGCTTCTAACCCACAATTTTTCATAGTTTCTTTTTTTTTTTTTAATTAAGGACACTTTTGATCTTAATACTTATAAAGCATTATTTTTTTTAAAGATTTTTATTTATTTTTTTGAGAGAGAGAGAGTGAGAGAGAGCATGAGACGGGAAAAGGTCAGAGGGAGAAGCAGACTCCCCGTGGAGCTGGGAGCCCGATGCGGGACTCTGTTCGAGGGCTCCAGGATCATGACCTGAGCCGAAGGCAGTTGCTTAACCAACTGAGCCACCCAGGTGCCCAAGATGTATAAAGCATTATTTTTTTTTTTAAAGATTTTATTTATTTGACAGAGAGAGAGAGATCACAAGCAGGCAGAGAGGCAGGCAGAGAGAGAGGAGGAAGCAGGCTTCCCACTGAGCAGATAGCCCGATGCGGGGCTCCATCCCAGGACCCTGAGATCATGACCTGAGCCGAAGGCAGAGGTTTAACCCACTGAGCCACCCAGGTGTCCCTGTATAAAGCATTATTAACTATAAAATGTTAGTAAATAGAGTGGTATGGTAACAGAGTCAGAACGTGGTTTTAAATCTTTGTTTTTTTTTGAGCCCCCTAGCTGTGCAACCTTGGGAAAGCTAGTTAACCTGTCTGAACTTTAGTTTTTCCACTCATAAACTGGGGTACATATTTTATCTACGTCATACAGTTGTGAGGTTTAAATGGCATAACAGATGTAAAGAGCTGAGCATGTGTCTGACACACATAAACGCTCAGGGTTATTGGTTTTGTTTTCAGGTTTCCACATCTCCTTGGATGCCATTAGTCGTCAGCACTAACAGTAACCCCACATAGGCTTACCATGCATCTAATGCTTTGCCAGGAATTGGAGGGGGAGGCAAGGGACAAGATGTATGGCATTTCTGCCTCCACAGGGCTGGCAGCCTGGGCATGGATTATAAGAGCCAGGATGTGGGAAACACTGATCTAACTGGCCCTCTGCACTCCTGTTTTTCCTGCCCTCAGCCAACTCCTATATGAGTTCTACACCTGCATCCCCCCTGTGAAACTCCAGAAGCAGAAAGTCCAATCCATGAATGAGATAGTCCAGAGCAACCTCTTTAAGAAGCAAGGTGAGTGCCAAGTATGCTGGTGGGACGGGTGTTGCCAGAAATTGCACGATGCTATTCATGAGCTGAGTGGGCCCGAGCAACCCACCCATGGCTCAAATGTTTCTTCTGTACAACTGCCTTGGTTGGTGTAAATGCACAAAGTAGAAAATGGCTGGCAACTTTAGCTATGAGAACCTAAACTGATTTTAAGAAACTTTGGTTGCATCGTTTGCTCCTCCCAAGAGAGTTCAATGAGGTGGTAAATTTGGAGTCCTATGCTTTAGGTCATTCTGCCGGGAGGTTTTTCCCCTACATGGTTTATACGCACATACCTGTGTTCAACTTGAGTGGAAGCAGGTGAAGTTTCTTTTGGTAGAAGGAGTGTGTCACAGAGAAGTTCTCAAAGTTTCCAAAGTGGAACAACAAGCTAGAAAGATTGGGCAGATTCCTATGACCCTTCTCAGAGATTCTGACTGAGTAGGAATTAGAGGGGTTTGTTTTGTCTTCATTTTGAAAAAAATGTGAATTACTTTTGAATAGGTAATGCATCTCCATGGATCCAAATGCAAAGGTATGAGAAGGCTCCATGTGAAAAGAGTTGCTCCAAACCCCCTGCGCAGTCAGAGGATCCCTCCTCTGGAGGCAACTGGTATTTCCAATTTCTTGTGTTTGCTTCCAAGGAGACTATCAGCAATCAGATACATACAGACTCTATTTTGTCTCCTGGTCTTTTATTAGTATTCTTATTACTCAAACAGTAACAAATATCCCACTGTTCTATGCCTTGTCTCTCTTCACATAATGGTATTTCCTGGAGAGCGGGGAATGACAGTGGCTTTGGGCAGAAGTGATGGTCAGAGCTTCTGCTCACCCCACACTGGTCTCTGATAACCACCCGTTCCCTGACCAGGGCCCCACCACTAAGAACCTTGGGGTTCCCTGTTTTTGAGGTTGGTGAGCTCAATGGCCACACCTCTGGATATGGCCAGGCAGGGTTAAAAGTCAATAGTCAACATCCATCTCATCCCAAGCGACACTTGACATTTCCAACATCACTCCTATCTGCGAGGGTGAAAAAAAAAAATGACTTTTGGGGGTCAACACTGTTTTCTCTGTACTAAGGCCAACACTTCCCAATTTTTAATTCCTCTGGGTCCACACTGGTATCAGTGATAAAATGAGAAGCAAACTGCACAAGAAATAAGAGGTCTTAGAAAGCAGAGGGACCCGTCATCGCCCAACTGAGATTTATTCAGAGAGCTAGGCTTGAATATTTATGTAAATTGCCTGGAAGTCACAGAAATATCCCAGAACCACTTCACTGTAGATATTCTTTTTCCCCCAATGTCTGGTTAACATGGTGCATCCAGAATTGCTGTCTGAATCCCTATCCCTGGAGTTAAGGGTAGGAGAAGGGCACAAGAAGGAAAGTTTTCTGGTAATTTTATACTCATGTCTGTGGTTTCCTGACCATTCACACAGGTGCATAACAACAGATTAATGCAATAAATATATGGTTTGTTTGTGCAAGGTGGTTTGTTGCAAGGTGATCAGAAACTAATCCTGGTAAGTCTTTCTGCATTTCTTATATACTGGGTTTTCAAAACTGAGCGTTCTGTGGTTTTCATGTTCTGACTTTCCCATCAGAATGAATTGCCCTCACTCTGAAAGCTTTGAAGTATGCCTGCCCCTTCCTGCCCCAGCAGTTTCTTCCCGGATTTCAGGTGGTGTCACTGTGGAGATGAATCGAGTCCCACCCCAGGGATGTGGCAAGGGTGACTTTAGCTACATATGGTGCTGAACCGCACAGGCAGCAGAGGGTGGGGCTACTTGGCTCGCCTTCGTTGTTCTGAGCTGCGGTCACTGTCAGGTGTCCGGCTTAGCATCAAGGCCAGATGGAGTGCTCACACCATCCTGGAAGGGGCATGTGATGTCAATTCCAGGCTGCTGGAAGTCGGAGTAACTCCTTTACTGGAGTCACATCTCCTGGGCTGGTGGTGGCCCCTGAGAGTGAGCATAATCACAGAGCAGGCTGGACAGCTGCTGCTCACCAGTCCTGCTGTGTCTCTGAGTTTCAGATTCAGTAAAAACCCTCTGATTAATATTAACAGACAGAAGGCCAGCCCCAGTGTTGTACACAGTTAGAAATGAAATGCAAAATTCTTACCTTTAAACACTTACAGAGACTAGAAATAAGTGAACAGAGAGCTCTTTGGGGACCCCTTTAAAGGGAAGGCTATATATAATTAGTCTGTCCATCCTTGGTTCACATGTGAAAGCAGTATGTGTAGAGAGGAGGTTACTGCTCTCCTGTGATTGATTTGCTAAGTGAACCCTCTTCCCAAAATAACCCCAAAGGGAAACTTCAGCTCATACCCTCTTAAGTGTTCAGGTTCCAAATGAATACAATCTGAATTCATGTTTACTGGGGGTCACTGGCTCCTGGGTGAGTGTCTCCTTTATACCCTTAAATAAGGTGAGTTTGATTCCTTGGCCCAGTTTGAGCTGTAATGAAATCCCTCCTGTTGTTCTCCCTGTGAAGTGTCCTGTGCCTCAGGGATGGGATTTGCTTTGAGCCTGCGCTCATTTAACCGCCAGATGTGCAAATCGCCTGGAGTATTGTTGGTGACATTAGCTGGTACTCACAGCCTTAAACATTTGTATTGACATCAAGCAGAGGGGCCAGAAGGCTTTTAAGTACTTTCTGAAATGTTGGCAGACTATCCTATTGGCCTATCTTCAGGAGGATCCTATGGCGAAGAGGGAGAGAGAAGGTTTACTGGTTAACGGCATTGTTCTTATATCCTGGCCTGGGTTGAATTCCTCCCTAGTTCATCTTCTTATCAGCTGTGTGAACACGGGCAATTTTCTTAACCTCTCTGAACCTCAGTAAGCTCATCTATAAAATGGAAAAATAATAATGTCTATCTTAGAAGGCTGTTGTGTGGGCTAATTGGTGAATACTGCATTTAAAGTATTTATCATAGCATAATGTACTATACTAAGTAGTAGCTGTGATTACTGGTGTTAAGGCTACTATTTCTTCTGCTCCCTTCATTTTCCTAGCTTCTGTTCTGACCTTCCAATTCTTTTCAGTAAGAGAGTCCCCTCATGTTTGACAGTTACATGTAGCCCTAAGCCAAGCTTCCTTGCTTTCCTGGAAGCTACATGTATATCTTCAACCTTTAAGAAACACAAGACTTAATCAATAAAAGGGTCTTGGCCTCTATGTGCTTCTTACTCTGGTTTTGAATGGTTTTGTCCAGTCTTAATTTCATTTCCCCATAGTTTTGCAAAGGGCCCATGCTATGTTTACCTACAAGAAGTATAGGTCAGAGTGAGATGTTTGTGCTTTCTCGTCTTATTGTTTATCTTGCTGTAGGCCTCAACTAGTTAAATAGTTTGGAACATTTGCCAGTCATCCTTTATGATGGTTTGTTCCATGGGGCTCTTTTAACATACAAATACACACACTTTCCCCCTTTTTTCTTTCATGGAAACAATTAGTCTCAACTCTTACTAGACCTGTGATTTTGAGTAAATTACTTAATCCTTATAACTCTCAATTTCCTCATCTGTAAAGTGGGCATAACCACAGAACGGGTCTCATTGGTTTGTTGTGTGGACTCAGTGGCATAATATGGCTTTCCAGCCTGAGGTATGAGAGGGTTAAGAATTTCAAGCAGCCAGGGTCACACAGGGAGGAGCTCACCTGGTGTGAATGACTTCAGGGTTCAGGGAGAGGAGAGCTAGGAAATCTGTGGAGACTAATTTGCTGTCTTCTTCAACTCAAGCTCAGACTTGCTTGCTGGTGGTGATGGGAGAAAGGAATAGACGTGCCCCAAGAAAGCTCTGAGGGGAGTCTACGAGAAAAGCAAACCTTATGCGCCTTTGGAACAGATTTGTCCCTATGAGAACCTAATCTCTAAGTAATGTGTCTTTTTAGTCTGATGCTAATCAGATGAACCATCTGGTTCAGTGTAAACTGCTTTAGGATCCACATTGCTCATTTTTCTCAACTTCCAAAACAAACAGACGATGAGGAAAAGGAGAGATGGAGACAGAGACAGAGAGAGAAAAAACAGAGAGAGCCAGAGACAGAAGGAGAGACAGAAGGAAAGAGAGACACAGGAAGGAACCAGAGAGATAGAGACAGAGACAGGGTCCTGACAGAGATTTGGAAGTTCTTCCAGTGTTTATTTTCAGCTAGTGGGTTTTTCTTTGGAAACTTTATTGAGAAGCTCTTCTGTGAGTACAAAGCATTCAGCTTTTCTTTTTTCAGGATGTCATTTCCTTCTTTCTTCTTCCTCTTATCTGTTGCCCAGAGTATGTGGAGCTGCGAGGATCTCAGTTCACCATAGGGGGTAAGGGCATAGATGGCTGTGCCCAATACCATAGGGGGTTTATCTTTGTTAATCCGCACATCACAGAAGCACTGGCCTGGGAATAGAGCAAAGTCCTCTCATTGTGCTGGTATTACTTTGCGTGGTGAAATTATGTAATAACATCTCTGAGCCTCCAAGAGTCCACCTCTGAGGACATGAATAGGAATGTTGCCATGAGAATATGGACTTTTGATTCAGGTAATTCTTGTTTCTGATCCTGCCCTGATCACTTACTAGCTGTGTTCCTTTGAACAAGTAACCTCTCGGAACCTTGATTCCTTTAGCTACAAAAATGGGATAATGTATGTAAAACAACCAGCAGAGTACTTGACGCACTTGCTACTTATTTAAAAGCACCTGTTACGTCTAGTGTATAACAATAATAGCCAAAAGAATAATAATGTCATCAATTGCCTCTTGGAGAGAGAGAGAGACTTATACGTATTAAATGCCAACTCTGCATTAGGTGTTATTAAACATGTATTAAATTCTCACTACAATCCAATATCATAGGTATTATTATTCCCATGTTATAGATGGAGAAACCAAGGCCTGGAAAGTCAAGTAACTTTCATCTCAATGAGACCAAATATTATACAGTATATTAGGGTATTCATGTATTAGGCTCTGTGATGCTGCGGTAAGACATACATCCCCAAATCTCAGTGGTCTAGCAATGTGAAGATTTATTTCTCTTTTTTACAAAGTCATATGAGGGCTCTGTGCATTTTGTCCCTTCTGAAGCTATTCCAGCTGCTACCATGGCCTCCATGCAGAAGGGAAGAGGGAGGGAGGATGGATAGCCACTCTTATTAACTACCACAGCCTGAAAGTGACACCCACCACGTCCATCCAAAGTCCCTTGGCCAGAACCCAACACAAGTTCCCAACCCAGCTGCAAGGGAATCTGGAAGTGAAGGGATGCACGTGGAATATTTGATGAGTGTTGCCTCTGCCATTCAGAAGTATTAAGCATTACAGCTGGATTCAGAACCCAAGTCATTTGAATAACAAAACTCATCTTCCTTCTCCTAAATCTGCTTTATTCTCAGAATGAATAAAAAGGAGACCATAGTGCCTATTTTCTGTTTGAAAGTGCTTCCTTCTTGATATTAGAAAAAAGTGCTTCCCGAGGGAATTTTTTTCTTCCATCTTCCACTCCTTGTCTCTGTTTCAAATGCTGGGAAACTCTCTTACAGCTGTGCCCAGGGACTTTTGCCTGGGTGGGAAATGGGACTCTTGATATCAGTAGTAGCTATGTTGCTGCAGCTTTTCAGAGCAAGCAGTGGTGTTAGCGGGCCGCCTATGGCTTAGGGTGTCCACATCAGGCTGGGCTCTGGAGGGAAATGGCAGTAAGGGAACAACTCCTCATCCTCCCAGGACATGCACTAGTCTTGTGGTGGGCTTCTTATCTCTTCCAACATTGTACACAGCCTTCCACAAGTCTTCTCTTTGCAAATATTGCCTAGGAGGCATTCTCCCTCCCCAGTGCCTTCCTCCACACCAGCCACTGATCAATAGCTCCTGCTCATCCCTTTAAGACCCAAACCTGATGTCTGCATTAAGTAGGAATTTCAGCCCCATCCCATTCAGCATTTACTGATTTCCCACTATAGGTGGAGCCTGGGAAGTAGTGGGGATGCAACTGTTGCAAGTTTGCAAATTTCTGTACCAAGTTCAATGTGCAAAAATGATAAAAGCTTCTAATTTTTGTTTCTTTGTTGGTTTATAGTCTGATATTTTTGAGTCTTTGCTTTGTACTGTAGCAACTTAAAATTTTCATTTAATGGTACCTTGTAGCTTCAAATGTAACCAGTCTTTCAGATTCAAAATAGTTCCCTCTCTCTTTCCAATGTTGCACAGTATCCCAGGAACCAAATTAGAAAAGGGAATAAGAATTAGCTTTTGATTTTCCCCCAATCTATCCAAAATTTTTCTCTTTGGGACTTTGGCTCAAGAGGGAATGTTGGCACACACACATTTATGGCTATACATCTCAGTCTCAGGCAGAGGGGTCACTAGCCTTCCCCTGTGTCACATATTCTTCCTTTCTGAGGAAGCCTTCTCCACCTCTCCCCCAGCGGCTATAAAAATGGGATGGCTGCGGGATACCTGACCAATAGGGGAAGGTGAGACGGTAGAGAGTTCAGTATGATCAGATTACTATCCTCAATTCACAAAGGGGATAAAACAAGGGATAGACCCTCTGTGAGGGAGATTTCTCAAACCATAGGTGCACCTGGGGAGTTTACTAAAGTTGCAGATTCCTGGGCCCTATGACAAAGATTCTGACCCTGAAGATGTTGGTGAGGAGGGTGGATGATAATGCATGGTATCAGCCCTCCAAGGGGATTCTGATAAAGATGGCCCTCTGGCCAATGACTCTGGAGTTGGAAGCACAATGCCAGGAGCTTAAGGGGGGGGGGGGAGGAGAGCAGTGTGGGCAGCGAGGAATGGCTCCCACAGTGTGTAGTGCGACTGGCACCGTAATATGTGGCATCTGCACTCTTACTTGCCTGTTCATGGGACTGTCTGTGTTGATGAAGTGGAGTCCTTACAAATAAGGGCTATGATTTGTTTATGTGCCTACTCTGCTTAGAGTTTCACTGATGCCAGTTTTCAGAAACTGGTCTTTGGACTTTGTCAGTAATACAATTAAATGGCCAGAGTTGCTTACAAAGGGGGAAAGGAGAGAAAGGACTTTGTACAGAACTGGAAGCATCACAGTACTTGATTCATAATACACCTCATCACTGGTCCACATAAGCACCTACTTTTCCTTATTTACATGTTCAGTTAGTTATTGTTAACAATAAGTCAAACATTCAAAAACAAAAACTAGAAATTTAACAATCAATTACACGTGACCATGTGACTCTGTCTTTCTCTAGCTGAGGTGACCACATTCTTGTATCTTCCTTAACATTCTTCTGCTTTCCTTTTCATGCAGTTTTATTGTGTCTGTATATCCCTAGTACTCTGGTTATTTTATCCTTACAAAAGGGGTATTGAACCATGATACTAAGATATATCCATATGAAGATATAGCCACATTGCAGGTTGTTCGAGTCCCTTGTTTTGATGACTGTGGAAGTTTCCATCATGTGACTAAACCATGTAATTTTAAGCACTTGGGCTATTTCAGTGTTTCTCTATTGTAAGCATTGCTGCTAAGAATATTCTTGTACATGCCTCTTGTTGCAAATGTCCAAGCATCTCTTTTGTGTACGCAACTACTGGAAGATTTGCTTGGTCATAAGGACCTGAATGTTTGACTTCAGGAGATGGTGCCAAACTGTCTTCCAAAGATGATCACACCAGTTTACATTCCCATCATGCATGAAGGATCCTGTAGATCTATATTCTTTCAACACTGAATATTATCCCACTTCTTAAGTTTTACCGGAGACAGAGATGTAAGACAAGTCTTCCCTGTCTTGGGTTGCATTTCCTTGATCACCAATGATGATGAAAACCCTTTCTTACGTTCCTTTGTCGCTTGTGTTTCATGCCTATGATATGTCTGTCCATGTCTTTTGTTCATTTTTCTGTTGGGTTGGTTGTATTTCTCTTATTGATTTGCAGGATATTTTATGCATTCTTCATATGCATCTTTTGCTGGCCTTATGTATTATGGATATCTTCTCTCATTCATACACTTGTAACTTATCTTCATTTACTTAAAATATAATTTCTTAACAAAAGTTCTTACTTTTAATATCAATTTATTGATCATTGTAATAGCCAAATCTTATGTCTTGTTTAAGAAATCTTTCTCAATCCCAAAGCCTAAAAGATTTGCATTTAAATTTTTATTAAGAATTTTGTAATTTTATTTTTGATACACAAGTTTGTAATCAATCTACAGAACTATGTTTTACATACAGTGTGATGTAGGAGTCGGATTTTATCTTATTTGCCATTTAGCCATACACTGTTCTCAGTTTCATGTGTGGGACAGTTTATTTTCCTCATCTCAGTGTTATGTTGTATTTTGAGGACACTACTCTTCCCTGGGGACTTGAGGGCAGGGAGATGTTGGAGCCTGTGTTCAATCCCTGGTCCACAGTGTATATAGTTCCTCTGTGCTGTTTACTAGTTGAAGGTGGAGAGGTCAGGAGAATCAGGCCTCTTTTTCCATAGACAAGCCCCAAATTAGGCTCCTGTGTTATGTTGTTTTCTTGTGGTATGTGGCAAGACATAGCACTTCTCCAGGCTTGGACCTTCTCAATTAGAAAAGAAATGAAATGGTTTCTTCGAATGATCATTTGTCTTAGCCAAAAATTGCTTGTGTCCATAAGGTGTTTTTGTTTTTGTTTTTTAATGTATCTTATTTTAAAAAGGAGGGCATGGATGGCATGGAGCACTGGGCATGGTACATAAAAAATGAATCTTGGAAACCTGAAAAAAAATAAATAAAATTTAAAAAAAATTTAAAAAGCCAAACACTGAACTAAGAGTAAAGAGACCTGAATAATAGCAACAACAGTAATATGAACAGTTAACGTTTACTGAGTGCTTCTTACACACCAGGCTCTTTGCTACACTCTAATGTCATTATGTCATTTACTGCATAGCTGTGTGGCCTTGGGCAAGCCACTTAACCTCTGCAGAGCAGCTATACAGTCATGACATCGAACAAGATTTTCCAGAGCAACATGAAAACCTATGATTTAAAAAATCATTCTCTGATTCACAACGATAATATTGCTGAGTCTTTTGACATTGTTTTGTGCCTAAAAACCCTTTCTCCCATATATTGCCCCCAATACTTTACAATATTCTGCCTGAGTTGGGAGCAAGGAATGAAGCCATTTTACAGAAGGTCTAACAGATGAAGGGAAACTGCATGATGCCCTCAGGGTCACAGAGCTAGGCTCAGAACTCTGGTAAAGGTAAAAGGATTTATGTGTCAGAGCCAATTTATTTTCTTCAAGAAAGAGCTGTTGAGTTTTGAGTGCCTAAGTTTTTTTTTTTTTTCATCAGAGCACTTGGAGACATCAGAGATCTTCAAATAGGGGTTTGCCCCTCCCACAACAGTGTTACAAAGCCACATCCAGTTCCAAAATGTCCCTTCCACAGTTGGAGATCTGAGAAGAGGCTGTCCCTCACATCTCTTCCCTTTTCAATGTGACTGATCGCCGAATTCAATCTTGGGAAGAAACTTTCAGATCTAGAATTAGAGAAGACAGTGATTTAATAAGCTGCAGAAAAAAACCCGGGAGAGATTTGGTAAAGTGTCTTTTATTTTTTGGCTGAAGTGAAAAGAAATTGGCATACAATCAAAGAAAAGAATCCCTCTTGAACCTCCCCAAATACTTAGAATAGTAGCTTTTAATGACATTATGAAGTATGATTTAATTGGGGGGGGAATCCCAAATTACCTCTTTAATGGCAATCCAAATCAACTCTTCTGCAATTAAAAAAAAAAAAAGCACCTCATTAAAATTAGAGAACTGCAAGATCAGGCTGTTTCTGTGCCTTTCGATCCATGACCCATGGGTTTTTTCCCCAGTTCTGGAGTGATTCTTTACATGAGAGGAAACATACACAATGAGAGAGCTTTTGTAGATCTTTATACATTTATATGTTGACTCCCAAATTGTTTTGTTTGTTTTTTGTGTGGGATTATAGTCATGGGTTGTTTAAATTATAGTGAGGCAGGGTGTTAGGACATTCTGAGGCATTTATGAGGACCTGTTTAAATTTGATTTTGCTGATTTTTCCCCCACAACATTTTCCTAGAATAGAAGGAAGTTTCCTTAAGACCACAATACAGCTGAGTTGAAAACCAGCTGCAAATTCATTTCAATTCATGTGATATTTATTGACATTCTAAAATTGTAGCTAGCACTATGCTATGGGGAGTATGAAAGAAAGATAGTCATAAATAATTTTATGGCCACTATTTATTTAACCATTATTTTGTGCCAGACACCATGCTGTCTTTTCACCCATTATCTCATTATCATGACCTCCCTGTAAAGTATAGGTATTAATATCCCCATATTACAGGTGAAGAAACTAAAATTTAGAGAGGCTGAGAAACTTGTCAATAGTCACAGACCAATAGCATGTCAGGGTAAGAATTCCAGTTGGGGTCTGTTTGGTTCCCAAGTGTACTTTCTGAATTTCTGTGCAATGTGGCATTTAAACAGAAGAGTTTCTGTCCCCCTGAGGAGCTTAGCATTGGGAGAACAAAGATTTATCCCAGAGGTCTTCAAACTTGAGCCTGCACATGAAGGTGATAGAAATAAAGATGAAAGTGCACCTGGGTGCCTCAGTCCTTTGAGCATCTGGCTCTTGATTTTGGCTCAGGTCATGATGTCATGGGTCTTGGGATGGAGCCCTGCATGGAGTTCTGTGCTCAGCAGGGATTCTTTTCCCAGAGGTTCTTTTCCTCACCCTCTGCCCCTCCCCCAACTTGTGAGTGCACTGTCTCTCTCTCAAATAGGTAAATAAATCTTTTTAAAAAAAGAAATGAGGATGCAGAGTAATAGTTATTATGCCTTTTAATAAAATAACCTTATCAATATGTACTTTAATAATAATATAATCTTCAGTTATATTTTTAAAAAAATTTTAAAAGATTTTATTTATTTGAGAGAGAGAGACAGATAGTGACAGAGATAGTGAGAGCACAAGCAGTGGGGGAGGCAAACGGAGAGGGAGAAGCAGGCTCCCCATGGAGCAGGGAGCTCCACATGGGGCTCGATCCCAGGACCCTGGGATTATGACCTGAGTCGAAGGCAGATGCTTAACCAACTGAACCACCCAGGTGCCCCCAGTTATATTTTTTATAACAGATTTTTTCTTAGCCTGTGAAACATGTGAGAACTTTCTTTACTTTGTAAAGAAATGTGATGTCTTTTATTTTTTCCGAAGACACAGTGCCCTTGGGTCGGTCACTTCCTCACCTCAGACAGAGACAAGTATACAGAGAAATATTTCTCTACCGCTAAGAAAGCAGCGTGAGAATGATCAATGGAAACTCAGCTCATGGTGGGGAGGCTACAGGGAATGGTGAGGACCTGGAGGGGGAGTCCATGCCATGGGTATAGAGGACACCTATGGATCAGTGCCAACTGTTTGTTGCCACTTCGATATGTGGACTCAATGCTACCTGATCTTCCCCTCTTTGAAGAGAAGTTCCACAAATGTGTTTTTATGTGAAGCCTGCTGATATATTTTTTAAGCAATGCAAGCTGAACAAAACCTTTTGCATATGGACCCAGGACAGCAAACCTCTGGTGTAAATTTATGATTTATGGATTTAAAATAATTTATAGGGTTTGGGTAAGTTTATTAGAAGTGTATAGGGTTACTTAAAAATAACCCTGCATATGACTACTACCAGAATTCAGTGAGAACAGTGCTTTTGGAATGCTGGGGACAGGTTCATGGAGGAGAAAGGTGAGTGGGGTACAGGCCCTCTGGAGAACAGCCTCCAGGGCAACCCTATAGTGTCAGAGGTGGAACGCTGTCTCCCTGAAGACCCCTGACTTTCAAGCCTCAGAACTCAGGGTTCATCCTTGCCTGACACACTCCCTCCCATGCTAATGGGGTCTTTGACCACATCAAAAGCTTCCTCGGACATATTCCTGGGAATGCTGGTCCAGGGTTGGAAAAATGACATTTATTATTTACAGAAAGTAGTATTATTAAAACATTGTGTTCTTGTAGGACAATTTGAAATATATAAAAGTATCTGTGAACTCATAATTTAGAAGCAACCATTGCTTACTCTTCCTGTCTTTTGTATCATATATTTTACATAATTGGGATAATGCTTCACCAAGTTTGTAATCTGATTCTTTCACTGAGAATATTTTCCCGCATCATTTTTAAGGACCTCATAGGACTCTGTTGCATAGATGGGCTATAACTGATTTCACTATTTTCCTCTTTAGGGTCATTTGGGTTCATTTAATTTAATGTTAGAAAAACTTGCTGGAACTCATAGCCTTGATAAACAAATCTTGGGCCTCTGTGCTCATTATTTCTTCACTATTAGACATGAATCTTGCTCAGCTCTCCCAGTGCTTCTCGAGGATCTCGATTCCCCCTTCTTCTTCCCCTATAACACACAAACATATGCACGTGCACGCGCACACACATGCACACTCACACACACTGTCATACCCAGGATTTCATTGTATCCTTATGTGATAGACTCAGCAGAAAGCCGACCATATTGTTCTCAGTGAGGAGCTGGAGTGGTATGATCCAATTTGGGAAGGGCATGTTATTACAGCTCCACTGTCATCCCGATGGTAGGGGGTGTGTCTGTGTGTGGATATGCTCTGCAGTACCAGGCACTTAAACGCAACCACATTGAGAGCCCTCATTAGCCCCAGGCAGCCGAAGTGAATTTGCTGCGTGTGATACCCTCCAGGCTGGAGCGATTGCCCAAGTGGAACCCGACACCAGAGCAAGGGGGGAAGCCAATTATTTACAGGCAAATAAGGCTCTCATTATGGCTTCAGCTAACGAGGATAAAATTATTTGAGGAGAGACATCCCATTTTTGAAGTAAGCACAGCACAGGACCATCATTCAGAACATGGGCTTGGATCTAGTCCTGACTATGCTGCCTTCACCAGGACACTTCACCTCTAGGAGCCTCTGACTCCTTACCCGCCAGATGGGAGCAGCATAGGCTGCTCACCTCACAGGTTTACTGTGAGCACCGTAGGCGTCATGCTTGTGGGAGGCATAGAGGGGTGTGGTACTTAGGAAGGGCTCATAAACGGAGCATCACCATCCTTATCTGTGACTGTTATTAGTATTACTGTTATCGTAATCATCCGATAGGGGAACAGAATGTGAAACCAGAACTCAGGAGACCTGAGTTCTCAGCTTTGCAGTTTTCTATTAATTCCAGCTTAGAAGTGAATGACTCTAAATTTTATATTCCTTGTCTCTCACATGACAGGCTTGGATTAGGGGTTATGTCAGGTGTCCCCCTCGGATGTTTGTGGACCTACCTGTGTGAGAGCTATACATCATTCTCTTCACAGAGTCTCACGCCAGCCCTACTCATAGAGGGTACTATTCTCTTCCTTTTCCACACACACACACAGGAAGCTGGGATCCAACACCCCACTCCCAATTTCCATACTACCCTTAATTGTCTGCAGGTTCCCAGCATATAGATTTGTTGGCTGCACTCAAGGTTTTTGAATGTCTGAGATGGTGATGCCCTCTTTTACTCAATCCATCCAAAAACAGTAGATGCAAAAGTCCAGAAGGAGACTCCTGTCAGACTTTGGGGGTAGCTTGTGATACCTCAGCTCTATTTAACATAAACTAAATTGATAAACACTTGTTCTCCTTGGCTGGTGGGTTATTTCGAGAGTTAACTAAAGGAGTGCATATGCATGTATGTGTTAAAGAATTGAGCCCACTAGGTAGATCAGATAGATATTCAGAAGGGACATTAGCAACCAGCTGTCAAGAGGAGGTCAAATTTAGCAATTCAGAGAAGATGGGAAGAAGAAGGTTCACCCTTGCGGGGATAGCAAGCCAGCCTACTTCCCTTGCTTCTACCAGAGTAGTGCTTTCTCCCTCTCCCTCCCTGCTTTCCTCTCTCTCTCCCCTCTCCCTCCTTCCTCCCACTCTGTCTAAACATCCAAGACAATTTGGTTTAAACAAAGAAGTCTAGGTCTAAAGAATTGTCTGAAAAATTGATCTGTTTTTGATGAAGGATGTTGCTAGTGGGGGAGGTTATGCTTGGGGGCAGTCAAGGGGTCGAGGGGAACTCTGTACTTTCTGCTCAGTTTTGCTGTGAACCTTAAACTGCTCTAAAAAAAATGTCTATGTTAAAAATCCAGTGACCATACACACAGAAACACAAATTGAGCTGCCTCTCCTGCCATCCATTCTGCAGAGGAAGGGGAAAAAGCCCTCAAAGATTAAGTGGCTCCAAGGAGGTCAGTTAGCTGCCTACACACAAATTGTTACTGGAAATGTGACTCACAAGAGAGAGGTGGGGTCCTCTCTCTTTCTGATTCAAGGGCACACATCCGTGCCTTAGGGAGGTGGCGAGGTAATTTATTTCATTGTTCACACCCACTGCAGGCCAGCGATTGGCGATTGGCGATTGGTGAATGCGTCTGCTGTTGCTGGCTCTCAGGGATCCCTGCGGCAAACCCTCTGAGCCAGCTGTGGTGATGATTTCCCAGGGCGGCCTCAGGAGGAACTCACAAGGTGATTAGGTGGTGGTTCAAGCCTAACTGCGCGCACCCTGCAGCCCAGCAGCCCCCAGCTCTGCAGGTCTGACCATCCCCCTGTCTGTGTCTCTGTCTTGGTCATTGCCTGGCCTCCTACCCTGCCCCCACATTTTCCCGGTGCAGCCCCATCCTTAACAATTATTTTTTTTAAGGTTTGTTTTTTTTTTTAAATTTGCTTATTTGACAGACAGAGATCACAAGCAGGCAGAGAGGCAGGCAGAGAGAGAGGAGGAAGAGGCTGCCTGCAGAGCAGAGAGCCCAACGTGGGGCTCGATCCCAGGATCCTGAGATCACGACCCGAGCAGAAGGCAGTGGCTCCAACCCACTGAGCCAAACAGGCGCCCCAGCCCCATCCTTAAATCCACTGCCTTACCCCCTGTCCTGGAGCAAAATCTTGCCCCTCGCTCCTTGGTCTCTTCTAACCCTGCATCAGCCATTAACTGATTCTGAGTGAGGCTCGCCTCTGCCCATGCCTTCCAGCTCCAGGATGTGAGGTGAGGGTGGTGACTGACCATGGGCTTCAGAGAGAGGGTGGGCTGTAGGAATTCCTCCCATGTCATATTCCCTGCCAGAGGGAGCTACAACCCGTTTTTTTCCTGAGTCATCTAGGAAGTAGGCATACCTTACCAAGGTGAGCATTATTATTATTTATTTTTTTCAGACACAGCACAGTCTAATTTCATTTGGAGGAAGCATATTTCCTTAACTAATTTGGCTTTGGCCTCAATCCTTTTGGATTAGCCTATCCTGTCATTATTGTGTTGAGCAGCATTTGGTTCTCTCAACCCATCTCAAGCCTATTTTATCCTCCACGTTGCCACTCTACTCTGGCTGAAACTGGATCCCTTACCCAGGAAGGATTTGATTGTAAATTTTAAACATCCCTCCCCTCCATAATGAAAGTGTGCTTTTTGTTTTTTAAAAAAAAATGTGTGTTAGGTCCTTCTAACACACCTCTCCCTGGTGAACTCTTTGCAGGCTCTTCAAGACAGTAGGGAAATTATCAAGTCCTTCTCCTGTGAGGGTGAGCTAAAAGAGGTTGGCATCAGTGTAGTAGCTCTGGGTCCCTTGTGCCAGGAGCTCCTAGCCACAGAGGGCATTCCTCCTAGTTTGCACTTGGTTTATCAAAAGTCAAACAGATGCAGTGAGAATCCACATATTATGGATCTAAGAAGGCTCTCTGGGGGATCCCCTGTATTTGCACCGTCTTGCATTCAGGTAAAGAGGGTTTTCTCTCTATTCTAAATAACTGTCATTGAGTAGATCCTCAATTCGTGTTTATAGGATGAAGGAATAATTATATTAATTGAAGGAGGATAACATAGTCCATTTGGAGAAACACTGTAGTAAGTTGGAAGATTTGAACTTTAGTCCCATAAAGCTACTAACAAGCTGTGTGACTTTGGATAAACCACTTAACCTCTCTGGGCTCCATTCTTCATGTGTATCATCAGAGAGATGGATCTCTAAGATCGTGTCCATCTGCATCAGTAAGTCTGTATTGCCAGAACAGCACAGAAAAAGAGGCAGCAACTTCAGGTACAATTAAAACTGCCTGAAAAACATTTGTTATGGTGGGGTTTTTGAGGGCACTTGTGTCAGCCTGACATGAAAGACACTGAAGGACTCGCTGTGTTCAGAGGTATCCTGGGCAGTGGATTTATTGTTCATAGGCCATAGCTGAATCCATAATGTGTCATTAGGACGTTTGTTCAGGGCTGGGTCTGTGTTTGCTGGCTTGGGGGACCTGGGACTCCACCATTCTTCTGAGCACTTGGAGAGGGGGTAGTAGTCTGGACAACGGGATCCTACTTGCAGATGGATTTTTCTCTTCATGCACATATTTCCACAGGTCTCAAAATATTTGCTTTTCATCAGACTTGCCCCTCCCTATCAATGTCCCTAATTTGTCAGAACCTGTGTGCAATGAGATGCTTGGTTTGGTTTGCTTTATAGGGATTCTGGGCTCCCTTCTGGTTACAGCTGCAGGTTTTTAAATTAATTACAGCCCAGGTAGTAAGAGGTTCAGTACAGCACTCTGCTGTCTGTTCAGTGCCTGTGCCAAGAAATCAAGAGGTCCCAGTCACCTCTCAGGAAAATTTGTGATGTTTCAGGGGCCTACAGTGAGTTGCAAATCTTGATAGATGGTGGGACCAGTCTGCAAACAGCAGAATGGCTTATACTGTGGGTTCAGCGGGAAAAGAAGAAAATAATTATCTGAGCATAATATGTGTTGTTGCTCCCTCATCCTAGTTCATCAGGAGATCTCAGCCACACACATCAAGAGACAGACCTTGGGATTTGTGGAAGAGAGCAGGAGAATGGCTGTCTTGTGGCTCTGATGCCTGAATCCTTCCATGTGGCCAAGCTTTTTGCAGCTTTTTGCTCCCCCACCCTATCTTTCTCCCTCTCTTGCCAACGTAGGGGAGAAAACTGGGTAACCCTCCCTAGTTTCTGTCCCCTGGTTGGTCCCGGAGAAAGGGGACATCCTCATGATGCACTGTGGCATGGTTGCAGATCTCCAGCTGCTTCTTTCTTTGCCCAAGGGTCAGAAATGGGGGATACAGAGAGAAGAGGAGTACTGCCTCAGGGCAAATCCAGTTCATTCCACAACTGCCCAGGGTTCCAGTTCTCGGCTGTATCCTGCTCTGTCCTGCCTGCTTTTGCGTAGGGGAGAACATCTATCCCCGCGGCTTAGTGCCTTCTTGGTGTCCACAACCTCCAGCCCTAATCTATAGTGAAGTCTTTGCTTTCACCTCAAGACCCATATCTTTAACTGCCTCTCCTGCATCTCAAATTCCATTCGGGAGAGACAGAGACATTTAGAATAGGGTTTTCAATTCAATAAATGTTTATTGATTCTCTGCTATAAACAAAGCATTGAGAAGCCATTTAGAAAATACAGACTTGGCAAAAACATGGTGATGTCCTCAAGGAGCTTGCCTTCATTTGCAAAATGAGACATTCTTCATTAAAATGCAGGATGAATGTTCTATAGTAGAACTATAAGCAAAGTACCATGGGACTGCAGAGGAGAGAGCTAGATGATTCAATTTTTCTTGTTTACAATATCAAAAAATTTATTTAAGAAAATAAAAGGAAAACCAAAGAGTTTCAAACTGTAAATAGCCTTTCTCAACATTTTAAGCTAGATTTTTGTAATCTCTGATTTTTTTTTCACGACTTTTTTTTTTTCCCCCAAGTTTTTTTTATGGCTTTCTTGACTTCTGCCCCTAGAGTTTCTTGTATGGTGTCCTTACCAAAGACTTACTGAGTTCTGAAAAGACACTATGGGACTTACTCATTTCGTTTTATAATCTCTGAGTTGTATCTTTCTACGAATTTGGAAAAGTCATATCACTTCTTTGGTTCTGTTTATTTATCCATAATATGGGGATAATAATAGGGCTGATATAAATATTAAATGAAATAATGCTTAGCACAGTCCCTGGATGATAAAAATGCCCATAAATGGTAGCTTAACATTAATATAATTATTATTTTCATTAAGTTTTCACTTATAATTATTGTTTTTGTTTTCATTATTATCAGTTCAGAGGTGAAGCCAATGTAGAACATTAAAAATAAATTGTTGCTTAAATTGACTTTTTCAGAATATCAAGACAGGAAAAAAACTGTGAGAAAGAGAATAAACATACGTACTGTTGTAATTCTGATAATAGTTACTTTTTAGGTTGTTGTCATTCTGTTACAGTTATAGAAACTTGCTTAGCTATACCAGATCATGCAAATGAACAACCTTATAGTTACTTACTGGTTTTTTACTACTGATCTTTTTTTCCCCCTCAATCTACTTTTCTTATAGGAAGGGGGAGGTAAGACTGATAAGTTGAATCAACACCCTCTATTAGTCACCTGGCATAAACTATCACTTGACTGAGGCAAATGATTAGGTGATGGTTTGTAAGGTCAATTTAAAGACAGAGCTTTGCCCATTGGCTTCCAAAGTCAAGGGATGCACAGGCATATATCCTGGACAGTCAGCTTCTGTTGTGCCTGGATTGCAGTCGATTTTATCGATTTTTTTTTTTTTTTCAACACAACAGCTTCAAAGGCTCTTCTGCCCCAAAGTAGCTGATCTTTTCAAATCTTTGCTACTTCTTCCTGGTACCACTTTCAGATAACAGGGTAAATGCAATTAACAGCTGAAAACTTTAGTTGATGTGAAGATATGCTAGAATATGTTTAAAGGTTTCACAATACACAGACACATAGAGTTGAGCAACTCCTTGGAGAGACTGTCCGATCCAACCTTCTCATTTTACATGACCTACCCAAGGTCACGCAGTGAGTTAGTTGCAGAGATGAGAAACCTGGGATCCCAGTTCTGATTTCTTTCTTGGTACTTGTGTTTTTCAAAGTGTGGATATGTATCACTATATGCAAAAGTATTTTCCTTGGCATGGAGGATAATTTTAGGTATGCACCAATAAACTACTATACCACAGAAGCAGAAGATCATTCTCTTCCAACTCCCTTTCAATCTTTCTGGTTATGTCAAGGATTATATGCTTTTGCTGTTTTGTCTTTAATCTTTCTCTACTAATCTCCTTTGATAACATGGGAGCAGACTTCAGGCTTAAGTTCCTCTTGGAATTTAATTAAAGTTTTTTTTTTTAATAGTATTGATTGTTACATTTACCTTTCATGTATGGCAAGCAATACCGGTTTTCTAACAAAAATAGCAAAGTTTTCTTTTAAAAGTATGTAAGCAGATTAGAATGCAGCTAGTTTATGAAAAAATATTAGGTGAATAATATTGCAGGGTGTAAATTATGAGCAGTACATGGTGGGTTTCACATTGACAAAAATAATGGTTAACTTGGAAAATAAATGGCTGAACCTTGGAAAATCTTCGATTCTGCCCTTCAGAATCCTCTTGGCCCTTTGAGGATATATATGGCTGAATCCTAGTTGCTTTCTTATTCATGTCATGTCTTTTTAAAGTACCAGCCAGAAAAACAATTATTAGATTTATTATTTTAAAAGATTTTATTTATTTATTTGTCAGAGAGAGAGAGAAATAGCCAGCACAAGCAGGGAAAGCAGCAGGCAGAAGGAGAAGCTGGTTCCCTGCTGAGCAAGGAGCCAGATGTGGGTCTCGATCCCAGGACCCCGGGATCATGACCCAAGCCGAAGGCAGATTTTTAACTGACTGAGATACCCTGGTGTCCCCAGTTATTAGATTTAAAAGGAGAACCTAAAACTACCCAGATATGTCTACAATCCTATTATCAGAAGTTTTCCTAAAAGCCAAAAAGCTGGATTGGTAGACAATTTAGTTTCAGTGTGCAGGTAATTATAAATTACAAACTGTATACTGTTGTATTTATTGAGAACATACACTGGTTTTATTTTTCAAGGACTGATGTTCTATTTTAAGATTCTATTGTAGACCTCATCCTTGTTTTGTTCTCCCCTTCTAAGAAGTTCCTTGATTTCTCATCATCTCGCTGTTCAATGGGAGGGTGTGAATGGAATAAAAAGGTGGCAAAAGGCAATTTATCTAATGTTTTCCTACTATTATCACATTTTAAAGATTAGAATGTATGGAATGAATGGGGTAGGAATATTAAAGTTATCTGTCAAATGGAGGTATAGGTAACTTTCCTTTGCCTATAATTTACATATATCAAGCAAAGACATGAAGAGAAAGACGTACTAGGTTATTCTATTGGGTGATTTTCCCATTATCCTTAAAGGCTAATCTTCCAATGTTGCTTATTGTGTTTACCTATTCTCCAAAGCGAAACTTCCTGTTTTACCTGTCACTTAGTTACCCAAATATACTGGAGCTCTGAACAGCAATTACTGCCAGCCTGGCATGAGCTTGCCTTTCATAAATATCACTCAGAACTTATTCATATTTCTTCCTGCTGTGGGCCTCCTTCTACTAACCGTCATGTGTTTTTTTTTTTTTTCTCTTTTCATGGAATATTCTTTCAGTGGAAAATTCATTCTAATTTAGAGAACTCTGGGGAAAAAAAATGAGGGGGAAGGTGGAGTCAACTTCTGATGACTTATGGGCAGTTAGAGTCAAATGTTTGAAAAATGGGCTCCTGAATCAGCAGAGATTTTACAAAGTGACCGGTGGACCTGCATACAGATAGGTAGAGTGTGGAGACGCCAAGAAATAATGCTACTTCTCTTGCGTATGGCTAATAAAAAGACTGCATTGCTAAATGCAGGGATAGGAAGGTTAATGACGATACATTCTTTTTTAGTATCAAAGATTAACATGATAACTTGCATATTAAAGTTAATGCAGATACACTGCTAACAGAAGAGGCATACAAAATTAATTTCTACAGCACCTCGTAAATGAGGATCACTCACTCTTTTCTCACTGATGCTTTTTGTCTTGGCAGGGGCTGTGTGCCTCCTTAGAGAGGCTGCACTTCAGTGCCTAGTGGGGCATCCTCAGCCCCTATGGAATTTGACGAGCTTGGGGTGTGTTCCTTATTCACTGCCAGTCATTCTCTAAGAGTTTCCCTGCAGGTTGTGACTTGGCAAGGATTTTGGTTTTAATAGTTAATGAGACAATGGAATTGAGCTGAAATAAGAAGAAGGTGGTAGGTGGGTGAAAGAATGGAAGAGAGGAGGGAACCTCAGCTCTTGCCTCATGCAGAAGATTCTCCAAGTCAAGCGCTGGACAGCATCTTTGGGTAACTGCTGCCTTGAGCCCTGTGGAGGACCAAGGCTCAGCTGACATAGGGAGGCAGGCTGCGATCTGGTGTAGTATCTCAGACAACTTGCTTGACTTCCTCAAGTCTCACTGTGTACACCTGCTGAAGGGAAACTAACATTACCTTCCATGGTAACAATATATTTTTTAACTTTGGTGTAATTTGTCTATAGTGAAATGCACAAATCTTAAATGTACAGTTCAATGAGTTTTTTCCATATGTATCCGCCCGTGCAACCACAGCACATTCTTCTACCTAGAAAGTCATATACGGAAGTTAAAACAAAAATAAACAATAGTGGTTTGCATTTATATAGTGCTTATTATGGTCCAAGTGTGCTGCTCCAAGTGCTTTACACATATTATTTTATTCTTGAAACCTTGTAAAGGAAGGAGCCTCCATTTTCTCCACTGTACAGATATAGAAACAAGGATAGAGAGAGATTCTTGCTCTTACTATCCTCCGCCATTGGTTCTGTAGCACTCATTGTGAGGCCTGGTCCCTAGTGCCTCAGAGGAATGAGAGTGGAGTCTCCTTCATGGCTGATACTTCTTTCCATTCCTCTTCTTCATAGTCTACTTAATGACTATGACTTGCTTGTCCTGGGCTAGTAGGCTGTGCATGATGCTCTAGCCGGAGAGTCCTTGAGGGAAAGGGCCAGACTTTAGCTATGTTCCTTCCAAGTTTCAACAGTCGGGTCCATTGTAGGTGCTCTAAGAAATAGTGGTTGATTCTTGTTGCCAGAAAACTCTGCCCTCCAGCTCCTACTTGCTCCTACTTAGTAAAGTGACAGTGTTGACAAGTGTATTGGCTACATTCCCTGGACAGGTGGGCTGCTTAACCACCTTTGGGGTCTCTCTAAACCTGTCTTTGTGATAATCTAAAAATTTCAAGTGAAAATCCCTCATGTTTCCACGCCCCTTTGAGCTCCCTTGTCCCAACATGTGTCCTCAGACATCATATTCAGACCCCAGGTGTTGCTACTTTTCCACCCTGACTTTCTTCTCGTCCTCTTCCTTGTCTTTTGTATCTTCTTTCCCCTCCTTTTCCTTCTTTTTCCTTTCCTCTCATCATGGCCTTCATGACTGTCACCAAATAAACTTCGGTTAGGTACTAATCTGTTAAATACACTATAATGATCCATTTTAAATGCTTTCTGGGATGCGGGCATGTTCAATGTGTCTTCCATATAGTTGAATTTATGCTTACCCATTTGTAGTGGATCATTTTCAGACACATTTAGCCAGCTGTCCCTTTGACATCTCCATTTGAACATCTTATGGGTACTCGAACTCAACATTTCCAAAGCTGTATTCATTCTGTTCATGAAAACCTTCTCCTCTTCTCTTCTCTTATTTTTCTGCCAGTCATTTGGAACTAGCCTGCAAATTTTCTTGTGCCTCATTTTTCACTTTCAGTCGATCACTAAGGCCTTTGAATCTTCTTGTATATGCCTTGAATTTGTTCACTTCTCTCTATCTTTGCCACTTACATCCTGGTCCCATACACCTCCGTGCCCTTTATGATGCTTGGCATTTGTTAGGTGCTCCATAAATATTTGTTTGCATGAAAAATAAATGAAGGTACCATGTAAGGACAAGCATGCAGTCCTAAACCCTCTTCCATTTGTAGTTTTTATGTTTTGCATAGGCACAAGACACATTCAAAGGAACTGAAGCCATTAGCTTTTCTTGGGTTCTTTGCAGAGTTAAAATTCCACAGTTTGATGTCAAAAGCAGCTAAATACTACTAAACTTGAATGTAGACCA
The DNA here is from genome assembly GCF_010015895.1 of Lontra canadensis. Classification (NCBI taxonomy): domain Eukaryota; kingdom Metazoa; phylum Chordata; class Mammalia; order Carnivora; family Mustelidae; genus Lontra; species Lontra canadensis. The sequence goes on from NW_022630999.1 coordinate 33,434,660, forward strand.
TTAACTCAGTATGAAAAATTTCTTTAAAAATTTAGTAGCAGGAAACCCTGTGTTTCTCTTGCTGAATTAGTTCTCTTCTACCTTAATGACCAACAAACTCTAGAACTTGGGTGATTTCCTCTATTGTGCTGAGAGTTTATCACACTAGTGGACAGCTACATTTTAAGGGCACCTCAGCCCTTATGTTAACTTTTACATTGGTATGTCATCTTCTTTCTTTTTCTTTTTTTTTTTTTCTCTTTTTGGAGTAAGGTAGCCTGGGAAGAAATATATATAACTAATAATAAACATATCAACATGCCATGCCCAAAATAAAATATTAATGTCAGTTTCATAGGCCTACAGTTTGAGGTTCATAGGCATACAGTTTGAGGCAGGGACTGAGCATAATTGGAAATACAGTGCGTTTCATTGTATGTATTTTTTATACTATTCCTATCAATTGACTGGTTCTTTTCTTTATTATACTTGGACTGCCCTGAGGGTAAAGACCATATATTGTCCTCCTTTTGTACAGAAAGCTTATTACATGTTGTTGACTGATATTTATTCTGTTTACTTTCTCCTTTCTCATATCTTAGCCAGGTTTCCTTTTCATTGGCTTCAGAGTCCAAACGGGATCTCTTTGATCCACTCATTAAAATATTGGGCCTATGTATGTGATTCATTTCTTAAATCACTCTTTCGCTTTAGGCCTTCCAGGGGAGGGCTCACGGGGACGCTGTTGCAGGAATGGAAAAACTAAGCAGGCAAAAGCCCTGTCTCTGTTCTCTACCTTCTTAGCTGAGTGCTTTTAGAAAAGAAGAGGCCAGAGGAAAAATTCTCCCCATTTCCACTTTTATTTGTGGGGGGCAAAAGGCAGTGATTCCCCCCACCCTTCTTTGAAGTTTGCTTCTAATTATTCAGCTTGTTTGAAATATATTACACTTCTCTGTTTTCCCTTTGTAATGAGCAACACTGGATTTTAAATGTGTAGGGCTGTAAATGAGAGGGGCCCCAGCCTTCTCTCCTCTGGAGCCGTTATGGGGAAGGTGAGAGGAAGAGAGAATCAGATGATGATTAGGGACAATTACACAACCATTCCATTTTGCTAATGCTTGAATCCAGGAGAATTTTCTCATTTAATTCTCTGAAATGAAGGGCCCCACTGTTAGCCTTAAAATGTAAACAAGAGGCTTTTGAAGTGTGCTTTTCCCAGAAATGGAATGCTGGCTGCTCATATTGATCCAAAACATTGCTGTTGGTTTTTGTTCTTCTTGGTATTCATACGTTTTGTGATGGCAGCAATACAGGACTGCTCAGGGGGCGGCTTGAGGATTGCGGGCAAGTGGCATTATTATTCTAAGTTGCAAACAGAAATGTAAAAGGATGTTCAGAAAAAGCTTACCTGAGCTCTCTTCTAGTCTCTCCACACACAAAAGGGAACATAAAAATCCAAGGCGTATATCCCAATCATTTCAATTTATATCCACCTCTTCGAACGCAGTCCTCCGAGTTTGGTATTTCAGACAGCAGTGCACTTTGTTTGAATGATACAGGTAATAGCTTCGAATCCATTTCATTCCAGCATGCCTGGTGCAGGCGTTTTGTCAAGTATAGATGTCGGCTGCAGCTGAAGGAAACTGAAGTTCCCATGTGCTTTTCTTTGGATCCTAAAACCTTTAGGCGTAACATCAGATCCCCACACCTTACTAAATAACTACAACTGAATTTGTATGATGTCTTATTTGGGTCCTCTTAGGAATTAGGCATTTTAATCCCCAGTTTTAGAGGAAGGGAGGTAAAATGACCTATCTGAGGCTACACAGCCTAGCAGCACTGAGGCTAGGACCCAGATCTAAGTCTCTGGACCCTTGATCCAGAGTTCTGTCCACTTCCCATCGTTGCCTCTGTGATGGGGTAAACCCAAGAATGGGAAGGTATTGTCAGAAGGGCTGCTCAGGGAAGGTGGGGAAAGGAAGAAGCACACATACTTTTCTGCTCCTTAAACATCCCTTCCCCAGCCCCCAGCTACTGTCACTTGGTTTCTTCAAGGACAGCACCAAGTAATAAATATTGCAATAACTCGACACTAAATGGGGTTCTGATTCTGAGAGTTACCCTCAGTAGGCAGACAGGGCTCCCTCTCTGAAATCAGCAAACACTCATTCATTCATCTAACACTTATTAGGATCCTACTGTGTGACAAGATTGTTCCAGGAACTGTAGGAAACAGGACTTGATTGAGATTAGATATCTCGCTCCAGGCTCTCACTGTCTTCTAGGAAAAGGCAGTGAATGGTTTGAAAGTCATGATTGCTCTTTGCTAACCAACTTTGGTGAGACGGGTAAGCTCAATCAATTGTAGCTCAAGAAATGGTTGGTTGAATTAACAAAATGAAAGTGAATGATGGAAGATTGAATCACCAAGCTCATTATTGTTTAGGATTCCAGGTCTGGAATTTGTTTGTTTGTTTTCTTCCCCTGGGACCATAACCCTTACTAAAACAAAACAAAACAAAAAACAAAAACAAACAAACAAACAAAAATAACCAACCATTAAACAAATCAATGGACCAGGATCTTGGACTTTCTATTTCAGGCCAGCTTGAGGGAGCTGACAAGTTCAGAGGGTGGTTGCCTCATGCAGGCAAAATCTAGGAGCTGGGAATGATTGTCTCTGCTCATGCACGTGTGAGTGGAGTTGGAATGGTGCTACCATTGAAGCCAGACAGGCCAGTGTTGGAATCTTGCCTCAGTTGTAGTCACCCTAGCTAATTGACCTGGGTAAGCGGCTTGGAGCTCCTAATTTCTCATCTGTAAAATGGGGATAACATAATATATGGAATAGGTTTTGGTAATGATTAAATACATATTTAGTGTGGTGCCTGGCACTGAGAAGGAGTTCAATGTATGTTGCCTGTCTCATACTTAATATTCCCCCTCCCATTCCCTTTCATTCTTAAGAGATTTCTGGATAAATGGTTTCTACCCTTCATTAAAACTTTTGTTATAATGACTCCTACTGCTGAGAAAATTCTGAGTATACCTCCGCAAATTAGCTCAGAAAGAGTTAAAGGTGAAAGAGTTCTTGGTTAAGTATAGAGTGAAATTCATGAAGCCATCGAATCCTGTTGAGTCTCGGAAGGGCCAGGGCCTGAGGTAAAGGGATTAAGGGATCTGTGTAGCATAGTGTGGAAGAGAGGCAGTGGGTCAGGGATGATAAGCCCTGGACGGGTGTGGGTGGTACTGACTGTTGTAATAGGTGTCCTAAGTGCTTATAAATTAATTTGAATTCCAGAAGTCACTGAATTAGAATCAAATGAGCACATGGGATGTAAGACACAGCTCTTTGCAGCCAAAAAGCTAACTTGACTCATTTCTCCTCTTGCATGAATTTGAAATGGAGCATAGTACTTTGATGGGAATCTTTCTTTAATGATGGCCCAGATTATCCATATAAAGGCCACTTGGTTCCACCCCAAGCTTTTCCATTTGCTTCTCCTTCCATTAGTCAGGGTTAGGAGGTGGGAGAGACAGTCTTATAACAGGCCGAGCTATACTCATCTGGTGTGACACTGTGAATGTAATTGTTCTAAGCGTTAGGGACAAATCAAATTTGGGGTCATGACTCAATTGGCCACGTCTGCACCTTTATTTTCCTAAAAGCACTTTCTGTGGAGCTGGATTATGGTTTAATGAGTGAGCTGGCTGAGGGGAGGCGGGTCAGCAGTGGAACTGAAAATGATCTCAGAAAGTGCAAAAAGGGGTAAGTGAGAGAGGTACATGTCAGAACAGACCAATTATGCCCTAAAAGCTTGCAGAAGGCGCGATGACAGGCCACCTCTGTAGCCGCTTCACGCCATCAGAGAAATGTTGATGGGAAACTTTTCATTACTTGCGAGTTGAGGCAATGAAATGGCCCCCATGATTAGAGCCCACTTTAGTAAACCCTAAAATGAATCTATTATTCTCTCACTCAAATGTTCAAAACGCATGGGCTTGCACCTCTAATTCATCAGCAAGACATGTTAACTCTGCCCCAAGTCTTCCCACTTCTGTATGTTTCACGTGCTACAAACTAATCAAGCTTTCATCTTCTCTCCCCATCGCTGTTACTGTAAGGAGACAGGATAGCTCGGTAGATGTGAACGTGGGCCCTGTTCTAGGCTTAAATCGCAGCTGTGTGGTATTAGGCAAGTTACTGAACCTCTCTGAGCTTCAGTTTCCTCATCCACAAAATATGTATAATGATAAACTCTTCATACAGAGAATACCTCGTAAATAGTGAGGGCTCAATAAACATTAGACCTCTTCTTTCCCTCCTCAAAAAGCCTTGGGAGTGTTCTGCCTTCCTCTCTAGGCCTACCCCCAACACTCATAAAAAATATAAAAACAAACCCTGTTTATCTCTACCCAAGGGTGAAACTCCTCACCACGGGCCATAGCGTCTGATGAGATCTGGCCCCAGTTGGACTCTCCAAGTTTGTCATCTCGTTATTATGCTCCCCATGTTCTACAATCTGGCTACACTTGGTCCATGTGATTCCTTCAACGTGTTAGGCAAATTTCCACCCGAGGCCCTTTCACATGCTGTTTCCACTGCTTGGAATGCTCTCTCCTGAGATCTCTGCAAGCTGTTTCCTTCTTACCCTCCGGTCTCAGCTCAAGAATCTCCATCTCAGGGAGGCCTTCTTAAGTTCCTCAAGTGGAATGGTCTTCCCTGCACGCCCAGACTCTCCTTCTCCTTTTGCCCAGCTCATTGTCTTGCTGACAGCTGTCTTTATTTGTCATTGCAACATCAACTCCAGGGCTTCGTGCTTCCTGTGATCCATGAGCATTTTTGTGCCCAACAGCTCCAAGAGGACTTTCTCTCCCAACAAACTGACACCAGCTTCCCTGGGCTGTCCTTAGGCTGCTTGTCTCTGTGCTGGGAGCACTCACGGTGCCCATGGCTGTCCATCCCCAGGGCTGAAATACCCTAGCTGCTTTGTCCCTGTGGCCCCCACTGCTTCCAGTATTCACTTTCTGTGACACTTGCCTGCCTTTGCAGCCTACTTAGCCTCCTCCCCCTTGATGGTCCCACTTCTCCATTCCCCTTCCAGTGTTTTCTGGAACACCTCTTGATAAGTAAGTCACCTTCACCCAAACTGCATCTCTAAGTTTGCTTCTGGAGAATCCAACCTAAGACAATTATTATCCTTGTGAATTGTTTTTGATATCCACTAGAATATAACATCCAATAAAACAGTATTTGTTAGAGTAATTATTTGATCTCTCCCTCTTTCTCTCTCTCTCCATATCTCCATATCTATATATCTATATCTATATAGATATAGACATAAATATCTAAGACATAAATAGATAACATGTAGATTACCAGAACTTACAAATTATATTTATAATCAGTGTGACTTTTTTGGGACACAAATATACATCCTCTTAATTCCAGCAACAATAAATCTATCTACCTGTCCTGTCATCACTATGTTTCTGAATGGTCAGTTTCAACTTCTTATAGGGCATTTTCTTACAGGTTTAGTGCAATGTCATGTCTCATGTTAGATATAAAGGATATGTGGTAAAAGCAATAGCTGGGATTGAAAGTGAAATGGGTATCTCCAATAAAGTTCTGGAAGTATATTTCTTCTTAAGCATTCACCCCTCTAAGATACCTAAGGAGAATTTTTTTACAGTTGCTGAGTTCTGAAATCTCCAAATAGGCTGTGTTTGTTTAGCTGGGGAGACATATTTTGGCCCTCAAGGTCCATAAAGTAAGGACGTGTATCATAGCAGATGCAGGCTGGAGGGGGAGTGAGGGACAATTCTGGATATTGTAATTAGGTGTGCTTTCAGGGAGGTAAGAAAAGTGAATCATGAGTTGCAGCTGAAGAATGTGGGGGGAAAATGCTAGTAGAGTTGTAAGAGGCTTGTAACCTGATCCAGAATATGAAGTCTGTGGGTAGTTATTGATTTCCCAGTGGGTGGAATTACTTTTCTTTGTGACACACTGGCTGGAGGAGGGAGGTTGTGAGAACAAATTGTTATCTGTCAGAGGAGTTGTGTGTGGAGGTCCTCCTCCATGTCCAGCTGATCTAACCGCATGGCCTCTGACACCTGAGAACGGTCCCCAACCAAACAGACAAAAGCACTGAGCCAAGTTTGCATTGCTCAGCCTGCCTAGGGAGAATTTGGGGCTTCAATTAGGCATTTTATCTGTTTGCCAAAAGGGCTGTGGGGAGGACAGGACAAGCCTTGATAACCACAAGCTCCTCACAGTCTCCCATGAGGACTGAGCTGAGCTGAATTCACCTTTTGGTCAATAGGAACTTGGCTAAAGCAGAATGAGTTTCACCTTAAAGCCTGTAAAATATGGAATGGGTTTGAAGAATCAATTAACCTGTGTTGGTGACAAAGTAAGGGGCTGGCTATGAAACTCCAAGTGAAGGATGCAATAGACAGGTTTAGACACGGGGTAACTACACTGAGGATGTGACCAAGCCCAACATGGACACCTTGCTTGAGTTTAACCCTTCTCCCTCTGGTGAGAGCAGGGCTCCCAAGTCTTCTCATGTCTCTCCATTCTGTTGGCAGAACTGGGATGCATCTGGGCTCGAAGATCCGCCAACATGTCTCTAGTGGAGACATAAGGTGCCAGTCTCATCTTCATACATTTCATGAGTGGTCCCTTTGGCTCCTCCTTACTCCACGTCCACTATGGGGCTTTTCTTTATGGATATCACATTATATCCAAAGACCTCTGCCGATCCTCTGTCAGGTGCATGGAGATTGGTGTGGGGCCAGTACTGAACCGGTACCTCTCAGAAAACCTTGAGGCGTACCCTTGCTACTGGTGACAATTTGCATTTAGAGTGTGGGGTAATTACGTCTTTTGTTTTCAGTTTGGGGCCTCAACTTCATTTCTGAGGTGATAACAAGGATCTCACTGCTCATCCCATCACACAATGACCATGTAGTGTGACAAATGATTAAGACAGAAGTTTGTGTGCTACAGGAGCATAAGAGAGGGTCACCTAAGACATATTGGGGTATCTGGGATGTTGTCCTGGGGGTTTTGGCATTTAAGTTACCTAGAAGGCAAGAAGTAAGTAAAAATGGATGGGATAAAAGCATTCTGCGCAAAAACTGAGAAGCCGGAGAGGAAGAGGCTGGGACAGCGTGGGAAGTAGAATATGGGGAAGTAGGAAGGGTTTGGTCACAAAGGACTTTCAACTATGCCACAGAGTTCAAAATACTTACCTTGAGGACAATTGGAAACCATGGAAGAATTTCAAGCAGCAAGTCCTGTGGTCAGGTTTGAGTTTGGGGGAAATTCCCGCTACTGAGTTTGGAAATGGGGAGATCGGTTTGGGAGACTTGGAATGGAGTGTGGAGAAGGCTAGCTTGAGGGCAGGATGGATATGACTTCATGGTGGACTGGCATTGGTTTCAGAGAGAGGAAGCAACTTTGTTTGGCCGACTGGGTGACTGGGTGCCTTCACTCTGAGACAGAGCAGAGGAGGAGTGGACCTGTGGGGGAAGACGCTGAGTTCTTATGTGGTTCTTAGGTGTGTTTCCCTCTGGAGCTGGGTTGGGGCTGTGGTCACAGATGTAGTTTTGGCCTGATGCATCTCAAGGTGATTTTCCAAAATGGAAAAAGCATCTCCATTTCATTCTTTCTATGGGGCTAATATTATGGACATGGAGGCAAGGGAAAGGACCTTCATATTTAAAGAGTCACTGAGTCTTGCAATGATTGCAAAAGCATATGACACTTCAAGAGAGCTATGGCTGCTGGCAGTAGCACCTTCTTCCATAGGACAAAACTTTCTCCAAGAAGGAAGAAACCAGAGCCCAGAAACACTACATCGGCCTCTCTGTCATCATGTCAACAAAAGAAAGCTCTTTTCTGTGACAATACAGAGTTGAATAGCTCTGCAGTTTCTTAAGTCCTGGTCCAGTTACAATTTGGGCTTGTCACCTGGTGGCAGACCTCCCAACCTTTGTCGGGTGTCACGTACCTGGCATGGGTTTGCAGATCTCTGATACTCACTGGCTCTGCTTGTAAAGATTGATTTAAGACGCTGGCAACATTTATCTTTTAGACCGTTTGTGTTTGTTTGCTTGACAATCAAGCCACAATTTAGAAATGCTACTTCCTGAAGCTCTACAGGCTAATATAATTTCACAGCTCCAATTACAAAGAAGAAAAATTATTTCATTTCACAACAGAGGAGCCAGACGTTTCTGAGAAATCATGGTTAATGAGAAGACAAAGTACTTTCTGAAAAGCAGGCCACGTTATTAATGGCCTCCTCAGCTAAAATTTTGCTGACTCTCAGCACCAGGAGGCTTTGTCTCTCGTGGGGATGCTGGGTTTTTGATAATCTGTGAAGGAGAGGACTTTCAGACTGATAGACCAGTGCTTCTGCCGGGGCCTGGTCTGGGGCGCCTACATCAGTAGTTCGTAAACAATGCAAGCACATCCACTTTCTTTCCAACTGGCAAATAAACCCTAGCTCTAGCCACTTCCTCTGAACCTGTGTTTCATGGGAATCATAGACTTTGGGATGAGGACTTAACAACCATTTAGCTTATCCCTTCATCTGACTCTTCCAATACCCTCTCACCATCCCTATCCATAGACCACTTAACTACTACTTAAATACTTGGTAGGGATGGAGAGCTCAAAACGAGACCATGAGGATCTGCTATTTTAACTCTATTTGAAGTAGAATTTAAAGTTTCTGGTGACTTCCCGAGGAGATCTACATTAACATCTAAAATCTCCCAAGTGGCCTTTTCCCTTGAGTTCTTATGTTTGTAATGGGATCTAACAGAAGGATCTCAACTAGAACATCAACAGAATGAACCTTTAAGGAAAACCTTGACCTTTGTTACCACACAGCTCTGTTGTATGAACAGTCCTAACAGGCTGTCACTCCCAAGAGGTAGAGGTACCAGGTTTTTCCCTATTTACTCCTGCTTCTTACTTGTGTTGGCTTTGCTGCTGCAATGGGCCAGTAACCCCTGACCATTACCTCCCACCACAGAATAGTGATTGCCGCTTAGGGAGCCTTCATTGAATGTAGTAGACCAGCTAAATGAATGAAGGAGTTAATTAACTGCCTGAATGGATTAACCTCTTTTCTGTCTTTACATATCTCTTTACATATCACTCTAGGCCCTGGTGATGCCATTTTACAGAGTTTTAAATTATTTTAATCTTGAGTCACAACAGGCTGTTTTAGACTAAGACATTGTCTTCTTATGCTTTAAACTCGGGACGGTTGACTATTCTTGATCTATTTCTTACTACCTTATTTTCCAGTCCTTTTAACTCTTTAGCTTCAACAAAAGACCAAAAGGTTGCTCAGAGGCTGGAACTTTAGAGGGGCAGAACCCAGCACTTAATAGTCTCATTTGTCATCACCTGGGCTATTGCAGTGGCATATGCACGGGTTTCTGCCCTTTGCAGGGTCTCTGCCCCCTTTTCTTCCTCCAGCTACCCTATATGTTGCAGGGACACAAATCTCCTTAAAACACATCTTTTGAGGATGCCCTTTTGGGCAGAGAACTGTGGGAGAGCAAGACTTTTTGTTGTGTTTTAAATTTCTTTTATTTTACTTTCAAAAATAACTTCTCAAAGAGGAAGAATTTACCATCCTCTTCTAACTTAGAGAACGCACAATTCTTAGCTTCCAGCTGGTTTTATTTATGACAATGTGACTGAAGGCAGAGTTGGGAAGTTAAGTTTCAGGAAGTTGAGAAAGTCATTCATACGATGGTAAAGAGTTTAGAACTTCAAATGAACTCACCTAGCTTTCCAACATTGAGCTTGCAAACATATACCATTTTCTCTAACAAACAAAAATTTCCCAAGTTACATGCCAGAATTCCTTTAGAAGATAATAGCTATGTACACTTGGGCACATCCTTCTGTTTCCTCTTCAGTGAAATGGGGAAATAGTGGAATTGACCTCCAAAGTCATTGGAAAGATTGACGGAGGTAATCCCCGCAAGACACTTAATACAGTGCCTGGCACATTGTAAGCATTCAGTATGTTAGCAATGGCAGCAACTGTTGTTAAAATTCCCTCAAGATTCAGATTTCAGGGGTCATTCTAATTAGGATCAGATATCTAGTCCCTGTCCAGAGAAGGGCCAGCAGCCTCATGAGAGTGTCCCTAGGCTTATAGTCCTCAGCAGGGTGGGTCCCCAGAGTGAAACCAAGGTGCTGTGCCAGGAGATGGTATAGATGTTGGGGTGACAGAACAAGAGATGTTTTCTACTTCATCCCACCTTTATCTTATTCTGTGTTCTGCCATTGCTCTTTGTTTTTGCTGCTGCTGATCTTTGTCAGATTCTAAGTATCTAATGGGTGAGAATCTTATCTTACTGCTATACTTCTGGAAGTATAGCCTTCCTCATCAACGATGTTCAATACCTGTTTGTTTTAATTGAATTAAATTGAATTAAAATGAAATCTTGGGGTATAGGATTTACATCTCATCTCTAGAAGCTGAGTAGATGGGTGGAGGTAATTTGAAAAATTTTGGGAATTATTTTTTGGGCCTTGGAAGCTTTGCCATTTTCAAGAGAAATACAGAAACAAAGCTGTGTAGGATTCCAGAACTTTCCAGAAATTTCCTGAGACAGCAATGCTAAGAGAGATACCTTTTTCAGTGAATATTTTAATTTATTTCAAATGAAAACCATTGTGCGTAAGGATGCAAGTAGAAGGCTGTTCACTTTTGTACTGTCTGTGCCAGTGAAAAATGTTCATCGCTAGGGCTATTACTAAATAAAAAAATATATCCATAATAGAGAATACTATACAACAACTACAAATGATTCAGTTGATCGCTATGTGTAATAACATAGAAAGTGCTCCAAGAAGGTGAGTGCTTCAATAGGTGACTGAAGAAAACTCAAGGTACAAATCAAGGCATAAGATAAGATAGAGCATAATCTCCTTTTATGAAAAGGACACAAAAACAAAATGACACTATATGTCTTATCCTGATACATATGTGAAACTATAAAAAGATCATGAGGGTTTATCATCACAGTATAATATATTTTACTTAAGTGGAGGCCAAATCAAAATGATACTACATATTTTATACTGGTACATTTTTAAATGCATACACATACATAAATTTTATATGTATGTATGTATATGCATATACATTTCTTTAACACACATATATATGAAATAAAAGAATTGGTTTCCTCTGGGGAGTGAGTGTTGGGACTGGAGGGACTAGAATTGTGAATGAAGGTCTAAGGAAATCTTAACCTAATTTTTCATAGTTAAAATTTTTATAGGGAAAACATATCATGAATTACTTATTTAATGAAAAATTATCTAGAAGGAAGGAAGGAAAGAAAGAAAGAAAAGGAGGGAAAGGAACTACAGAATAGGGATGCTCAAATGCCTCTGAATTGCCTCCTTCCCAGAGTGCCGGGACATTCTTCTTCCTGTCATCACCAAAGAACTGAAGGAGCTGCTGGAACAGAAGGATGAGATGCAACACCAGGTCCAGGAGAAGAAGTACTGTGTCGAACTACTCAACAGCATTTTGGAGGTCCTCAGCTGTCAGGATGCGGTGAGTCCTCACGATGATGTAGATGTCCTGGACTCAGACTAGCAGTGAGCTGATTAAGCTCTAAAATATTGATGCTGATGAATCGCAGTTGAAGTCTAAAGATAAAAGTCAATGGCTTGCTCAGCGGGCCTACTTTTCCAGTGACTAACCCCCATGGCTATGAAAGATGGCTTAGGGATTGGAGTTAAACATGTAGCATTATGTCACCATATTTCTTATTGGACAGGATTTCTCAGGGGGTAGGTATGGACATATTGCAAGCTTTTTAGATGATTTGTCCATTTACTAAAACCTTTGCTTGCAAAGGCCAGAGGGAGAGTTTCTTATGCCTACACAGTCAAGAAAACTCTCGTCTGTTTTTTTGTTTTAGCTGATTTACTTTGATTTTGTTTCTTTGGTTATCTCCTGCAATGATGAAAACAGTTAAGGCTTTTTCTGGCTGAGCACATTGCTCAGGCGTAGACTCTAGAGACAGGATGAAGAGTGGGATGGTGGTAGGGAGGTGGCTGTGCCAGTGAATCCAATGTCTATTTGGTTGACATCATCCAGAGATTAGGCAGCCACGGCACAAAAGAGAAAGTTTCAGGGGAATAAGTAGAGGGCTTCCAAAAGGTCAGAGAATGCAGAAGAGAGCAAGGGAGATAGATTAGTGGTAACGGTAAAGTTGTAGATTTCTTATTTGGAAGAGAAAGGTAATGGTTCTTGATTTAAATTAGGTTCATTTGGCAACCTCACCTTGTCTTTGTGTAATGTCCAAGAGCACTCCTTTCCTAGATGGGCTGGTTTCAGAGGACTGGGTAGACTTAAACAACCAAGTATTTTGTAAGTATTTATATAAGTATTTCCCCCCACCCCCTCTCCTCTCAAGAAAATGCTCAAAGAAGGGCTTTCTGGATGAACTATATCTATGATTGGATATCATTAGAAAACACTACAGAACATTCATTTTATTCCTTTACTGCTTGTATCCCTTAGTCAATGATTGTTATCAACTTCCTAATGTGTCTTGTCCTTTCCATTTTTTTCCATCCTAATTAAGCTTCTTATCTCATTACAAGGTAAATGCAGTAGCTTGACTCACCCATTCATTCATATATATGATACATCAACTATGTGACCGGCATTGAGGACACTCAAAGCCTGGTCTCTTTCCTTAAGAAAATCTATACAGATTATATAAATAAGCAATTGCAACATAATATAATGTCTAAATTTTATGGGTGCATATAAAATATACTGGAGCTACAAAGACTTTGAGTGTGTGTGTGTGTGTGTGTGTGTGTGTATTCATTTTTGTCAAGGAAGTCTTTTCAAAGGAATTGAAGCTGGATGTTCAAGGATGAATAACTAAAGATCAGAGCTACTACTTCATTTGCTGTTTTCTAGATGCCATCTATCTTTTCTCTCTGCTCACCCTGATTGGAGCTAAGGATTATTATTCCCATTTTAAAGGTGAGAAACCTGAAATTCATAGACTTAACATTCAAGGCCAGCCAGCAAATAAATGATATGGTCAAAAATCAAATCCAGGTCAGTCAGACTCCAAATTCTGCATAATCATGGGCATTAGAGATACAAGAGCATGGTCTTTCCCTCTCATTTTCTTCCTATCCTCCCTCTTTTTCTTGGGGGAGATGGAGATTAATGCCCAAAGGCTTGGATAAAGCAAGATTCATTCTGTGATGTTGTCATAATGGTGGTGGGTGTTTTTATAAGTGCACTCACCAACCAGCTGTTGAACTGGTTCCAGTCTTTGTTATTTGATCTTTTACAAAAAGTTAAGGGAGAGTTTGGTCTTACTCTCACTTGTACTATAGGAACATTAGAGTTGGCTCCTTGTTTCTCCAGAAACATCCTGAAGAATGCTACCTCTTCCTGTTGAAAATAATTTACAATATTTCTTACAGTTCAGTAATCCTCACATCCCTTTTCATGGGGATAAAATCCTGGATTTGTTGGGATATGCCAGTGGACCCCTGTTAGAGGAACACACTTATAATGGGTTATCTATTTCCCTGATTTAAGTAGAAGTTCACGGTTCAATTGTTAAGCAGTGCTCAGGCTCTGCCCATCCCATGTGAGCATCTCCTGGTGTTCTGTTCTGATGGGTTGCCATCATTTTGCACACTGGGTAACATCAGGCACTGGTGAGAAGAGCCTGCTGTCTCACATGCCCTGGGTACTAGGGGCTTCAAAGCTGAGAAGTGAGTGGGAAGCTCTGAGCTCCCCTTGGAGGATTGTGGCATTTGGACTTGAAGTGTGTGGGAGGTGTGGTGTCACTCTTTACTGTCTCTGAGTGCATTGCTTTTATAATGACTTCTGACTGTGGGCCCTAGCCCACCTCTTTCTTAGGTTGAGCAACTGTCTTTGGTGGATGAGTTATTAAATACTATTATTACCATTGAGTTTGGCATAAGATTCTGACGCTCTCACTGTTGGTGAGCTTCACAGCCAACCTCTTCAGCTCATGAAGATGGAAATCTCTCTTCTTCTCAAAAGGTTTTTCTTCCACAAAGGAGACTCTTTCAGTAGCCATTATTACTTTGAACCCAGCTAACAATCAGAAATCCCAAAGTATCTCATCTAAATCTTTCTTGTTCTGGCCTATAGAGGCTCTCCACTCTGGCTTCGTGTTTAGATCACCTGAGGAGTTTTTTTTTCTAAAGCAGCTGTGTCAAGGCTCCAGCCCCGCTATTCTGATTTAACTGGTCTGGGATTGGTGGGGCATCACAAGGACAACTTTACCAGCTGGTGGTAATAGGCAACAAGGGTAGAGGAGCACAGCTCTTGTGCAGGAAGTCTTAAACTTGAGCATGGATCAGTGTGACCTGGAGGAGCTCTAAAAACAGGTTTCTGATCATTTTAGCTGGAACCCGATCATTTATTTTTCTGACTTCCCAGGTGATGTGGATGCTATTGGGCCAAGGACTATCCTTTACTAACCGTCACTCTAATGTGACCTATTTTTTTTTTTTTAATCTTCAGTATTCACTGAAAATGAAAGACTGGTTGGACTCATCCTCAGTCCTTTACCTTCTTAATTAAAGACCCCTTTCCAGTGTATGAAATCTAGCGTTTTCCAATATGGCATTTAATAAACCATAAAATGGCAAAATCTTCAAGCACATTCATTTGTACTCATAAATTCATTGTCATGCAGTAGTGGGGACATGGCCTGTGCAAATATCTGACTTTGAAAATCCAGACCATCAAACATGCTGTTTGATTTCCACAGGCACCGACTTCTCAAAATTGGAAATTTGGAGGAAAAATTAAAAACCTTCCTAGGATAAAACTCCTGGATTTTTCTTCTGTTGTTTGGATCTTCTCTGCTGATAACAGCATAGCCATTCCCTTTTATTGTCACTTTGTTGGCACCATGGAAAAGCCTGTCTCCCCACCCAACTATAGGTTATATCTACCTGCAGGAACCATTGCTCAGGGTTGGAAACACATGTGGAAATCTAGAAATTATAGTGCAGCATGCCAAGCTTTCTTTTGGGAGGCATTGTGTGTTGGGGGATGGGAAAGGATGCTAGTCTTCAATTGATTGCCAATGTTTGAGTAATTATAGCCCAGCACAGCAGGTGTGGCATGAGGAAGCTCTGTTTTCCTGTTATTACCTTATTCGTTGTAACCCTGGGTGGCATATGACTCAGGGGGTGATGTCTGCCTTAGCCTGGGTGTTGATATTTTTTTAATGATAGTGTTAAATTCTCTCCCCCAGTTTGCTTGAGTTGCACTTAGCATATGAAAGGGACAGGCTCTAGTGAAGGGAGAAAGACCTGACTCCTGCTTCTGTTAACTCCTTTCTCCCCCTTCTAGAGCAAGGTTACTTGTCAACTCTAGTTACTTTGAAAACCTATTTTACACTGGCTTCGTTCTGTGCCTTGCTTGCTGCTGAGTAACTCATAAGATTTAATTTTGCGCCAAACCCGGAGGGAGTGTTTTTTTCCTTCTTCTTTCCATCTCTTAAAACAGCCTTTTTGTTTTTATGTTTCATTCCTCTAAGAGAAGAGTCATCATTTTGTACCCTGCTTAGCAATCACAAAGTATGTAAAGCTGACTCCTAAGCCTGAACAGGAGATGGGGTTGGTTATACCTGCTTCACGGAGGGAGAGAATGCCCAGAGTCAGCTTTTTAATTTTTTTAACGCTTTAAGTCCATTGACTAAATCTAGGAGGTTGTTAACCAAGGCACACTATTAGTCATGAACTGTTTGGGATTTCTGGTACTTTTATTTATCAACTTAGATGCTGGTAGGGAAGGCTTTTGCTCATGTGTTTTCTTTCGCCTGGAATGTCCTTAATTCCTATTCTTTCTATGCACCTAAAGTCCTAAATGCCTTTTAGGTTCAGCTCAGACAATACTTCCTTTCTAAAATCTTCTCAGTTCCATGCCCTCATAGTCTCGTCTCCCCTGCAAACCCCTACACAGAATCAAGGACTTCCTTCTCTGTGTCTTCATAACTGTGCATCCGGACTGATATTATTGCATTAATTGCTTGGTGTTGCACTTTCCTGTGTGTGTCCCCTGCCAGGCTTTGACCTCCAAAGCTCAGACAACAAGCCCTTGCTCCCCTGGCTTTGCCCAGATCATAGTTTCAGCCTCGTCTCTTGCCAATTCCTTCATTCTCCATCCTCCTGCTCCACTAAAATTCTTTCAATAACCCTCTTCCCCAGCCCTTCTCTTGTGTCCTAGGAGCAGCTTTTGCCTGCTCTGTCATGGCATCTGTGTTGTCATCTTCTGTGGACTGCTCTGCCTGTGGGGCCAGGAGTGCTGTGAGGACAGACACCAACCTCACAGGAGCTCGACTCTTCCCTGCCCACCTCCCTCACGATGCCTGGCTCACAAAACTCTCTATTGTAGGTATGTATATGTGAACGAATATGACTTGCCCAAATCAATGGTGGAAGCTGATTTCTCCCTTGGGTCTTCTGCTCTGAGTGCTAGGAGAGAATTCTCCTTTCTCTCTTTGAATTTCTTGGATGTCAGGTGCAGGGGTTGAATGAATCACCCTCAGTGTATAACACATTACCATCACTGGTATGGGCCAGGACCTCCCTTGTTTGTTTTTTATTTGTTTTTGTGTGTGTATGTGTTTCTTACCTTTTTTCCCCATCCCTTTTTCCCACTTTCCTGCCTCCCCCACCTGCTACGGGTGATTTGTCTATTGTGTTGAATATGCATGTGTGACTTAACACTCATATGCATACACACATACACACACACTCATGCCCCTCCCGTAAAGAGGATCAGACATTGACGTAAAAGGGACATCACATCAGCAGCTCCATTAGGGTTCCACTGGGTGGGGAAAGGACAATGGTAGGCACCAGGAGCAGTCGAGACTAGAGAGCATTCTTGGGCCAGCACTGCCCCTGACCTGACATGTGGGAAAGAAGTCTGTCATTGAGTGTCTTCTTCTGAAGTGCACCCCCTCTGGCTACCTTAGTTCTGGGCTCTCTGATAAGCCAGGCAGCCTGCTTGATTCAGGGTTAAAGGGAGGCCACTGCTGCCTCTTTGAATTACCATTTAATTCCCAGGAATCGATACCACCATGCAGAAGCAGCAGGGTTTTCTTCTAACCTATATGTTCCCTCATATTTCAAACAAAAGACAGGGAGACAAGGCTTGCAAAAATTCTTTTATCTGTGGTGCTTTCCAAATAGAGAGCAGCTAATTAAGCCCCCAAATTAAAGCTGACATTGATGCGACTCCTCCACCTTCTGCTATGTCCAAAGCCATTCCCTTTTTACCCTTTGCTCTTCCTCTGCTTCCATGGCATTAAATGTGCCCTTTCTAGGCCAATGGAATAACATTATGATGTCATGGATGGTGACATATGATACACTTTCTTTCCTAGCACACTTTGGCATGCAAAGCGCTCTGGCATGCATCACAACTGTTTCTGGCAACCACATGGGAAAGTAGGTTTTATCTCCCATTTTACCGGTGAGGAAACCTAGTCTCAGAGAGTGGCCAACTGGTCAGAGCATCAGTAAAAAGCAGAGCTTGGAGGGAATCCCCCATCTCACTCTCCACTCAACAACCTCCCACACACATTGCCTTCTGCTTCCTCACGTGTACACTTTACCATTTAAGAGCACTTTCTCTGGCTTCATCTGCCTGAGAGAGGTAGGAGACAGGTTTTGGAGTCAGGCTACATTCATGTATCCATCCCACAGATCCTTCTAGAGCTGCTATCACGGGCTATATTCTCTATGCTGGGGCCACAGTGATGAGCAGAGTTGGGAACACATCCTGATCCGCTTCTTAATGTGGGAGTCTTGGGAAGTCATCCCCTCTTTCTGTAAAATGGGGATGTTATTTCTCCCAGTGTGTCAGGATTAGGGTAAACAAGAACATCTGCGCAAACACGCAGCACTGAACCTGGCATATAATCCATACTCTGTACATGTGACTTTTTTCTTGACGTTCTGTTCCCCTTCCTTCTTATGCGCCTTCCAATTGTTCCAGGCCTGTAATTCTTTTAAGAAGAGTAAAGGGCCAAGTGGCCTCCTGGGAGAATGGCAAATTAGGTACTGAGCCTGGGGAGAACTCTGTACCCCATTAGCATTGACAATAGCCCTTGAGGCAGACCTGGTGGCAGCCAGAGGCTTTGGAGCCCTCATGGGCTCTACAGGAGGCTTGCCAAGAAGTTGCAGATGCTGTCGCTGGAGCAGAGCCATTCTCCACAGGGCATCTGGACCTCATATGGGTTCCTGAAGGGAACCCAATGTCTGGGGAAAAGTGTCATCCTGCCTTTTCAGGGGCTTCTTTGGGGTGTTCCAGAATTTCACTCATGGTAACTATTATATGCCATTGTGTGTTGGACCTGGTTCACACCAGCTCATGAGAACCAAGTGTTAAATTTTCAGGAATCTTGTGAGTTATTTGTTAAATAACTGCCATTATTAAAAATTTATATAAATATCTATAATTAAATAGGCTATATTAAAATCAAACATAATAAATAGATACTCAAAACACATCACTTCCTAATTATCTTACTAAACTTTTCTCTTATCTGTGTGCTTGAGATTGTTTACATCTGTGGTATCTACGACAGAAATTCTATTGAGGCCTCTTCTACTGCTGTCCATCTCTTCCCGACTCTCCGTTCAGTGATATCAGTCACAAAGGGAATCCCCATACTAAAGGGCTGGCAAACACTGTATACTCAGGCTTCTGATTTTGTCTTTCTGGAAAGTCATTTGATAAACACACACCAGCACACAACTGCCTGGGACTCAACAGAATTGCCCAAAACAATAAAAACCCCAAAGCACAGGGGAGCCGGTAGTGCACTTCTCTTCTCCCCAGCAGCCCTGGATCTGCTGTCTGCAACTTCTCATGGTCAAAGAGAGGTTGCTCCAGGAATGCAGCGATTTAAAGAGAAACTGAACACTCAACCTAGAGCAGACATAAATAAATATTTTCCATTTCCCATGGAATTCTTATTGACTAGTAATTCTTATTGACTGGTAATGATTTTTTCCCTAGTAGTGTTGAGTGTTTACATAGGTCAGTGAGAAAGAGCCCTGATTCCTGCATCGGTGAGGGGCAGGGAAGAGTAGTTGGGCGCCCGTACCTCAACTGAGTGTTTAATCTCACAGCTGTGGGAAAGTCATTTGATAGGAGACTGCTGTCTTTCACCTCGGTAGGTTTTGGTCTTTGGGCCTTAAATACAGTTTAGAGATGATTAACATTAGGATTGGGATTAGGCAAACACTGCAGTCATCATTGTCACAAGGAAGAACCATCAACGGAGACTAAAAGTGATGGGCAAAAGTTTGATGAGAAACAGGGTATTTGCCTAATCCCAAAGTACACACTTTTTAATGACACAAGGAAAGATAGTAACTTTATAGTAGAAGAACCTGAGTTCTACCCCCTTCATCAAATGATGAAAGGAACATCACCAGAAAGGATACATATCAGCATCATCTCCCTCCTAATAAGATGCCCTGAAGAGGACAGCAACATTTATGTGGGGAATCTTGCAAAAATGCACAACCTCAATCTAATAATGAGAATACATTCAACAGCCCCAGCTGAGGGACGTTCCATGCAACAGCACACTAGTACTCCTCAGAAGTCCATGTCTCCAAAGACGAAGCACTGTCAGAGACAGTCATTACTTAGGAAACATGACAACTAAATTCAGTGTGGGATCCTGAATTGGACCATAAACTGAAAAATGGGCATTAGGAGGAATACTGGCAAAATTAGAACAATGTCTGTAGTTCAGTTAACAGGACTGTACCAATGTGAATTTTCTGTAATTGTGCTCTGGTCATGTTGACATTAGGATTTTAACAATAAGGGAAGCTGGATGAAGCATACATCCAACTTGTCCATAAAGCTAACACTATTGTAAACAAACAAACAAATAAACAAATAAAAGCTTATCTTTGAAGTATTTAAGGAGTGATTGTTCACTTACAAAGAATGCATTTTGAGGACGAGCTGTTCCCCAAACCATACCTATTCCAATATGAAGGGATGCTGATAGATAAGGGGTTTTCTCCGCTTTATCGGAAACAGTAATAAAATCTGCAGACAAATGATTGGCCTTACCAGAGGATTCCATCCTACTAACTGCCTCAGCCTGTCAGGAGGCAATGTAACCTCCCACCAAATGAGCAGATGACTAAACCAATGTCAGCAGGCAGGAACCCAGGATTAGCCTGGGGACTGGGAATGTGGATGAGATAAAAGCCTTCTGTGGTCTCAAGGACCTTGCAGGCTATAGGATTTCACTTGGGCTATATGATAGCCCTGTCTATGCAATAATTCCCTAGGCCAACATGTGGGTCTTGAATGTCACTCAACCTGTACTTGGCAGGCTTGGAAAGTGAGTGGTTTGGCATAACTTAACAGATGGTCCTGGGATCATTTATTCTCAGAGAATCCACCTGGAAAATTAGAAGACAGCTTTTGTTGCTGGTTGACTAGAACTCCCCAATAAAATTAATAATCCAACACGTTCTGTTTCATCAATACCAACTAGAAATACTTCTTGAGATGCTCTCCGATATTTCTTTATCTGCCGTAACCAAAGTTTAAAAGAGTTCGCCTACAGCCAAATCCACAATGGCCTCTCCTCATTTGCTCCATCTTTCCTCTGTCCCTCACCCATGTGGACTGCCTCTCAGGGCCAAGATGAGGCTGAAACAAATGAGGCACTTGTCTGGGATGGCAGCAAAGTGTAAGAGGGCACCAAAAATTCCGTAATCAACAAAAATAATATACCAACGCAATATTTTTTAAGAATCAACATTTTGGGGGCACCAGAGTGGCTCAGTGGGTTAAAGCCTCTGCCTTTAGCTCGGGTCATGATCTCAGGGTTCTGGGATCGAGCCCCGCATCGGGCTCTCTGCTCAGTGGGGAGCCTGCTTCCCCCTCTCTCTCTGCCTGCCTCTCTGCCTACTTGTGATCTCTGTCTGTCAAATTAAAAAAAAAAAAAAATCTTAAAAAAAAAAAGAATCAACATTTTGATATTTTGTTCATCATGGATTTTTTAAATTAACTTTTATTTTAAAAAATATGGCATTAAATATGATTCATCTCTACTCTTGAGTTTTATTTTTATTATTATTCTTCGCCCCTTAAATTTTGCCCCTTGGGTAAGGGCCCCAATCGCTTACTCTCATCCAGTCTTGGCACCTTGTAGTGCCTTTCATTGACACCAAATGCCCCCAATAACAAAGCTGAGCTCTGACCCATGAATGAGCAAGCGAGACAGCTTGCAGGAATGGAGAAGTTATCTTTTTGCTCACCATGAAAAACTGTGGAGGGGCTCTGGAAGATTTCTGTCTGCAGGGAACCTTTGCATAAAAGCACAAGTTGAAAGGAACAGCCATTTACACTAAACCTTCACTGGGCCAGCCACTTGCTTTCCAGAAAGCATTTCTTGCATAATGTCTGAATTAAATCTCCCCTTCACAGTTGGGATTCATGAGTTAAAAGCCCGCATGGCAGCAGAAAAATATAGCTGTGTTTGGTCCAGGTTACAGTTACTGAGGGAACCATAACTTTGATTTGTTCAACTGGTGTAAATGTAAATCCTTAAGTGAAATGTGTTAAGCGAGGAACAAAATGCTCTGTTTGTGAAGATCCTTTTGATCCACGGCTCCGTCTATAGTGCCCCACCTGTCATATACAATCTGGGGGCCGCAGCTAGTGACAGAACAAGGAAAGTTTTCAGAAAGCAATCGAGGAGTTCTAGAATGGACATTTTCTCACGGAGATTTCAGGCGACATTTGTCTTAGAGATAAATGCAATTGATTCAGCGGCCCAGATTAAAAAATAAAATGTTTAATCTCCTCGCAGTTTCTCCAAGCAATACAACATGCTAACGTTTATCTTTGATGCTTCATCTATTACCTCTTCTACCTGGAATCTAAACTCTATTTAGCTTTTCTCTCCAGCCACATTTCCTGTTATTTTCAGCCAGCATTCTGCATTCTGGTAAGATCAGGCTCTGTGTCTTCCTCCAGGCCTTCATGTTCTTTCCTCTTTGTCCTTTACCTGTTTTCTCCATCTGGATTGAACTCTTTTTTTCTTCCTTTTGCTTATCTAATTGTCCAGTTGGTGGTTCTCAGCCTGAATCTAGTCCACAGATCTATCTTATTTGCCTTGCCAAACTATTTAATAAAAGCAACAGACTCACCACTTCCTGTTGTGCTTCTACATGACTGGCTTCTCATGTTTATGTACGTTATCTGCCTCACCTTATGAGCATCTGAATTGTGAACTTCTGAGAGCCAAACCTTGCTTTTTCTAATAGGCCCAACCCAGTTTCCTCTGGGTTGATTTCTTAAGAAATCATCACAGATTCTTTTTGCCCTGTCTTAGCCACTTACTCTGCTACATTCTGAAACTTTTGGTTTTACTGTAGAATTTAGCACTGAATTATGTGCAGTATCACATTTGTTCTTATCATGTTATGCTTGTCTGGTTAATGTTGAAGGAGGACTCACACTTTTTTTTGTTATTTCTCTCTTTAATGAATACATTGTCTTTCTTTTTAAAAATTTTTTAAAAGATTTTTATTTATTTATTTGACAGAGAGAGATCACAAGTAGGCAGAGAGGCAGGCAGAGAGAGAAGAAGAGAAGCGATGTGGGGCTCGATCCCAGGACCCTGGGATCATGACTGGAGCCGAAGGCAGAGGCTTTAACCCACTGAACCACTCAGGTGCCCCATACATTGTCTTTCTATTTCACCGCTCACTAAACATGAACTGAGCACCCACTCTTTGTCAGGCACCAGTCTAGGCATTGGGGATGCCAATGTGATTAAGACAAAGTACTCTTTCATTCAGAACTACTTCTAAGAACTTATTCCCCAGTACTCCCCAGCATTGGCTTCAATGTCTATTCATTATTTCACAGCTCACCTTGTCTTAGGTCTTTCTCCACAATGAACACTCCTCCCTCTGCCATGACGAATTCTCCCCAAATATCCAAGCTATGGTTGTCTTACCAGAGTCAGCTCCTCTGGTCTCTGATCCACCTAGCCATTCCACAGTCGTATGTCCACCCCAGTCTCTTGAAATTTTGACATAACCTACCATTTACTAGAATTGCTGTTATACAGATATCTGATACCTGGTTTACAGACTCTCCAAGGATAGGGTTGATCCAGTCTTATATTTCTTCTATATTTCTACACTTTCTGGGCAAAGTGCCGAATTCCAAGCAGATACTCAATAATTAATCTTTGTGGTTTGATTGATCCTCTCATCTCAATTGCTCTACTTTCTAGAAATATATGCTGATGCTAATTTTATTTTTTCATACTCAGCAAAAGATAATGAAAAAGGTAAATCTGCTGCTGTTGCATTAAAACATCATATAAAAAGCAGGTACCAACTTTGAGTATGGCTGTGCTCCCAACTTTGAGCATTGTTGTGCTCCTGAATCAGGTTAGAATTCAGCATGCATTTTCCCACAGAAATAATGCAGGATAATGGTCAGATTCCCAGGCCAGTATGGGTAAGCATGTTTAACCTAGAGTGTAATTTAATTCTGAAACAGAGTGGAGGCTCACATTTACATGTTCTCATTGCGTGAATATTTTACAAACACTGAAGATACTTTACCTTACCTGATGCTCACCACACTTAACTTTCATGCAAGTGTCTGTTTTCTCATCTAGACAATAAGCCCCATGGATGCAAGGACTGCATCTGTCTTGCTCACTGTCACATCATAATACAGCACCTGGCACAGACTGGGCAGTCAAAAATATCTGTTGATTTTGATTGAGTTAAATTCTAGTTGAAAGATGACGGGGACATACTAATGTGGATTCAGACTCCCAAATTCACCGCTAGCTATCTGTGTGCTCTTGGGGAAGTTACATGGCCTCTCCCAGCACGAGTTTACTCCTCCCTAATATTTTGTTAGTTGTGGCTACCATGCTAATACCTAGTGTGTGTTTCTTTTTCTTTTTCTTTTTTTTTTTTTCATTTTCCTACAGTGTGATCTCTCTGAAAAAGTCTTGATTAATTAATGATGTGTGCATTTTGTGCTGTATTGGCTGAGGGAGTGGTGATGGGAAAGGTGGTATTTGGTATCAAAGCCTTTCAACAGCTTTTGAGAACATAGGAGTTCTATTTCCAGCCCTAGTTCTGACATTCTGTGATCTGAGGAAGGTCGCTCAAATATATCTGTGAAAGAGTGGTGATAGATTTCAGTGATTTTTCAAGCTTTTCCACCTAAGTATCTCCAATTTCAGGTGAGTGAATGTAAACTCTCAGTGTTCTGCGGGTGGGACCCAAACGTAGAATTTACTTGAATTCAATCTTGTATTTCATCTTAATTATTCATGTGTACTTTGTATTCTATGTCATGATAGATCCATGTTTTAAAGATATTGCAGTTACCTGTGAGTTACACATTCATGAATTCCTGCTTAAGGCAAACACTGTCAAACACCTTATATACAGAAGTCAGTTTTTACCACAATTCTGTGAGTAAGCTCTTATCATGCCCATGTTACTGAGGAGCAAACTGAGGCTTACAGGAATTGAAATAAATAGACTTAGGCTACCTAGCAAGTTAGTGGCAGAGCCAGAATCAATCTATCTAAATCCAGACCTTCCCCTATGCCACTTTAGAGGGTAAGTAGAAACAGAGCCTTCTCTTTGGCTAAAAAGTATGATAATAAAAATGTTTATGTCATGTTAACTGGAAAAAGCAGAATACAAATTGTCTGCATGTTGTATAGAGATTTTTCATGCTCAAGGACTTGAACGCATCATAGAATAATAAGTTAGATATGTTGCAGGGCTGGGCTTATGGGTATATTATGAATTTTTCTTTCTGATAATGTTTGTGAAATAAATAGTGAATTTTTAAAAACTGCATAAGTTAGTGGTGTAACCTGAGGGAATAAAAGAGGTAGTTGATTTTGTTAGACATTATAATTCATGCTATATATTTTTGTGAGGGATTGGAAATATAAAAATGAAGGCAAGTCTTCCTCTGGCTTGGCAAGTGTCACTGAGGCTGTAGGTAGGTAATAAAGGGCAGATATGCCTCAAAGAAACTCATGGAGAGGCACTAGAAATCTGATAAGCAGGGTCTGAAAGTGACATCTGTGAAAAGTAGAATTTTTTTTTTTTTTTTCTGTGAAAAGAGCCAGTCTTCAGGAGGCAGAAGGAATGCTTTCATATCTAGGGGCAAGGAATGACACAATTCAGGGAAGGTTAGAGAGGAGTAGTTATAATTTTCCAAAATACCCCCAGAAGACTATTTATCTACTTGAAACTTACTGTGGAAGGCAAGTTACAACACCACATCCTCTTGGTTTGAGGGAAAAAAGGAAAAGAAGAGAGAGTACATGTAAGAAAAAGAAAGAAAATCACAGTTATCTTTGCTTTTTGAGAATAGATAACTTAGAACATCTATTATTTTGCATTATTATCTGAATTGATAAGATAAAAAATAAATCTAGGCAAAATAATTCACCAGTTTATTTGTCCCCCAGCCATCTATCCAACCAACCACCCACCCACCCATCCATCGACACATTCATTCCACATATTTATACATGTGCTTAGTACTTCCACTGTGTCAAGTGGATGCTACACTTTGGAAACTCAAAATTGAAAGATGTGGCACATTAGTTCCAGGAAGTATTGAATAGGTTTTGTCGGAACTCAAAAAATACAGCAACCAATCTTATTTAGGATGAGGTTTAAGTAGGTTGAATGGGAAAAGGCTTCCCAAAGATGATGATTGAGCTAGGTGGTTGTTGTTGTTGTTGTTGTTGTTGTTTGTTTCTTTGTTTGTTTTTGACTGTGGAGTAGAAGACTGGCAGGTGACCAGGGAGAGAAGGGCATCTCAAACACAGGCAGAAATCCATCTGGTTACTCTCTATGGGAGAGATGAGCTGGCAAAAGGTGGTTAGAACAGCTGGGTTAGTGCCTGGAAGAAATAAAACCTCACCAGACTCAAATAACTGAACTTCCTCAAAGAGTGACCCACAGTCCAAGGCTAAGATATGGTGAACTCTGTTTCATGAAGATACTGTAATTCTGGGAATATCATAATCAGAATTCTTGGGAGTAGGTAGGATTCCACGACTCAATGTGAGCAGAGTAAGACTTGACACAGGCTGAGAGAAAGGGGTTGGAAGAATATTAAGAATATTAAGATTACATTAAGAATATTAAGAATAGTATGTGTTAATAGGCTATATACTCTTATTAGAGAAACTACTCTTATTATAAAGCCATACTAATACTTATAGCAAAGAGCATATCAGGTGTACATTTTTCCTGCTAGTTCTGACAACACCCCCCTTAAGACATCTTCCTAGATTCCCCTAGATTGAGTTGTCTTTTTTCTGAGTTTAGCTAACACTTTATGTTAGCACTTTCTGTTATGGTCCTTTCCTCTCTGAGTGGTTCTTCCCTAGCCATACCCTGCCAATTGACTATTACTTCTTAAAAGCAGGGACTAGGCTTTCTCTGCCTCTGAATCCCCAGCACTCAAGACAGAGCATGGCATTAGTGAGTCAGTGGTACCCCGTTCTGACTTCATGTCAGAATTAAATGGAGAGCTTTTTAAAAACAGCAATGCCTGGACCTTATTAGCCCTAGAGATTTAGAGTTAATCTGGGGTAGAACCTCAGCATGAAAATATTTATATATTTAGAAATTCCCCAGAATATTCTAGAAATGCAGCAGTGGGTAAGAACTACTAAAGTAGATGCTCAAGGAATGTTTCTGGAGGTTTGAATGATAATGAATACCACCTGGCTATCTCATTTTTGTAGGATGGGAGTTTGGAGTGGAGCAGCAACTCAATGTTTAGGCAGATTCCCAAGGCTCTAAATTCATCCCAGACCTAGGAACACTGGGAGCAGAATACTACTCTAGATGCTACATGCTTATTAGAAAGAAACTCCTAGAGTACTTCTAGGAATAAATACATGGATCTGGTTCAAGCTGAGTTGGTTATAGTAACCACTTAGGCTGGGCTGTCACTGATTAAGAATATAAAGGGACGGGGCATACAGAAGAAAAGCTTTCCTGTTTGCAGCTGGTCAGGGAAGGATTGGAGCTATAGATTATAAGTGGTATATTATGGGGACTGGGCTATCAAGTGGCCACCTTCTTCTCATCTAGAAAAACCATGAGCAATCATAGATCAAATTGGGAAATTTATAATAAATAGGAAAATAAACCAGTTCTCCCTCTTTAAAATTTATTGTGAGTATATGGGTTGGTCACAGAGATAGTGGGAGAGGAGGGAACACACAACCTAAGCTTTCCAAAATGAGTTGGGTGGGGATGATAGCAAATATTAGACATGTGATAGAACTATAAAAATATTTTGAAATCACCTTCACAATTAGGGAACAGTGAAATAAATTACATATACTTTATCAGCATTAAGGCAGAGGAACACACTATGGTAAGTCAGGGGAAATAGAGATAGAGAGGGAGAGAGGAGATTGAGACTTCATACTTCTCAAGATGAGGAGAACTGCCCTAGTTCTAGAAGGCAGTGATTTTTATCAGCACCATGGAGAGATGCACAGTCTCCATTGCTTGTTCTGAGATGAGATTCTGGGGAGTATTTTAATTATATCCAGTCTGAACTGAAACAAAACAAAACAAAACAAAACAACCCAGCATTGATGTCTGTGTAAGTGCACACGTAGATCAGAGGATTCACATTCATTCCTCAGATTTATTGCTCTTTTCTGGTAAACTCTCTTACATTTTAGATTGGCCTACTTTCTCTATAATTTCCCAGCAAAGGAAAAAGAGGTTGGAGGGTAAGATTTTAAAGGTTCATGTTGATGGTAATTTTTCTAAAGTTTCTGGTGTGATCAGTTCCTAAGCACACTTGTCAGTGAGATTGGACTCTGAGATCTGGCTGGGACATAAGATAGTGGGGTGTTTTATGAGATCTATCTCTGAACTTAGTTTTGTGCCTACCTGAATTGGGAGGGGCTCATGGGGAGACATTCCATTTTATTGAAAGAAAAAAAAAAAAAGAGGACAATAGAATTTTGATTTAGGGAGATCCTGCTGAGGAAACTAGATCAATCATTACTGAATGAGCTGTCTGATGTCTATATTCTTTCTCTGGAGGATAGCAAAATGATTAGGGGTATTTTCACTGTAGGAAGGAGGGTGGAAGATTGTGTATATTTTTTATTCCTTCTTTCTCCTGTCCACGGACCCCTTAGTCATTTGTGTGGGGTCAAGCTGTGTTGCCAGTATAGTTGAGGAAGTCCATGCCCAGAAGCTTCCAGATTCTCCGTTCTGATTCCCTCCCCTCATCTAAGAATCTCTCCTTACATCTCTACGAGTTACCTGACACCTCACATTAGTTTTTCTAATTAATTAATTAAATGAAATTGATGTGGTGATTAGTTATTGTATGTCCTGTATTTGTTCTACATATTGAATCTAAGTAATAACATAGATTCAATCCCTTTCCTCAAGGAATTCGGGGATGGTGCACAATCTATTATTCAACAGTGAAACGGGGTCAGGTAGGAGTGGATATGTTAGGACCCTTAACCCAGATGGGTTTATACTCTCATGTTTTAATGTTCTCAATCAAGGCTATATTTTAATAGGAGAGAATTAACTGTAAGTCAGAGAGTGACATTCTATCCATGGAATTTCAAATATCAATAAACAGTTGGAGATGTATTTGAGAAATCATTTGGGGTGGGGGAGAATCATGTTGATCTGTACAGACAACTTCTCTGCCCGTGGCTGAAGCCATCCTGGCATTAAGGATGAAGTGTGATAAAGCAAAGACATAAAGCAAAAGGGAACAAAGGAAACAGAAGAGAAATGGCAGGCTGCTGCTGGGGGCGACAGAGAGGAGGGCAATAATGGAAGGAGGGAGGGAAAAGCTCATTGGGTAGCCCTCACATGGAGAGATGGAAGCCACATTTTTGAATGGCTTTCTGGATAAATAGTAGCAAAAGTTTTCGCCACCAGGGAATTTTCACCCAACTTTTCTTATTGGTTGCATGGTTTAAAATACATAGCCTCCCAAACAAGAAGCATCTATTAAACATTAAGTGATGTGCTTACTCGTTTTAAAAAAAGTAATAATATATAAGCCCTATTCTGAATTTTCTGAGCAGCAGAGTTAAATAGGGTGCTTAACTGGAGTTCATCTTGTTCTTATGCAAACAAAAAATCTTGACATTATAACTAATAAGCCCATGTGGCAGTACTGAAGATGTGTGAGTATATTAACCTTTTTGAAGTATTACAAAAAGTTCGCAGACCTCCATTTCTACAATGGAAATCTTAAAGGAGCCCATTGCTGCGGGGTGGGGGAGGGGTGGCATTTGGACCTGTATGTTGCTTGTTATATTTAGATTTTGTAAGCGATACAAAATTGCTAAGATACCTGTGTACACAACTTGTAAGCCTGGAAACCAAGAAGACAAGCATTCAAATCCACCTCCATCCCTTACAACTCTGTGACTTAGGACAAGTTATATAAACCTCTGAATTACCTCATTTGTGACATAGGAGGAACTAGTATGGCAGATTGATAAGATTATTCTGTGAACTAAATGAGATGGTGCATGTAAAACACTATTATTATAGTAAACGGCATATATGAAGTGGTCAATAAATATTGAATGGTAATGATAATTAGGATGAATCTTATTTTATATCTTAAAATGGGGTAATACTTGTCCCCAGGGTTTTCCCAAGACACACTGAAGTTATAAATACAAAGCACACAGTTCATTGCGTGGCATACAGGAAGAATTTAGTAATCGTTAGTTGTGTTCTTTAGCTATTTCTCCTTATACAATTTCATAGACTCCTCCTTTTTTGAAGAACTAAACATGAAAGTAGAGCATCTCTGAGGTACATCTTCGTAAGTGGCTCCAACAAGTCTCCATTCATCAGTGCTGAGATGTTAGACTTACAGACCTTGGACGGCTTAATTTTTTTTCTTTCTAGCCTGCAGGTTGGAGCTTCCAGTGTATTTTAATAAAAGTCCCCACAAAGCAATTTACAGGATCTGAATAAAAGCAGTGTTTCTCTTTAAGTACAATGGGATTTTTGTTGTTGTTGAAGGTGATGGTTTTGTGTGTGTGTGTGTGTGTGTGTGTGTGTGTGTGTATGTGTGCATTTTTTTTTTCCTGGTTGTTTTAAGTAGATTTTTTCCCCCCCGCCTTCCAGAAAATGGAAGTTAAAAGCTTTTGATAAATGGAATAAGACATTTCAGTTGGGCCTTTTAAAAAGTATTAACCCATGTTACTTTGCAGAGCTCTTTTTTCAGCTTAGTAACACTGACAACACCACTCCAGCTTCTGAGCAGCAGGGTCCCAGCAAGGGTAAGGGCCCTCAGACCTTAACACAAGGCTGCGGGGAACACACTGTGGTCCCTGCTGTGTATCCCCACTCAGTCCCTGTGAGTATGATTCTTTGGGTGTGTAGACTGACTTTCATTCTTTTCTAATTGGGCAGTAGTTCTATTTTCTTTATTTCTATTTTCTTTACATGATTATTATGTAAATTTCTAGCAAACCACAGTAAGTAAAATTATCCCTTTAACCTCACATCTCTCCTTCTTACCTCTGCTTGGGGGTACCATTATTAATGGTTTGCCATACATTTTTACAGACTTTGGGGACACGGAAAAGGATTTTTTTAAAAAACATAAATGGGCTTATGCATGGTGCTCCATAGTCTCTTTCTACTGAGTGTATTAAAAGTATCTTTCCAGATCAAGGCATATCTACCTTCTCACTCCATTGTATGGATAAGCTGTTGTTTATATAAAAGGATCCCAGATTTGGGGACATTTATCTTGTTTGCTGCATTTGGATATTTAAAACAATACAATATGCCATAAACAGCTGTGCTCACAAATGTTTGTCTTATTTACTTTGGACACATTTGCAGAATGATTTATCATCTACAAAGTGCTACTGCCTCTATTCATTTCTGTGATCCTAAAAGATGGATGCTGGGGCACTTATAAGGCTTGACTCTAAAGCACCCTCACCTCTCAGTACCAGCACCATGCTTTGGAAAGAGCCCCAAATTAGACAGAACTGAGTTTGGGTTCAGGCCTATCCACTTAGGAATGGATAATGCCTGGGAAAATCCTCATATTTCATTGTAGACTTCATTGATATTTAAAAAAAAAAAATGTAGGATCACAGATGTCTCATCTATATGCACAGTTTCTGGCATATAGACCTCAAATTTCTGGCATATATGACCTCAAGATTGGTAATATCAGTGTCAGATGGGAGCCCACATCTTATTTTCCTTTTTATCTAACTTTCTGCCCCCCACTCAAGCTCTCTGCTTCTTGAGAAAGCTGATTTATGGTGCAGAGACATTTATGACCACTTGAAGGCATTGTTTAAATCCTACCTGGGAAATGGGGGACATCCCGTGGGTAGGAGAGACAGAGATGATGGGGAGCAACAAAGCACCCTGCTGGACTTTACTGACCCCCAACTTCCACATCTCTGAGTCTTTGGCTGCCTCTGTCATTTGCTTCATACAATAAGGTGTTGTGCACTTAGAATCAAGTCTTTCAGGTTGGGAAATGGTTCAAACAAGAAGAAAGAAGACAGTGCTAAACCTAGAACTAATGAGAAAAATCACATTGCCTCAAGGGGCCGTAGAAAGAAGTGACTCTGCTTTAGATGATACTGTTACTATTTTTGAAAGTTAGGATATTTTCTTTCTAGGTAAGTGTTTGTGGTGTCTTTGAGATAAGAAAGAAGTTTAAAAGACCTCTTACATAGAAACCCAGAGCAGAGAAAAATAGTAGTGGCCATAGATTGTAGTTATTTCCATGGTCAGAAAATACATTATTTCTTTTTGGTTAAAAAAAAAATAAAGGTCTTTGGATTTAACTCTGTAGTTGTGACTTTGAAATCTTTATCTTTGTATTAAAAAAGACCTAAAGACAAAGCAGGTGGATGAGTTGAGATTGTCCTTGGCATGAACACAAGGACCAAGACTGCTTGTGTGCTGGAGTGGAGAAAACAGTTGGCCAGGCATTGTTCAGGAGAACTGGTTTTTCATTCTTGCTCTGATGACTTTACTTGTCACTGGTCACATGATCTCCATGCTGCATCCCCCCTGCCCCCCCCATGCTGAAGTTTTTCTTTCTGTAAAATTAGGGGTTGTACTAGAACTCTTTTCAAAACCAAAGATATTTGCATTACACACTCACATTTTTTTTTGTTGTTGTTATTTAACATTATCACATGAACTTGTAATATTTGGAATGAAATTGGCTTACATATAAACATTTAAACATGAAAATTTTGAGTAGAATCCCCTGTAAAAATGATACATGAAATATAGTCGCATTGTTTGCTCCCTCTTGAAATCCTACTGGAACGAAAGCAAAGGGAGTTTTCTAAAAGAAGGTAGATACCATATGGTAAAGGAATAAATGAGTTAGCAGACCCAGGAAGGGTAATTCATAAGCCAGCAGTGGGGAAAGCTGAGAACTCATCCAATCTAAAGCAAAGATTTCCCCCAAGTTTCAGGAACGGGTAGTAGGAGTTGCCCCTGGAGGAGGGATGAACAGGAGGAGGTTTAACAAGGAGAACCAGCTGCAAGTGTGTTTAAGAAGTAGTCTGACGCCCTGCAGTGGGGGTTGCTGGAAGTTTATTCTATGAAGATAAAACAGAAGACTGAACTAGGAAACACTCAGCAAAATCGAAGTCAATGATGCCGTTCTCAAAACAAGTTATCAAAGTATACATCCCAGAAGCAGAAACTTCTGGCACTTTGGTCCCACTCAGCTCCTGGAGGGCTGCAGCCAGGGCTTAACGCTTCAGACAAGAGAGCAGAGAATACTTGTCTGTGGAGTCTGAGAAGCACAAGAAGAATATATGTTATATATGAAGAAAATGAAGATATATATGATGAAGAATATAATATATATGGGTATTTGAGTCTCTCTAAGGGTCCCAACCAGATCACCCTACAGTGTAAGTCACAGACCACAAGCTCTACTCACACGCTCAGAGTTGGCAACCAGATTTTGAGTTAACCACACTGAAACATGAACACACCATCATTCATTCCAGAGCACAAGGGAAAACTTAGACTAAAAGAGAGCACAAAACAAGCAAGCAGAAGAGAAGCAACTTGGAGGAAAGAGCCACTTTGTGAGGCAAAGCAAACTTAAAAAGAGAATTTTGAAAAACAAAAGAAGCAGCAATCATGAATCAGAAAAAATAAAGTATAAAGAAATTCAAAGAACTAAAAAGAATTTCTGGTCTTTTCCCCCCCAATTACTTTTTTTTTTTTTTCCTTTTGGGGAAGAAAAAGTTGTACAAGAGATGGGAACTTGTCATAGTTTACAAAATATTTTAAACACTGAATATTGGTCAGGCCAGAATTGTGGTCTGACTGTATGGGAGAAAGAGACATGGGAAGGGTGCTGTTGCTGGATGGGGCTGGCTGGTGCAGGAAAGAGAGGGGAGCCCTGTTGTTTACCATGCCGGGATAACCACAGGAAGAGAAAAAAATAGTTTCAAAAAGGCATCATACAAGCATATTATTGGCAATATTTTCACAAATACCCAAATAACAACTACCTCAGCTGAAAGAAGTAAAGAATTTCCCCTGGCAAGGGGAACAGGAGGGATTGCTGTTTTGCTGTGGTTATTTTGTTTTATTAGTGAACCTTGAAAGATGTTTTTAAACTTTACAGATTTGTAACTTTGATAAAAAGAAGCAAAGTTTTATACCACCGTCTGTTAAGTGGTCAGTATTGTATAAATGTAGAATTCTCCAGTGGTTAAGAAATATCTTATGTGATTAGATAGTGAGCACATGTCAAAAGTTTTTATTTAAATATGTGGAACAAGCTGATCAAGGAGAGAACTGGTTCAAACGGATTTAAGGTTCTTGATTTTTTGTGGGAGAGGAGAGACTTATATAAAATTGTCCTTAGATATAAAACAAAATTTCTACAGATCAATGGAATTATATAGACATCAGCAAACCAGCAAATAATAAAACAAAATAAAATGACCCCTTTGTCATTTTTCGAAAGTTAACCTCTAACTTGACAGGGCTGTTAACATTTCTGGTTTCTAATAAGTCGTGGATGATTAATCAGGCAGAGTTACATTTCTGCAAAAAGCAAGAGGACCACCCCCTCTCCTTCCCCAGCCAAGTTGGGCTGATCACAAAGACTCTATTAAAAAACCAAGTATCCTCATTTTTCTTTATTTCCAAGTTTTTGATCTTTTTCCTAAACACCTGCCATAAATATGACTTTAGAAATAAAACAATGTTATTAAGTTCTAATTAGATGCTGTTGTTCACTGTTTGCTCTAACCTGAGGATTTCTTTGTTTAAAAAAGAACTTTGTATGAAATAGAGAGGTGATAAAGACATGTTAGCAGCAAGGGGACATTTTTCTACTTGATATCAAAATGAGGGTTAAAAAATGAAAAAAGAGGACACCTTTTGCATAATATGATTCAATGTTAGAAAATGATGTGTCTATATATTATTACATAAAATCATCTCATGTGTGGTATGTTCTCTTATTCTTCTGTAAACACTGTGGGAGATCAGTTGTCCTGAGGTGCATTCTACATCCCAGGGCTGGGCAAAGGGCTTTAAGTGAGACACGAGGCACCCCCTCACCCTCTTCCAGCTCTCCTTCCACCATGTTATAGATCAGGCTTATGCATAAGATTTCACTTAAAGAAGAGACTCTAAGTTCCATCCAGATATCACAGCCTATAATTATTAAAAAAAAAAAAAAAGGAAAGTCACTGCTATTTGCAGTGTGTTTAGGTTGGATGGATTAATTTCTTTGCAAGGCCCATAATGGGAAGACTGACTTTGTCTTTTCAATTATAAACCACCGTTTAGTTTGAGCCCAGAAGACACTTTCCTAGAGATTCCCTCCACTTGCCTGGCACTGGAGCAATTAACAGCGGGTGATTTGTGGCTGCATTTTTACTGCTTAGCACAGGTTTATCATCTTGAAAGTTTTCTATTTGCATATATGCTATACATTTTTTGGGTGACATTTCGATATCAACCGGAGTTTAGATTATGTATTGCCTTACACTGCATTTTCTGCTACGTGCTGAGAATCTGTAAGCCTAGGTAGAATGCTGCTGCAGACCCAGTGGGATGCGAGTTGCAGCCACCACTTATTGAGGGCTTACTATGTGCCAACACTTAGTATCAAGGGGTTTACCTGCATTACTTTATTTATTTCTCAAAACAGCACTTTGAGGTTTCTACCTTTTGCCACACTTTATAAATAAACTGAAACTCAGAGAAGAAAGGTAATTTGCCCAAGGTCACCCAGCTCAAATGATCAGCACTGAGATTCAAACTCAAGTTTGTCTGATCTCAAAACACTCTGCTGTACAATCTCTCATATTGGGAGCTTTCAGAGTGAAATGAATTGACTTTGACAGTTTTCCACTTTTAAATACCAAACTTCCTGAACAGTCTAATTGCCGTTCTCTGGACTGAGATGAAATGGCTATTTAAAAGAAGCAGGGAGCAGGAGGTCAAGAGAAAAGGGGCTTTATTATCTCTGTTGGTAAAGGAAGAGATGTAATCCTGGAAAAAAAAATAACATCAAATGGAAACCATTATATAAATTTGCAGTGGGCTTAGGTTGATGAAATTGCAAAGGAATGCAGAGAAGATAAGGGAGTCATGAAGACACAGCACTGGAGATTTTCTAAAAGGGAAAGAAAAGATCAGAATCCACTGAAGGCTGTTAGAAGCTGGCTCCCTTGAAGTCCAGCTCTATGTAACTTGAGAGATAGGATGAGGCTGACAAGGCCCCAAAGCAACAACCAGAGATCTGTGTTCCTGGTCCAGGCTGCCTGTGTGTCTGGGTGAGGAGCCAGCTCTGGAGCCAGACTGCTGGGTCTGAATCCTTTTTCCCTAGCTGTCTAGCTGGGTGATTCTGGACAAGGTACTTGACCTCTCTGGACTTTCATTTCTACAAGTGAACAAATCATCTCATGTGTGGGAGATTATAATATTGTCCATCTTGTTGTGAGATGAGACAACGCATTTGGCAAGATGCCAGGTATTTAGTAAGCACTCACATGTGTTAGCAGTATAGTTCTTACATAGACATCACAGTCATGTAATGTACAAGATGGAAAATTGTAAGTCAGTACAAAGGCTTGAAGAAATGAAGAAGGAAGTCAGGAGAGAGGTTGGCCTGGAGCTGAAAAGTGAAGGGAGCTGTTCCTTCCCCTAGCCCTGAGCAGATGTCGGGAAAGGGCTGGACAGTGGTGGGAAAGCTCACCTAATCTAGCAAGAGAATCTTGCAAAAGCTTGAGGTCTGGTGGAACTTAACGGAGCATGAGAACTTGTTCCTGTGAAATATATGCTGGGACGGAAGGCTTGCTGGTGAGCTTCACGGGGAGCTCCATGGAGCTGGAGAATCAGGGGTTATAGCCAAAGTGCCAAGAAGTGTGAGGCAGAGAGAGGAAGCAAGCTCAGTTATACATCTTCGGATGACAGTGGTCACTGAGAGCCCATTGGGAGGAGAGGGGGCTTTTCAATAAGCACATTTTCTTTCTTCCTTCCTTCTTTCCTTCTTGTCTTTCTTTCTTTCCTTTTCCTTTTTCTTTTTTTGGCCTCCCCAAACTCTATTTTCCTCTCATTGGTTACATTAAGAGACAGACTACAACTGAGTTGAATGCAGCAAAGTTTCATGAGGTTCTTATGAATGAGTGTAAGTAGTTATCTACCTTTTTAGCTACCATTTCTTAGGCATTTCATTTATGTCAGACTCTGGCTGGGTTCTGGAGACACAGTCTTTTCCCAAATTCCAGTCTCCATTTCTAGAGCTTCACAGTGCATTGTGTCATGGTTCTTAGCCATCAGAATAATCCATGTAAAATTCAGAAGTTGCTGATGCCCAGGCTGGCTCTCAGACCCACAGAATCTCCTACAGTGGAATTAAGCAAGTACATTGTCTCAGAATTACATGGTGTTAATTTTAAGTTCACATCAACCTTGAAAGACTAGTGAGAGAACCTTCTGTAGTTTGTAGATGATGAAGTTGAAGCTCAGAGAGGTTAAGTTATAAGTGAGAACACCCAGCTGATAAGGGCTGGATTGGAATTCACACCTGGAGCAGCTGATCTCAAAATCCCAAGGCCTTTGCACTTGGCCATGACCACCCTCCTATTTGTGCATAGATGAAACTCTGTGTCTTAAGGGTATACTGGTATAAGGATTTGAGAATGTAGTGAGTCGGTATTGTAAATATGCCCCAAACCCTCGTGCATCGTGGCAAATGCTCAAAGAGCATCAGCAACTTCTACCCAAGGTTCAGTGACTTGTACTGAACGTGGGTTAGTACCCTATAAATGTTACAGTGAGGTTCACCATGATTTCTCTCAAGATAGATAATGAAGCTTCTACTGTATAAGCTTCCCCATGGTTATAGTTTCCATCACATAAGCCCAGTCCTGGACTCCAGAAACACTGCCTCCTCTATTTGTCTCTTAAGCTCAGTGGTGATAGTGACTTCCCCTATTGTTAATCCTTAGGTTATTTTGCTTTGTGACTCAGCTTTTTCATCACCCATATAATCAATTTCCTGCAGTAAATTCCCTCCTTATTCCAGGTTAGATTCTGACTGTTACACCAATGAAGAAACCAAGATTCAGAGAAGTAGCCAATAACACAATAATTCTGTAGTTAGTATTCTTAAACAAAAGTTTCTGATTCCAGAGTTAAGCTCTTAATCTCTGCCACATATTTAGTAAAATTTAGTGAAATTCCTGGTGCCCAGTGCCAGGTGGTGATGGCCATGGGGATATGATGACAATGACTACGATGATGATGATGGTGGTACTGATGTTGGCACTGGTGGTGACCTTGATGACCACTATGTCTGACTGCTGTTGTATGTCCTTTGGAAGAGGTGTGCAGATACAATGTCTGGTTGTCACACAGATGTCTCTGACTGTGTTCCAGGCCTTCACCTACCACCACATCCAAGAAATCATGGTCCAGCTTCTTCGCACAGTGAACCGGACGGTCATCACGATGGGACGGGATCATATTCTGATTGTGAGTAGATCGCTTCCTCTTGTCAAACATTTCGAACTGTTCAGGGTCAAGGAATGGATTTTCTGGAACACCAGGTCATGTTGAACACCTAGTGCTAATCGTTACTTCGTTTTGGAGTAAAACAGATTTTTTTTTTCTTTGTCTGAGTTGGGATAACATGAGAGTCAACTCAAGTTACTGAAATAAAGCAACACTAAGCCTTGTCCACCAAATTGAGTGTACCAGTGGGGATGAAATGTCACTGGTAAAGACTGAAGATTGAGAGAAGCTTTTTATAAGTGAGATAGGCAGAATGTCCCCCATTCACATCCACCAGGATCCTTTCTTTTGGACTAGAGTCAAGCAATGTCCAGTTTCAGGGTCCTGTGAGTTTGGTTTTCTAAGTGGATTCGCTGTATGTTAACTCTGCCCACAGACGTTAGTTAATTCATCCTTGTTAAGTTTGGGTTAGCCTTTTGCACAAATGCTATATTCTGAAGATCAGGCGATTCCTGCCTCATTGTCTGATTATTTTCCCTCTCCAGACAGAGTCCACCTCTAACCCTTTAACCTTCGGTTAAACCAGGTTGCTTTAAGCCACAGGCCAAAAACAATGTTTATAGGGGCCAGTCACCAATATGAATAAGTATGTTTGTCTATGTCACTTCTCGGCTTAAACTCACCAATGGTTTTCCATCTCACTCAAGATAAACTCCAAACCATTACTAGGGCCTGAAGTGCCCTCTGCCCCTTTTCTCCCACACATAAAACATGATTATTTTTGCTGTTGCCTCAGTTTGACCTATCTCTGCCTCAGGTCTGAGGGCTTATTTCCTCATGTAAATCCGATCTTGGCTCAGGTGTCACCTAATTAGAGACACTTCCCTGCCCTGATTACCCTGTCTTAATAAACCAGCACCTCTCCATCCTCTTTCCATCTCTGCATCTTACTTCTTTGTTTCTTAGAATTTATCACCACCTGAAATACATATATATATGTTTATATATGTGTATATATATATATGTATATGGAGATATATATATATATATATATATCCCTTGATTGATTGATTGTCTGGCTCTGCTTGTGAGAAAATGAGCTCCAAGATGTAAGGATTTCGTCTGTTTTATTCATTTATATCTCCAAATCCTACAATAGTGCCCTGCATAGAGTAGGTACTTGATAAATATTTGTTGAATGAATGAGCGAATGAATGAATGAAGTGTACCAGACAGGGACGCTAATGTTTAGTGAGGACAAGTGCTTCTTAGCTGTGATTGATTGACACTGTGTGGAATTGGGCCATACAGTTGCCACAATTTCCAAATTCTCAAGTGAAACTGAAAATGTGAAATTCTCTGATATTTAGGTGTTGGCAGCTAATAAAAAATATATTTATAAACATTCTCTGATCCCCTGAACAGCTGGATTCAGCTTTCAGGAAGCCAGTTTGGGATCTCAGATAGGTTTGGGATGTTGATTGTTCATATGCTATCGTCCTCCTTCATGGATGCAGAATATAAGGTGCTGAGTGTTTTAAAAGTATTTTAAAAATAGCTGGGCAAACTCTGGAAAACAGTATGGAGGTTCCTCAAAATGTTGAAAA
Source organism: Lontra canadensis (assembly GCF_010015895.1). Taxonomy (NCBI): domain Eukaryota; kingdom Metazoa; phylum Chordata; class Mammalia; order Carnivora; family Mustelidae; genus Lontra; species Lontra canadensis. The sequence continues at coordinate 33,474,431 of NW_022630999.1, forward strand.
TAGAGCTACCCTATGACCCAGCAATAGCACTACTGGGTATTTACCCTAAAGATACAAACGTAGTAATCCGAAGGGACACATACACCCAAATATTTATAGCAGCAATGTCCACAACAGCCAAAGTATGGAAAGAACCTAAATGTCCATCAACAGATGAATGGATAAAGCAGATGTGGTATATATACACAATGGAATACTATGAAGCCATCAAAAGAAACAAAATCTTACCATTTGCAATGACGTGGATGGAACTAGAGGGTATTATGCTGAGTGAAATAAGTCAACCAGAGAAAGAAAATTTTCATATGATCTCTCTGATATGAGGAATTTGAGAGGCAGGGCAGGGGGTTGTGGGGAGTAGGGAAGGAAAAAATGAAACAAGATGGGATCAGGAGGGAGACAAACCATAAGAGACTCTTAATCTCACAAAACAAACTGAGGGTTGCCAGGGAGAGAGGGGTAGGGATAGGGTGGCTGGGTTATGGAAAATGGGGAGGGTATGTTCTATGGTGAGTGCTGTGAAATGTGTAAGCCTGATGATTCACAGACCTGTGCCCCTGGGGCAAATAATACATTATATGTTAATTTAAAAAAACGTAGCTGGGCAAGGATTTGATCCCAAGAAGCAGCGGAGTAACAATTTTCTTTAGACCCATTTGGTTCTGTTCAGTCATGTCAATGCATGTTTACTTAATGTATACTGTGTGCATTTAAAGCAGTGGTGACATCCATAGAGAGGGCCAGCTGGTCAGGTGCTCCTGCCTTCCTGGGGCAGACAGCTGTGTAAATTGGTCTTTGTCATTTGTCTCACTTAGGATCCTTCCACTTTAGAAGTATCACCATTTCTTACTCGGTTACAAGCTTCCATATCTGTGGTTTCCATAACACCCCTTAGATAAGCATTTTATGACCTCTCTAATCTTTATTCCTTTTCTTTGGAGCCAGACCTAAAGATGATCATCAATCTATTTGGGTCATTCTGTATATAGCAGGTCTTAACTCTCTGCCTGTCCTTTAGAACAGTCATCTTTTAAAACAGTGCGTGGATCATAGGAAGTGCCAAGTAACTGGTGTCTTATTATTTTCCTTTCTATCTGGTACACTTCATTTCTCTGTGCTTTGCATTATCGACACAGGCAAGTGAGCATAATTTGGCCCCCGTTCACTACAGTCTGTTATCTGAGCCTTTCATTTGATGCTCTGCTTTGGTTGCTCATCTTTCTAACACATATTCCTCACTGCTGTCCCATTAATCTTTGCCAGGACATTCCCATACTCTGGAATGTTCTGTGGGTCCCCACTCTCTACCAAATTAAGTCTTATGACCATTCTCAGCTTCTGTGATCTGGCCATAACCACATTTCTCAGCTTTTTCATCTACTTTTCTCCATCCAAATATTAAACCAAAATGGATGTCTGGATCTTGCCCAAAAATAACTGGTATTTTCTCACTCATGCTGCTTTCTTTGTCTCTAATTCCTTAGTATGCCAATCCTAGGTAGGATTTCAACAGATTGTTGTCTTCAAGGTTTAGCACAAATACACCACTCTGGATGGTGCTCAAATCTCACCAGCCTGGTTGGGCACTCCCTACCTCTTCTAAATCACACAGCATTCTTTCTTCCTCTGCTTGCTTGCTTTTAGTTTTATTGGAGTGAGATTTGCGTACTTTAAAATTTAACCATTGTAAGGATTCAGTTAGATGAGTTTCAGTAAATTTACAGTGGTGCAACCATGACGGTAACTCAGTTGCTGACATTTCCTTCATTGCGGAAATTTTCATTTGCAATCTGTCTGCATCACACCCTTACCTCTCCATCCCCACTCCAGCCCTGAGCAACCACTCTTCTACTCTCTGTCTCTATAGATTTGCCTTCTTTGGACATTTCATGTAAGTGAAATTATGCAACTTCGATGTCTTTTATGTCTGTTTCTTTTCTTAGCATCTTTTTGAAGTTCATCCATATTTTAGGACGTATCAGTACTTAATTCCTTTCTTTTTTTAAAGATTTTATTTATTTATTTGACAGAGAGAGAGATCACAAGTAGGTAGAGAAGCAGGCAGGGGTGGGCGGAAAGCAGGCTCCCCGCTGAGCAGAGAGCCCAGTGCGGGGCTTGATCCCAGGACCCCGAGATCACTACCCGAGCCAAAAGCAGAGGCGTTAACCTACTGATCCACCCAGGCACCCCAGTATTTAATTCCTTTTTATTTTTTATTTTATTTTATTTTTTTATTTTTTTTAAAGATTTTATTTATTTATTTGACAGACAGAGATCACAAGGAGGCAGAGAGGCAGGCAGAGAGAGAGGAGGAAGCAGGCTCCCCACTGAGCAGAGAGCCCGATGCAGGGCTCGATCCCAGGACTCTGGGATCATGACCTGAGCCGAAGGCAGAGGCTTTAACCCACTGAGCCACCCAGGCGTCCCCTTAATTCCTTTTTATTGCTGAATAGTATTATACTGTATGAATATGGCACACTTTGTTTATCCACTCACTAGTTGAGGGATATTTGAATTGTTTCCAACTTTTGGCTATTATAAATAATGTTGTTGTGAATATTAACATAACAAATTTTGTGTGAACATATTTTGATTTCTCTTGTGTGGAAATCTAGAAGTGGAATTGCTAGGACATATGGAAAGCATATGTCTAACTTTATAAGGAAATACCAAGCTGTTTTCCATAGTGGCCATTTTATATTTCCATAAGCAATATGAGGGTTCTAGTTTATCTACACCCTCACCAACACTTAGTATTGTCAGTCTTTTGGATTGTAACAATTCTGATGGATTTATAACAATTCTAGCGAATGAATTCTATAACAATTCATTGTGATTTTAATTTGCATTTCCTTAATGACTTATTGATTTCCTTAATGACTAATGATGTTTCTGTGTACTCTCTCTCTCTCCGTCTCTCTCTCTCTTTTTTTTTTTTTTTTAGATGTTGCTATCTGTGACCTTACCATATTAACTCCTCCCTTATATCACAGAACTTTTAAGGTTTGGGCCTTTCTATAAATTGTGGTAATAATAGACCTTCCTCATAGAGTTCCTGTGGGAATTAATTGAAATAACACATGAAAAGCATTTGCATATATGTTTCTTGTACATAATATTCATTTACTTATTCATTCATTATTTTATGAGAACCTCTTATATACTTAGCACAAAGACTCAGAAATGAGTAGCATGGTCTGTGCTCTCAAGGAAACCATGACCTCCTTCGATGGGATCTCTCAAATACCTCAGATTCACTGTGTCCCAAACACAGCTCATCACCAGCCCATTAGAGCCTGCTCCATACTCTCCTTTCATTCAGGAGCCCCATTTATGGTACTGACCTCCTAGAACTGTTAAGAGCTGCCCTTGATTGCTCCCTCTTACTCACCTGCCTGCCCTTCTAGCCTCCCACTAAATCGGGCTGTTTTCTGCACATCTGGCTTCAGTCCCTCCACACCCGGCTCCCCCATTTGCCCTCAGAGCCCCTGGACATTCTCAGTCACTGGGCTCGTTGTTCTTAGTCTGTGATTTTCTGTCTCTGTGTTTCAGCCTCCCTCCATTCTGTGGATGCCCTTGAGGGCAGGGACCATGTTTTACTCACTCTTTTATCCTCAGCTTCTGCAATAGTGCACCTGGCATACCATGGGTACTCAATAAACGTTTGTTAAGCAAATGAATGAATGAAATAATACCTAGAAGTGCTGTGTTATTCCATTCCTTCATGTATTTGTATATGCCTTTCTCTCGGATTCGGATGCTTTTCCTTCTTCAAAGAACGTTTTTTTCTAAATATCAGGAACCCATATCTCAGGGAGTATGGGAGCAGTACAAGGAATCGTCTGTTCATACTTTTTCTGTTGCCTGGGCTGATTCCAGGAGCCTTGCAGAGGTTCTAAATTGCAAGCTGTAACATTAGTCTCAATGACTCTTGAGTTTGTTGGTGTAATTATAACGATGAGAGTGCCGAGTGGGGAGTACTGGAGGTGTGTAGAAAGCTTACCTCACTAGGAACAGGAACACGCCTCAACTAGAAGGAAGAAATAACCAGGTTTTTCTTAAGATATAGCTTCATTTTCATAAAATAGTCCTTTCCAACACTTCTTAAAATAAAAATATCTCCACCAAATTAAAGAAAATGAAGTTGGAAAGCAATTACTCAGAGGTCAGGAGTCCCTGTCTTACTGCTGAAGGCCCCAATTTAATTTCAAATTGAAGTTTGACAAGGAGAGAGCCCCATTCAAACCATCACTTTCAATTTTCCAGATACAATTTTTATTGGTCAGTCTCCATTGCTTGGGAATATTAAACAATTAATATTTACAACAAACACCAGACATGACTAGTACTTCTGAAATCCTGAAAAGGCCTCGACTGGTTGTGGGGTGGCTGGTTGTTGGTATGTCATTATGTGGGATTAAATAGTAACTGCTTTTTTTATTTGTAGGAGCAGAAACATCATAAAAGGTATTAGCTATTAAAATTACAGGAACCATAGGGCTTGGACGGATCGCTTCATGTGCATAGCACATTGTAATTATCATTTGCTAGAAATAACTATTCCTGATTTTTTCTGTAAATTGCTTGCCTATACAATGAAGTGTTGATGGCGACAAATGAGCAGAAGGAAAATTTACAAAAACAAAAAGCAAAACAATTTTTTTACGTGACTGCTGCCCTCTCCTTTCTTTCCCAGAGTCTAATCAATCAGATATACATTTATTTTCCAAAGTTACCAAGGAGTTTGAGGTTGAGAAAGGCAGCACGGTTTGGTAGAAAGGACATTTTGGATAAGAGAGAATGGGAGAATAGTTTTTTATTTGAGTATAATTAAAGAAAGTGTTACATTAGTGTCTCGTGTACAATACAGTGATTCAGCAACTCCATATATTTCTCAGTGCTCATCAGGGTGCGTGTACTCTTAATCCTCCTTATATATTTCTCCCAGCCCCCTAGCCACCTCCCCCTGGCAACCACCCGTTAACTCTCTGTCTCTAAGAGTGAGCAGGAGACGTTTTCCATACTTGTTCTGAAGAATCAGGTCTGTGACTTTATGCCAATGTCACCCTGCTAGACCTTGGTTCCTGCTGTGCGATGAACTCTAACCTTCTTGAGATCTTTTTCATATAGCTAAGTCTTCTGATTTGGCCAATGCCTATTCTCTTTTTACATCTTCCAAGATCCCGAGTCAGGGACATAAAACAGATTTTGCTTCATGGGCCAGCTCTGATGGTTGATAATGGCAGCCTGTAGTACTACAATGAGAAACACTTGGAGACTACATCTTAGCTCAGGGGGAGGAGTGCTGATTAAGGACGTCTGTCCTTAGTATAAGCTTAGAGAATAGTGATGTATGCAAGGTACTTGCAAATATTGTGTATTGTCCGAAATCATTGGTGTTTTTCTGGTCCAGTCCAAAAGCTCTTGTAGAACCAATGTTCTCTTCCAGATATTTTTGGTTCTTTTAAGAAAGCTGTGGTATAAGAACTACAATAATCTGAGTACTTAGTATTTTGCCAGGGAATTATTTCTATGTGCTACATATCATATTTTATCAAATGTAAGATGCACCATGATTTTCATGCCCATAAGACAGAGAACATGCTACCAATTAAACTGTGACACAGTGGAAATCATTGCATTGATTGTAATCTTCAGAGATATTTCAAAAAAAAGTTGGACTGGAAATCCCTACTGTCTGATAGAGCACATCTTTGAGTCCTCACAGGTAACTATCATCACACGCCCCATGGTTTGGGAGAATAACTGATGGAGCACCAGAGGATGAAAGCACCATGGCCAAAGCCACACAGCCAGTGGCAAGGTGGGACGCAAACCAGGGATGCCTGACATCAGACCATGTGTTTGTTGCACTGTCCCATTGGTCTTGGAGCAGTGTGAGGAAAACTTTCCAGGCTCACTTGTGTAGCTGAGGGGACTGGCTCAGGGAACCTTCCTTGGTCAGTGCATTCCACTGCTGACTGCTTTACAGAAGGCTGTCCCTTGTGTCTGGCCTCCTTAGTGCTGAGGATGGACAATCTCATAGGGAGAATCAACCAGGGAACTTAAACACTGCCAGAAATTCTTGGAAGGGAAACAATCTGGTAGTTTTGTTGAAATTGGGATCTAGCTTTTATTTTGGGTAATTAAAATAAGCCTCTGGGTGATATATTTTGGGCCTAATTACCCCGGTTTTTGCAGAGGAGTGTATTGAGTGATTAAATAAAGGTAAATGCAGTTGGCATCATGCCAGCTCTGGAAATTCAGAGCAGTTTGTTCAAAAAGGGAAAAAAAAAAAAAAGCTGGAGATCACCCCATCCTCCAGTGCTTCACCTCACAGTAGCGCTGAAGACTCCATAAAACACCTGCATCAGAGGCAGATGGGTGGCTCAGTCATTAAGCATCTGCCTTCAGCTCAAATCATGATCCCAGGGTCATGGGATCAAGCCCTGTGTCGGGCTCCCTGCTCAGCAGGAAATCTGTGTCTCCCTCTCCCACTCCCTGCTGCTTGTGTTCCTTCTCTTGCTGTGTATTTCTCTGTCCAATAAATAAATAAAATCTTAACAAAACAAAACAAAAACATCTGAGTCATGCATGAGTCAGGCTTTTAAAGCTCTGACTTCACTTTCCAAATGGCAAATGGCCCACCCACATGACCACTCTCTGACATACTTTGAGCCCACAGACTCCAGAATGCTTGGGCAGGGGCCACAGCAGGGTAGTTAATGCCAATTCCACCCAACTCTGTCCCATGGAGAGCAGGCGACAGTCTAGGACATGCGGGTGTGCGGTTCCATGCCAGAAGTGGTTGGTTGACTCATGACATTCACTCAGCAACCCAACACTTTGTTAATAAACAGTATTTCTAATAAAGCTGTCACATATTGAGCAAATAGTCTGTATTCCAGTCAGAGAACTAAGCACCCTATGTGTCTTACCTCTTAACCCTCAAGTCCTCATATTTTACAGATGAGATAACTGAGGCACAGAGAGGTTGTATAACTTGCCTATAATCATACAACTTATGAGTGGAAGAACCCAGATTTGAACTCAGGCAAAACTGTTTACAGAGTTCCTCCTTTTAAATAGCATATCGTATACTCCTAAGACCCTAAGTTGTTCTTTGGGCATCAAATGTTTTAAAGATGATAATAAACCACTTTGCCCCAGCTGCTGCTCTGCCAAGACCATGCAGTCTGATGAGACGACCTACGTGGCAACTTTCAGAAACCTCTGAAATGGCGCTGGGTTTTGGTGGCTTTATAATGACAATGATATCTTTAGGATTGATCTCCTCAATTCTGGGAACCTGTAAAATCAGAATAAGAACCTTGAGAGTTGGTATTTATGAAACACCAGGTTAAACAGAAAACAAAGCTAGAATGGAGATGCAAAATTATCTCACACCTCCTTCTCCTTTTGTGTGCAGTTTGTCCGTGCACTCTTGAGCAGACTGCCAAGATCTAGGTCTAAAGGCCTCTCAAATCCAAAGCTTCCCTCCACCACCCATGCCACCAACGCATGTCTGCCCATGACTATTTCTCACTGCTGCCACTGCTGCAGCTACAAACAAGACATGCTGTCTCCTCTTTGTCCCTTTTGAATTCTTCATACTGTAGCCCATGTGGCCTTATAAAGTAGAACTTTCTGGTGAGAAAGCATCAGTGGCCCTACAGTGGCCAAAGATGAAGGTCCAGCTGCTCACCATGGCCTTCAGTGTGTGCAGTATAATGGCCCACCTCTTTCCCCTGTACTCTTTACCTCCCACTCTTGTGCTAACTCAATGGAACTGCTCTGTTAATTACAGAATGTTCCTTTTCTCCTTTGCATTGCATTCCATTCCATTTCGTGACATTCCCTCTGTCTAGAATATACTCCTCTTACCTTTCTTTACAAAACCTCCTTGTAAATACCTCTTTCTCCTTCATGTCTTGGCCTCAGAGGCACATCTTGACCCGTGTTTCACTCATGTAAGTTGGGACCCCTCTGCTCTCTTCAGCCTGAAACTGCCTCACATACTCATCCTACTGTCGTGAGAACATTCTTCTTAGCTCTACAGAACAATGTCTTCATCACTTCTGCATCTACAGGAAACACTGGGTCCCTGACATCTAGGATGACCTCAGTGAATCCCTCTGAGGGAATGGAAGATTTCTGCTATTTATTTTATTTACATACAAACCATCATTCTTTTCCTTAACATTGTTACTATCATCACCCTTATGGCATGATTATGTTAGGAGGGTAAGAGAGGAGAGAGAATTGTTATTGAATAACTGGACAAAATGGAAAGAATTGGGGGAAGGATGTATTTGTTTTCTTCAAGGGATGCATATGTCAGTGATAATCACAATGAACATTTCTAGGATGCTTACTCTGTGGTGTGGCAGAGATGGCACTTTGAGGATATTATCACATTTAATCTGTGAGGTTGACAAAAATTATGATCCCCTCCCAGAAAGGAAACAGTGGTCCTAGGGTTTAAGCCTCTTGTCCAACATCACATACCTGAGAAGGAGGAAGATAGAGTCCAAATCCAAGTCTACAGAGTTTGAAGCTACCATTTTAAGCAGTTCACTGTATGCCCAGGACATTATTTTTCTGAGATAAAACTTGAGAAAGATGAAAAGACTAAATATGTGTGTATGTGTTAGGGGGAGATCAGGTTAAGAAAGAAAATAAATGTTACACAAGAGACTTGAAATTCCAGTTGGTAAAAAAGAGGTAGCATCATTAGGTTGGGGTAGCTTGGTTGCTGTTTGATCTGGTCATGCAGACGGTGCTTATGTCCTGTGGGTGAGGAGGCTTTGTTTTAATAAGGATTTTGTCAGTTGCATGCCAAGGAGTACATGGCCTAAAATATATATGCAAAAAAAAAAAAAAAGAATAAGAATCTCATCTTCCAAGGAACCCATAACATGTGTGCACAGAAGTCAGTTATTAAGGTAGACTTCATGTAACTTGGTCTAGTTCTTGAATGGCATGAAAAATTTGGATAGGTGGCGAGGAAGGGTTAAGGGCTTGTAAGAGGGAGCAGCATTTCTTGTCTTATCTCCATCTCACAGTCTCTGAAATCTTCTCTCATTCCTCAAGATCATCTTTCTTCAGTGACCTCATTGTTCTTTGTCCATTTTTCAATTACAGCATTACCATATCATAATAGAATTTTCTTTTACCTATCTATGTTCCACAGTACACTAAGATTCTTGAGGAAGGGGACTGTATCCCATTATCTTTGGGGTTCCTGTCTGTAGGCCCAGGGTTGGCAGGTGGCAGGCATTTATCTAAGCTATGGGAGTGAATGAATGGAAATAACACACTAATTGAAAGTACAGATTAATGTCTAGCTTTAAAAGAATTCTGATTTAAAAAACAAGATGAGAGAAGATTTGTTTCATGTCAAACTTTCATATAAAGAATTTTTATATAAAATTCCCAAATAATTTACTAGCCCTGTGTGGTAGAATTCTTTCAGACAAATTAAAGTTTCAGAGCTGGGGCATAAAAAGAGCTTGCTTCATTCTCCAAACCTTCCTTCTGTTCCATGATGTGCCACAGATGTGGGAATTAAGGGGAAATATTAGTTTCTAAATTTGTTAAAACAGGTACTGCATGCTCCCTGGTCTGCCCAGTCAAGCAGACCTCTGCTCTGAGATCAGACTGGTCCTAGATAATAAGCACACTACCATTGCTGCTGCCGCCATGACAGTCTTGCACATGGCGCCAGGACACATGCCTTGTGGTTCTACATGGGAGGTGAGTTGAAACCCTGAAAAAGCTGGTGACTGTGTTGAGGCCTTCCACTACCCAGCAGCATGTTTCCGTGCTGCTCTTGTCATCACCCAGAGAGGCAGGGGCAGAGACTGAGTTTGGGAACTGTAAGATGAGTACTTAGGAAATGCATGACTGGTACATCATCATCCTAATGAAATTACTCCAAATATCTCAGTGTCTTTCACTTTCTGTAAGTAGAGCTGGACAGATCTGATTTTGAACAAGTCATTTCAAGTGTGTTATTAAAGGTAAGACTTCACTGTATCTCCTGTGCTATTATCTGGCACTAGAAGAGAGGTCAGCATTTTCTTGTCGTTGGGGAACTTTGGAAACTTTAGAACTTTAGAATGTCTGCCATTTAGCTGTTGAGCACTCTCGTGCCTAACATTGCTTTTTAAGGCTGTGGAGTTGGGGCACAAGATCTGGAGTTTGAAAGGCTTTTGCTAGCTGGGACCTGGGTCCTTAAGGAGTAAGAAGGTCTTATTCCAGGGATAGGAAGTCTCTTCACTTCACAGCTCTGCTCCTCATTGCCCTTATCTGTAAAATAGTGTTAATAATAGTTATGACCTGTCAGTCCCACTGCAAGGATTGGATTGAATTTAAAAAGTATGTGTAAAGCTCATAGCATCCTATGTACCCACCTAGCAGGACTTTGATAAATAAGAACCATTATTATTCTCCTTTGTGCTGGAGTCTCCTCTCACTTTGACACAAGTGTTGTGAATCAGATGACAAACTACTTTGTGGCCCTGGCTTGGGATCTCTCCTGGATTTGGGAAGTATTTTTGAGCTATTGCTATAGCTGGGCTGTGAATAAAGCCCCCTTGAGACAAAACTGCCTGCCATATGTCTGCAACAAAGGCTTGAGTCCCAGACTAGGAGAAATTCCATCACGGAATGTCCTTCCCTGTGGGAATGTTGTTGAGGGACTGGAACTGCCCCATGAAAAGCCCAGTTGGGATAACCTCCAATGCAGCAGACTTCTCCTACAGGGGTCTGGACCATCTTCTTCTGTCCGGTACACTGGCCTTCTAAAGAGACTCGAAGAAATCAATTCTGTCAAATGACCCCTCAAGATCAAAGCCCCTTTTTCTAGATTTATGCTACATTTATATAATGATGCATTTGCATAGTCATTAATTATTGTTGATGATTTTTTAATAACATGAGGAAATTCTATGTCTTAAATATAGAGAAAGAGTCAGAGGACCCTAACAATGGCAAGAAAGTCATCAGGGACCCTGAAGGCCAGGGAGGGGAACACATGGGGCCCCACATCAGAAGCCCTGGATCTTCAGAGGCCAGGCATGAGGGCCCTGCTCTGAATCTAAAATTATGTCTATATCTTCTGCTTAAGCAACATATGATTTGTACATTTCTGTAACTTCACTTTTTCTAAAATGATTTTGCTTTCCTTTTATAATCAGGAAAAAAAAAAACCCTCAAACACTATTTCTTTAAAAATAGGAATTAATGAGATAGTCAAACTTAGTGAAGCATTTTCATGTATATAATTTTACTTTTCTTCTAACCAGCCTGTGAAGCCAGAAAGGCAGATGGTTTCATTTTAAAGACAGATGTGGGGGATGGAGGTGAAAGTACTTGTTCAAAATTGTGCAGAAAATCAGGAGCAGAAGTCAGAACTCCTGGCCTTGTTCTGGCCTCTCTACCATGGACTATTTTTTCTCTTAACATTTTCATTTTCATATTTTCTCCCAGTTCATTCAACAAACATGTACAAAGCATTTGTAGGATCTTGGGCAATGTGATAAACACCCAAAAGGCTATAGAGATGCGGATGACAATTTCTGTCCCCCAGAACTTTGCTCCCTGGTGGAGATGTGCATGAGAGATTGACAAAAGAAATGTCAAGATAATATAAGCAGCAGCCTGTTCAAAGTGCCATGAGTACTCGGAGGACGGAGTGACTAATCCCATGGCAGGGGCGGGGGATGATCAGAAAAAGTTACAGAGAGGAGGTGACATTTAAATTGCAACTTGCTGTCTGCCATAGGAGGTAAGAGCCCAAGCTCCCAAGTTTGGCAGAACTTGAAGGAACTCCAGCCTTCACCACCTCATACTAATAGACTCGGACACATTACTTATATCCCTCCAAGCCTCAATTATTCTCCTGGAAAATGGGGATAATTGTAAACTACCTTGAAACAAATCATTTAATGGAAGGAAAGCATTTAATAACAGCCCATTTTAACTTCAAGAAACTAGAGACGTTATTATCATAATTAGTAGTAATATGGCTAATATTCATTCATTTCCCCAAATGAAAATTATTTCTTATAATAGATAGGTATCAGAACAATGTCCCAGGTAGAGGAAACAATAGCTAAGTCACTGATATGCAATAGGCTCTGACCTTTTTGGAAGGTGGCATGGAGGCGGGCATGGGGTGTGTGTGTAAAGTAATAGGAAGTTGGGCGAAGCCTACTAGGTTGGAGTCAGATTGTGAGGAACCTTGTTTGCTGTAGGAAGAATGTTATGTTCTAGGATGGCAGCAGGGTGCTATTAGAGATATAGAAGCCAGGGAATGACCAGATGTGTGTCTTAGGGAGATCCCCAGGTAGCCAAGAGGGGCTAGGTCTGACAGAGCTGGAAAATTGTGAGAGAAAGTAGCCCTTTAAAGCCAGCACAGTACAGGGGTCTACATGGAACAGACAAGGGCTCATGATGGCAAAGTTATTCACAGTTAAACAAGGACCTCCTGCACATAAGACTTTATAAGGTGAGGAAGGCAGTTCCTACTCTCAGGACACCACATACAGTAGGGAAAGAAACAAGGGGAGAACTAGAAATAGCTATAATTTAGGACAAATAATCATCCCAAGAGAACAAGAAGGACAGCATTAAGAGGGTCAAAAGGAAGGGGAGGATGCTTGGGTGTGACATCCAGGTGCATGAATCAGAAAAGGCTGTGTGCTTATTGTCAGAATCCTCCCCCCCTCACTGGATCATAATAAGCTGTATGAGGCAAGGGTTGCATCTATGATTTTCTTGATCAGCACAGAGAAGGGAATCAATAACTGTTGGAAAATAGTGATTGTGGACTGGGGTTCATCTGAGGTTTCCTGGCGCTGCTAGATGCGTGGTTGTAGAGTGAAAGGAGAGATCTATTCCAGGAAATCCAGTCTGGTCAGTGGTGAGCTCGTTGCAGGCCTTTGAATTTTCTCCCTTTGATCCCTAACTACAGAAAGCATATATTTTTTTCCATCTTGAAACAAACAAGCAAACAAAAATCAATGACAACAGTTCATGACGTCCCCTCTTCTCCATCATCCACCTGAGATGTCTGCATGTGGGGTCGGTTTCAGTCAGGTTTTGGGTACTTGGTGTAAGAGTTACATGAACCAATCTTGATTTCAACAATTAGAATGATTCAGCCCATTTGGCTCAGGAGAAAGAAGGCTTTTGTGTCAGCATAACCAGGGTATCACAGTATCACATGTGCTACCTGGGAAACCAAGTCCAAGCACCAATGGGAGGTCATTGTGTTTAGCTGATGATATAAAAAATGCATATAGAGATTTTGCCAGGAGAAAAAAAGTACTGGTTTAATTTGAGTGAAATTTAATATAATATAGTTATGGATTCTGAGAATTGGTGAGGCCATTCATGATAATAAACCTCTTACTTGCTTTGGAACAAATAATCCTTTGGTGTGATGTTTATTGTCTTTTCATTTTAGTTGTGGTTTAAGCCAAGACAAAATGCTCTGCCCAATGTGCTTCTTCAGTTAGACAGACCCTGTCGCCTTTAAATTACGCTTTGTGTAAAATGGACTAGGTCACATGTGATAAATTTTGGCATTTTAATGGAAACATTATAGAGAAAATAGTTAACAATCTGCTTTAATTTCAAAACTAATTTTCTCTTTCATACAGTAAGGCAGTATCTTGGTAAAATGTGCAAAATGCATTGGGATTTAATTACGATGGCAATTTGTTCTGAAACAAGGTTAAGCTGGACTGTCAATATTCTGAATAAAGGTGTTGGGGGTTGGCAGTGAGGGTAGAATGATAGTGGTTTGATGTTCCTGGGTCCTGAGTGCCACGTGGACCATAGTAGAATTATAAGTCCTGGCACATTACTTGCTAGTCAGTAGAAGGATGGATGTTCCTGGGGGGAAAGACAGGGCTTGTACACTCCAGTGGGATCATCCCCATATAAGAACTGATAGACAAGGAAAAAATTGGGAATCACTTTTTTCATGTCTATCCATTGGATCCAATTCATTCATTAATTTATTGCTTCAACAGATATTTCAATTCCATTGTGCTAGAGATACAAAGATAAGCAAAAATAAGCAGGATTCCTACCTTAAGAAGATTATAGGCTATGAGAGAGAAACACGGTCATCAAAGAATGACACAAATATATGAACAAGGTTAACTGTGTCAAGAAATTTGAAGGAAGAATTCCTGGTGCCAGGTAAGTGTCCAGAAGGGGTATTTCCTATGATCCAGGGCAGTGGTGGTAGTAGTCTTAGAAAACCTTACGTGGGAAGCCCCAACAGAGCTGGAAACTGGGCAAGGAGGATGGCATAGTGTGGATTATTCCAGGCAGAAGGAAAAGTGTACAACAGACCCTTAAGGATGTGTTAGCGTAATGGGTCAAAGGAAGCCAAGGTGCCTCAGTGTGCCTGAGATGCATGCTTCCATGGGACAGGCAGGTGGGCCCTTCTGGGTTTGTAGTGACAGACCCAGTCTTACATTCTAAATTTATCAGGAAACCAAAGTGTGACATGGGTCAGATCTAAATTTTGTGGTGATTGCCTTTGCTTGCAATGTCTAAAATGTGCTAGAGGAAGAGGAAGTATATGTTGGGGGACCAGTAGGAACACACCTGTGGAGATCAGATAAGAGGAGGGGTTTGGAACAGGGTGTCAGTATTGGAGGAGAGGCATGCTTATCTTGGCATCTAGCTCGGTGTGGCAGTGAGAAAACCAAGCTCTAGGTTTGGTTTTCTGTAGGACCGAGGCCCCTATAGGAGGCAGGCCAAAGTCATATATTCAGGAAAACTCAGGAGTAGTGATGATAGATGTGACTAATAGGAATTCAATCTGTAAGTTGGTTGAAAGATGGGAATGAAGTTGAGGTGCAACCCAAAAGGGCTTATGAACATTATGTTTTCAAACATTGTTTACACCAGACATAAATGGTGTTGGTTGGGTGTGGATTTGTCCCATAGCTCTTTTTATTGCAAGCCATGCTTTATGAGCATAACGATCGTTAAAAAAAAAAAAAATCTACGTTTCTTTGGACTTAAAAAAAGAAATGTGTTTTTGGTATACAGCAAATTGCCTTAAGCAGCTTGAAATGAAAGCCTTTTCAAGCAAAGGCCACGTTGAGACCTCTGCTCAGCTGGTGAGGCAGTTGAACCTGCCAGTCAGAAAGGGTCTCAGGTTTAGTGTCAGTGGTTCCTGGGACTGCCCTGGGTCGTGGTGGCTTGTAGACTTCCCATACTACTCCCACCACTGCATTGCTCCAGTACTGAGTTCCCTGACTTTTGCTGTGAGCACGCAGACAACTCATCTAGCTTTACTTGACTGCCGTGCTTAAAACGGCAGGCACCCAACTCTTGCAGTGTCTTTCACCTCAAGGACACTTGATTCCACACAACAAGGGTCTTTCATTTCTGAGCTCTATGCTGTGCTTGATATGCCTGCATATTCTTCTGGATCACTGAGGACTGTGTCAGGGCACATTCACTGTCATGGTTTCTGGTCTTAATAAGAGTTCATTCCTTATCAACACCATTATTTTGCCCTGAGAAAACCTAAAGCTTGATTCTGAAAACCCACTACAGACCCATGAAGGCATCTTGCATCTTCTCTCCCAATTTACTTCAATCAGCAAACGAATGGATATACAATTATTGAGCACCCATTGTGTGCTCTACATTTGTGCTCAGGACTTTCATTCACTTAAGTCTCAGACACCCTTGTAAGGCAAAGGTTATGTTCAGTATTATAAGGAAAGGAGTCAGAGGCTCACAGACGTTAACTTTCCCAAAGCCACTTAACAAAAAGAAGGTGGCTAAATGTGTCAGACCCAAGACTTCTGATTCTATACCCAAGACTCTTCCCACCTTAAATTGGTAAACAGGCTGGCTTTAGATGGTTCATGGACAATGAAGGGGAAAAAAAAAATGAATCACATGATGGGAAAGTTGTTTTCCTTTCAATTCTCTCTCAAACATTCCGATTAGTCAAGTAGAAAGTGTGTTTGGTGTTAAAGTGGATTTAGCATGTGTTGAATATCTGCTAATCTCCCTTTTTTTTTTTTAATTTGACAGACAGAGATCACAAGCAATCTCCCTTTTTAACACTCAAAAATTTTAGCAAGAATTTAACAAAATCATTTTGATTCTATCTCCTCTTTTTGGAATATAGTATTGGTTTCCTTATGATGGTGATATAAAACTGTCTTTTAAGGAAGAAAATTAGAGGAAAAAATTTTTAAATGTTGAATAAATTATATTGTCTGGACACAATAATGACAAAAAATCATGGAAGTATATCCATCTGAATGAGGCTAGGACATACTCCATTCATTTAAACCACCTCCTTTGCTCCCAGGACATGTGGGTCTTTATGTAATCACTGAGGCACTAAGTTCTAAATGTGTTCATTGTTGATTTGTTTTCCTGGGAAAGATACAGAAGTGATTATAATGAAAACTATCCCTGTCACTAGAACCACTAAGTCGTTCTTCTTAAGTTTAAATTTTATAACGCAAGTCAACCCAAGCTAGTAATGGAGTCTTAAAACCTAGGAAAAATATGTAAGTTTATTGCAAAAGATAATATCCCATTTAAAACAGTTTAGAAATTTACAAAACCTTACATTAGTACATAGTCTTTAAGAAGGTGCTCTACAGATGAACTGGTATAAAGTTCCAAGTATAGTGAGTACCTATTTTTTTTTAACTACAGAGAAAGCAGCTACATAAACTCCTGCAACTGAAGTTGATGTATCGGTCTTTTTCCCTTCAATTTGATAAAAGTAATTTTTGCTAAATTAATCTCTCTCCATGAAACCATATAACCTCAAGTACATCATTTCTGTAGAATATCATGGTAGATATTACATAATATTTCACAAAGAAGTGATTTCACATGGAAGGTGAGTATAGAGATTTGGCATATGGATCTGCATGTTGTTTGAAACATAAAGATGATCATTTTTCAGCAGGAAGTTGTTTACTGAACCCATTGCCTACCTATTTAAAAGTTTCGATATCCAGAAGAGACCCCCCTTCCCAATTTCAGGTCGGTGGCCTGAGTAGTGCTGTGTTGTGCTTTGGTATAGAATTATCATAGCCTCATTTGTTGTTGTTTTGTTGTTGTTGTTGTTGTTCTAGAAATGTCAACATTTTCCAACCCCAATTTCATTTAATTCAGTTGAGGATTTATCTCAGGTCCCCAACTCAGTGTAAGTGTATAACAAGGTGAGCTTCATTATCCAAGGGTTGGATTATCCTTTTTGGGTGAGTTTCCTCAGACACCTCTTCATTCCAGGCTAACTCTGGCAAGTGATCCCACTCAGCTTTGGGTTGTTCTGTTTTCTGCTCATTTTGATGTTGGAATGTGCACAGAGCTTACAAACTAGGTAGAGTAAGTATTTATATCTCCATTCAAGAGTGGACAAACAAGTCCTGAAAATGTAAGTAATTTGCCAAGGATAGTGTAATAGACTGCTCTGTTGCCTGGGTCTCTTAATTCCAGGAGCAGGATTATTTTCATTCTAGCAAGCTACCTGAGAATACAAATTAATTTGGAAATTAGTATAAGCAAAGCAAATTAAGATAGAAGCTCTACAATGAGATAAAATTATATAAGAGATCCCAAATTATCTTGTTTTATTAGATTATCCTCTGTGCTGTTCTTTTCCACTGTTGGGGCCAACTGAGAGTTGATTGTGTGGATACAGAAAGATCTATGGCTTTTAGCCAGTGGTAGCATATCTTATTGAAATGGGACTTCTTAAGTATGACAAGTGTATTTATCTTAATTCCAACTTAGTGTTATGTATTCCGGTCTCATTTTGTGGGTTTAAACATTACACTAGAAACAGAATGAGAACATCTTGAATGACATTCCAAGACTTAAATAGTGCAAGCCGAGAACTCTTTGCCAAATTTCCCTCTCGCTCCCACTGAAATAGCTTTGTGCACTGCAGTACGGTGACAGGGAAAGGTGAAGTTGTCGGAGTGGTTTGCTCAGTTAGTCTCAGTTTGCAGTATGGTACATACGTCCTACGTGCACTCTGCAGACTCTAACTCAGACACCTGATCTTCAGCAAAGGGGATTATGAAATGCCTTCTTCACTGAAAGCTTGCTGAGCTTTAGGATCCCTTTTCTAAGCAGCATCGATGCAACCACAGCCTGGTAGAGAATTTAATGCAAAGGATGCAACCCTTTCCAACCTACCCCTTATCCCCAAGAGTATGTAGCAATTAATTCTATTACTTTAGTAGTTTGTTCAGCCATGCAAGTTTGACTGGACCCACATGTATGAGGGTCTTGCCAAAAGAATGAGTCAGACTTCAAAAGAATTCAGACTTTGGGAAGGAAAGGTCTTTAATACTAAAATGGAAAAAAATATATATATTCTCATCCCCAGTCCTGCTGCTTCGTCAATCAGGTGACCATCACCTGGTCATCACAAAGGGAGATTATGAAGATTAACGTACTTTGGAATCTATCTACAAGGCTGTTGCTGGGATGAATGAACAAGAACCAGTGTTGTGTTTTATCTTAGTCTTATGTTACTGGTAAGATGAATGGACAGACAAGCTGCTGGATCTTGTGGTCTTAAATATTGCAGGGACATTAACTGTGGAATCTTAAAGTCCAAGCCCAAACCAGGTCCAAATCATTTGCTGACAGGTCTCAGGCCCAAGGCTGAGAACATGATGGTTTATGGCAGGATCTGCAGCAGTTACAACTGCAGGATAGCCATACCACCAAGCTCTTTAAACCCTGCTGTAACCTCACTCTGCCACAGCCTGTAAAGCTTACATAGCATGATGACACATCCTTGATTTGCAATCTAAGGGCTAATTAAAAATGAAAATGACCCAACCTACCAAGTGACCTTGCATTTTTATGCCCTACCTACTTCTGTTGTGCTTCTATATGCCAAAATCTTAGAAAACTGTGGTTTATGTATCTCTTTTTTTTTTTTCTAGAGTATCTGCTTATAATGCTCCTCTATCTTCCTGTCATGCACAACATTTTTTTTTTTTCTTTTGGGATGATGTACCCAGGATGGGAAGGAAGTGTTTAGCATCATGGAGGTGTTGGAAAATGTCATAGGGTTTTGCTCATGGTGGGAAACTAGACTCTCAAAGGATGTGGCCTGGTCATGTGTGACAGCAAGCTAGGCGAGTGGTCACTCTAGGGTCCATGAAGTCCTCAGCAAGCAGCATCACTCAATTCAGGTGACATTAGTGGTCAGGTGTCCAGCAGCAGTTAAACCAGCCCGAGTCTTTCCCATTTCACAAGTTAAATGGCTAACCACCTGGGGCCTGTGCTAAGAAGTAGAGAAGGCCTGAGGGCAGTGGTTTCCCCACCTTGGGGAGGTATCTGGGGGAGGCAAAGGGAACGGACCCAACAAGCTCAGATCCACCAGAAGCATTTCTTCTTCACTTTCTTGGTCTTCCTCCTTAAGTCCTGTTTCTCAGGGGCTGGGGGTTCTGCTGGGGACTTTGGTGGAGGAGATGCCTCCTCCACTGGTTCCGCTTCCTCCAGACTCTGCAGAACTTCATGGAACCTGCCTTCCTGCTGCCGAAAATCATATTCTACACTGAAAAACAGAGAGAAGGAAGGAAAGTAAATTCAAATCAGCACATACTGATTTAGCATTACTGAGTGTCTGACTGACATGGAAGAGCATAGGCTTTGAGATCAAGTCCCACATGCTTAGGTACCTACTGACCTTGGGAAGATTGTGCCACTGCTCTCAACTCCAGTTCCTCATGGATTGAACTGGCACCTGAAATGCCTTCCTTTTTTGGATATTCTTAAGTCTAAAAGAGATGTGTAAGATAGCAGCCTGATAGTAGGTGCTCAGTAAAAATTACTCCAATCTCTCTTGCACATTTATTTAATGCTATTGTTAGTTATTTTTATACATTTTACACAAAAACTGCCTCATTATAGAAGATTTAAGTAATACAGACGAATATACTACAAAACTGACGACTCAATTTCCTCATCAATAAAACGGACACAACAGCAGCAACAATCTCAAAGGCTTTCTTTGGAATTAATATGTATATTAACTAAGTGAGAGAATACAAAGGAAATACTTACAGCAGTACCTGGCTCTATGGAAGTAAACCTTCCATATTTAGTAGCTCCTATTAGTGTTGTTATTAATATCATTATTGCCATTATTACAACAAATACATTATGCCTTACTCTTTGCCTTGTTTCTCAATTTAATAATGTGGCTTGGAGAGCTTTTCATATACACTTACCTCAATGTAGACATATTTAAATACTTTCCTTTAACACGTATTTCTTAATCCCCACTTTTTCTTTGCTATTTTATTGTGTGTTTTGGAGTCATTAATATACAGACTCCATTGTATTATCTGTACACAGATCTGTGAGGTAAACATGATGCATTTGGGGACCGGCAGTTCCCAGGAGTTGAGAAAGTCAGAGGTCAGGAAGTACAGAAGCTCTGGTTTGTTCTCCAATGGGGGGGGGGGGTCACACTGGGTACTCACACTTCCCATGCCCTTGAGGGCTTGAGAATCAGGCTTGCAGGTGTGTCAGAGTTTGTCAGCTTGATTCATAACTCTGGCTCAGTTTTCCCATTAACTGAAAAGCAGGGCCAGAAGAATGAATCTTGCAGATGCCCCTGAAGGCTGTGCATGGGCTCTCTCTGCCCTTAATTGTCCACTTTCCACCCTAGGAGATTTACTTATGGAGGACTTTCCACTGCTGAGATGATTATAAGAAGACTCTTAAGCTCTTAGCTGTGTTTTCACCTGGTTTCATTCTAGAGGCCTCAGATGGCCCAAGATGAGTAACCACTGTAGGAGTGTGGAAAGTGGAGGAAATGCAGAGTCACAGAAACAGTGTATTCTCTTTGCTTGGCAAGGAGAGAATTGAAATGTTTCATATAGAAGACAGAAGACCCCCACACTGGTCTGTGATGTGGCCATGACAGTCTGAAGTCTTTCTACCCAGCCAGGGATAAAAAGGAGCTATCGTTAAAGGGACCCTTGTCCTTATCTACCATCTCCATGTCACATCACAAGAGACCCAGTTTCAGAGTAGGTGCTGCTGGAAAGGCAAATCATGATTATCACACATGACTACTGAAGCCCCCAAATGGGCATTCTAAGCTGGAAGAAGCTGAAAAGTCAGAAGAGCCAGACAGCATGTTTTGTAGCCAGACTGATGGGGTATCAGTGCTTAGGGAGTATTAGGAAGATGTTTCTGATTATTTTGTTTCTGCATTTTTCATAAGCTTCACCCAGATTTTCTTCTCCTTGGTATTATCCTCTCTTTTTCTATCCCTCCCTGGTCTCTTCTATAGAGACATACATCTGGCTGGATGACCTATAATGGCTGTGTTTTTCAAATTTTTTTTTAAAGATTTTATTTATTTGACAGAGAGAGATCACAAGTAAGCAGAGAGGCAGGCAGAGAGAGAGAGGAGGAAGCAGACTCCCTGCGGAGCAGAGAGCCCATCACGGGGCTCCATCCCAGGACCCTGGGATCATGACCTCAGCTGAAAGCGGAGGCTTTAACCCACTGAGCCACCCAGGTGCCCCTGTTTTTCAAAGCAAAGCTCCACAACTGATTAGCTGTGAGATCTTGAGGAAGTCATTTCTCATTTTTTTTTAAGCCACAGGGTCCTCATCTGCAAAATGAGCATGGTACCTACTCATAGGATTTCAGTGAAGTTTAAAGGTTATGCATGTATAATACCCAGCTCAGAGCAAGGCACCAAGTATTCAGCCAGTCATTCAACAAATATTTATTGAGTATCACCCATGTGCCAGACCCTATGCTAGGCACTAGGGAAGGAATGGTAGACAGACAGACATTATTTCTGGCTTCCTGGTACTGGTAGTCCAGTGGCTCTATGTCTTCAGTAACATCAGTCAACATCAAAAGCAATTAGGGGCATTTTAGCCAAAGCTGAGGATTTGCCAGTTCATTGAACAGAGACATCCACAAACTCAAACATTGAGGGTTTCACTTCCAGGATGCATTATCCAGCACTGCACTCCTATTTGTCTCTGGGCATGGGGTGAATTTTTGTCTGCATTATCTGTACCTCACTCTCCCCAGTAGAAACTTAAAGAGATGGATTCAGAGGCTGGGAAAGAATTGATCTCCAACAACCTCTGCATTGCTTCAAGGAAAACATTTAAAGCAGCAAGTTGCAAATTCTGATTCTTAACCCCACTAGTACTAGTTCACAGATAGGGCACATACACATTCACAGTTCTGCTACCTCCTGAAATATTCCTAGCCTTCTGTCTTCCATCCTAGAACACCATATAGAGCCCAAAAAAGTGGGTACCTCCTGCTTATTCTCAGAATTTCCTGTGCTTTCTGATAAGGGATAGTTTATCCATCTATCCAATCAGCCAGACAGCCAACCAACCATCCATTTATCCAACCAATTATCCATCCATCCATCCGTCCATCCATCCATCCATCCATCCATCCATCCTACCCATCATCTAGCCATCCAGACAGCTGGCCAGCTGGCTAACCAGCCATTTCCTGCTCTGGGCCTGACACTGTGCTCAGCTGCAGGGCTAACAGTAAGTTAGACAGATATGGATACTGCTCTCATAGATCTTAGATCCCAGCACATGAGATAGATGATTAAACTAACAATTGTTTTGCAAATTGCTTTGCATTTATCTCAACTACCCCTACCTACCACCTGTTCATACACACACCTCTACCAAATTATATGAGCATACACATAAACTGACCTCCTTCTTTTCCTTATATGTAACTTTTCTCTGACTTCACCATTCAAACAAACAAATGACAACAACGCACCCCTTGAGTTTGTTAAGATTCACAATAGTGTCCCAATACCAGTTAGAAAAAATAATGCTCTGGGGAATTCCAGAATATGTATAGAACTGGCATGCCTGGAGGGAGAAGAGGCAGGAGACAGAATGTTAACTCTGTCTCATCATCACAACTTAAAGTTCAGCCCAATATAGAGAACAGAACAGGGACTCTTAAGTGGAACACTCCTGGGTTTGAACTGAGAATACCGCTTACTGGCTGGGTGACCCTGGGCAAGTTGCTACTCTTTCTGAGACTCAGTTGAAAGCAGGGATTATAAAGCCACCTCACTGGGTATTTGTGCAGATGGGACACAATAACAGGTGAAATGTCCTCACGTAGGATATGGTGTCTGCCCACTCCATTCTTCACTAAGTCTCTTGCCTCCCTATCTTAGGGACTGAATGCCTTACCTCTTCACTCATAACTTTAGCTCTTCAGTAATTGTACACCTTGTCAGGAACTCTTCACTCTTCCCTTCCATATATGTTCAGGGAAGAATACACTCTTTATGTTTCTATAGAAACACCACAGGTTTCCATTATAATGACTAGAGCTCAGGGAGCTCCCCACCCCCCTCCTATAACTGTCCGCCCTGGTCTTGACAATTTAAAGGGGATTGAAAGTGACTTTCTTTTCAAGGCCAGACAAATAGCAGAGTATAGGGAAACATGTATACTTTGGAAAGAAATTGATTAATGTTTTTAAGGCCAAAGCAATTTATTAACATAAAGGAAAATTGTCACTTTTCTTCTTATTCCTCCATTTGACAAACTACTGTTTAGTTTGGTGGGGGAGGACAGGAGGTATGTTTTGTTTTGGTAGCAGCTGCCTTATAAATAGGCAGGGGATAGTGCCCTCTCTCATCTGTTTTCATTTTGAGGCTGGGTAGAGAAGAGGAGATACCACTCAACTTCCTACTTAGCCAACCTACGCCAATTCAGCACCCTCTTGAAAAGGAGTAAGCTGCCTACTTGGTAAGAATTCAAATAAACTCTTAACAAAGGATTCTTTATAGATTCTGGAGAATGATTGTTTGCCTTGGGCTTGGTATCAAGGTACAACACCAATAACTCTCCCAACCTCATCTCCACTTGTTTTCTTCCTCTTAATCTTCCTACCCTGACACCCTTACCATTTTCTGACACTTATATTCCATAGGGAGGACAGAAGTGTTGAGTGCTTGGCTTGTGCAGAGCTCTGGTTCACAGCTTTGGGCAAATGGTGGCCAAGAATTTATTATAGTGTGTGATTCAAGCCTGGGACCATTGAGATTAGTCCAGAGCACTCAAGGTTTGTGAGGTTAGTCCTCTGAAGATGGATGGAGTACCTAACCCCTGGTTCAGGGGTGCCCAGTTCACTGGGGAGCTTTAGAGGCCTTTCTGCCTACAATGCCTGTGCATGGCACCACACCACACTTAGAAAGTGAGCTGTGTGGAAAGGAGGAATGGAAGAAAGCTCTCAGGTTTTCTTCTTGAGGGCACCTTACTAATCTAGCTGATAGATCAATGCTTCAGCCATCATGCTAGTTGAAAAGTAGAAGGATGTTTTTCTAGGTAATTGGAAGGAGAGAGAAGCCTAAGTTGTGGCTTGTCTGGAAGAAGAAATAGTAAGAAGAAAAAGTAGGTAAATACATGAGAATATAACCAAACAACAGAGCCAGGTTGTGGATGCAGTATCTTGGCTGGGAAAACTGAAGTGTGGTGAGCCAAAAGGAGATAAAAGTTTATGTAGAAACAAACAGTAGAAACCTCTTACATTTATATAGCACTTTTATATCACAAACCTTTTCAGATCTGTGTTTTTCTCTTACCCTTATAATAGCCCAGGAAGATGGGAAGATTGTTATCCCCATTTAACTGACAGAGGGTTTGGCAAAGGAAAGTCCCACCATGAGTTATGATCAGAATCTAAGCCTGGTTTCCTGACTCCCTGTCCTTTGTTTTTCCTAAAGAGAGATCAATTGTTTTATTCCAGGGCTTTGCTATTATTGGGGGGGGGGTCTTATTCTAAGAAGAAAGAAAGAATGAGAACACCTGCAGCGTGTCAGGTGAGGACATATGGTATTTAAGTGAATAATAATAACAGGAATGAGGAGAAGTAGGAAGGTGGAGAGGAGGAAGAAGTGGAGAGAGTGGAGGGGTGGCAGGAAGACAGGGAGAACTACCACTCCTCTCATTTATGAAGAGTCATCTGTATTGTGAACACTATACTACAAGTTCAATAATTCTCACGTGTCTTGTGTAATTTTCATAGCCCCTTGAGATAGATGCTAACTTCATTTTACACATGAGGAAACTGAGGCGAGGGGAGGTAAATATTCTGCCAAGAGCACACGCTAGTAAGCGACAGGGCCAGGATCTGCGCCTATACAGTCCAGCTTCAAAGCTTGTATACTGAGGTATTCCGTGCTGAAAGAGCATAGTAGTCTCTATTTGTGTGAGATCCTAGGTGCCAAATGTGTATGGGTAGGTGTGGTGAGGCAGTGCTGATTAAGGCCTGGTGCACCTTAAAGACCTCACAACCCCCTGTGGAACTGGACCAAACCTGCGGCTGTGGCACATGATGACACTTTCTGAGCCAGCTAACCAACCCACTTCAAAACAGTGCTTCTAGCTTGCAGGGCAGTTCTGCCCATAAGGCTGTTTTCCCAGAGGAGGTGGGTACCACCCCTAAGAGGAAGCTTACTCAAGATCATACAGGGACTCAGCAGTCTTGGGTCTGCTGTAGGCTACTGAGGTCTGTGGTTGTCTCTCTGCACTTTCTTCTTAGCAGGTGAGTCTTGCTCTTTTATAAAGAAAAGTGGCGACAAGCCACTGCCATAAAGCATAACTCCAGGCAAGTTGGCTGAGAAATTCATGATCCACAGCATCTCTCTGAAGACAAAACATCTCCCAAACCCCTCTCCATCCCTTCATCATCTCTGTTGGAGTGCTTCTGTGACCCCTCTTACCATAGAACTGAGGGTGCACCACAGATTTATTACTGCCTGCAACTTTCTTTTTTAGAGAATTAGCCGTAAGAATCAACGGAATCAACGAAGGTAGTTTGGTTCCTCTCCACTTGGATAAATCACGCCATTTTGGAAAGTGTCTCTGGGGGAGAATTACAGTCTGGGAAAGTAGGAGCTTTCGCTAGTTTGTTTTCTTTTCCCCCCAGCCTGGAAGGGATTTTGTTCCTAATGCTTTCTTCTAATGACCAGATTGCTCATTATTTATAGGGTATAATTTTAATCTTTACAACTTGCAGCCATTTTAAGTTGGCAAGTACCCCTTCTCCTAGGGCCTCTGTCTGCTGATGAGTCCTCAGAGAATTGTAGGTTCCCTTCTCAATACATAAGTAAGTAGGACCAAGCTGCAGAAATCTTCACTGCTGATCCCTGTCTGTGAAAGAAATCTGTGCCCTGCCTTCTGTGGCTCTGTGTCAAGAAGGTCTTTAGGTTTGGCCTTCAGAAGTGGCAGGTCATCTCAGAGAACTTTAACATGTATATTCATTGATTCTGCAAGGTCAGAGTAAGAGGTACAGCGGCAAGAAAATCTCCTGAAAGCAGGATCGGTTTGCGCTCTGGCTGCATTGAATTTTGGACAAGTTTTTCACGTAACCCCTCTTGATTCTTGGTTTCCTCATCTGCAGAGTGATTACAACAACCAGACCCCCATTTTAAGATTGTTGGGAGTCCAAAGTGAGAGGATACATGTACAGTGTTTAGCAAAGCTCTTGGCACCATGCCTGGTTCAATACACGGTAATGATTGTTACATTAACTTTACAGAGAAATAAAGATTGGGTCATTCTGTGGTCAACCGTGTCCTCTGTGCCAATAGCCATCCATTTGTTATTCCTGTGAAATTCTAAACTTGATTGATTTTATATTTATAGTATGTTTCAGCCTCTTTAGCTATTAATGCATTAAAATAGGTTTCATTTTTATTTCAGATAAATTGCTGATGCTATAAATCCTACTTTCTTGCATTCTAAGGAGAAGAAGAAAGGGACAAAGCTACTGAGAGAAATGGGGGCTAGAAGCAAATGTCTTGGGGATCAACCTGTCGGAGCTCTGAGAAATTGCCACATGTGCTCCGAACTCTATGTCTGCTTCCTAAAAAGAGAGAGCTGAGCCATGTTTGGTGGCACTTGTTGGGGGATGCTGGGTGGTGTTGCCCTAAAATCCTTGTTCCAGCATCTGGAATAAATGCTGTTCAGTCCGTATTGAAATTTGGCGAGGGCTGCAAACGCCCCTGTGATTACTAGAAAGAACAGACATGCTGTGTAATTTATAATTATTTTTCACCGCGGATTTCATTGCTGGCCAGAGGGAGGACTGTGGCTGGAAGGCAAAGCTCGCACAGTCCACCCAGCTCCACGCTGGCAGAGCATCAGAAGCAGACAAAAGGAAAATACTAAATAATTTAGGTGGAAAGTGGGTTACTAAACCCACAGGCCCAGGCGCATATTGCATTTCTAGTAAGATAATGCCTTTTTCTCTAGTTAGGTAATAGTTTTAAGTGGAAGGGAAGGCCAAGCCCCAGGGGTCGGAAAGCTTCACCACAGAAGGAAACTCAAGGGAGACACTCGGCGCCACTGACCGTGTGGCCCTAGGTGGCTCATGTAAATCTCCAGAGCCTCTTTCCCCAGGAAGGGGCCGGCTTGGCTTTCCTCTGGCAGGGCACGAAGCTGTAAGGCTTTGGCCTGTGTTCTGGAGAGGCTCCTTCTGATGAGTTCTGAATATCTAAACTGCGAGGGAGTGACATTGGGAACAATGGGAATACAAAGGGAGGCCCTTGCAGCAAATCTTTGGAATATCTTTAACTTCTCTGTCTGGTCAGAAGGAGTTGTAACGGTGGAGGAATTGGGAAGGTGAAAAGGCAGCCCGTGGTCTGTGGAGCTTGAGGGAATGAGAGGATGGTGGTGGAGGCGTCTGGCATTCGGGGTCATGCATATTACCTGGTTTGGGAGTATGCGGTGACTACACCTCTCTAAGTCGGGGAGCTGGTGCGAGCCAGCACCTTGCATACCCACCCTATCTGGTATTTATGATTGTTCCTCCAGGAATCGCCGGAGGATAGCTCCTAGCATCTGGGCTTAGTTTGGGAGCAACATTGGGCTTTAAATGATCTTAACCTTAATTGGAGGAGCAATGTCAGCAGGGATTGCCATTCTGTTCTGATCTCAGATGAGGCCTAAGCAACTGGGAGATGTGGCAGGAAGGAGCCACTGCAAGTGAATGTTCTATGTAATGCATAATGCAAGCCTGGGTCCCAAAGTGGACTGACAGAGACTCATTTTCTCTTCTCTTTGGAAATAGGAGACCTCAAAAATTACTATATGAGCAAGCTCCCTGACCTCCACTTCCTTTCCCGTTGCGTCCACTCTCATCTGCACCCCTGAGTTAGGTCTGTATATGACTGCCTAACCCTACAATTAGTAGAAAAGTAAATGTCTTTCCAATGATGCTTTTAAAACAAAAGCTATTTGCTGGGCTATTTTATTAGCAAGAATTTTCTTTTCATGGGCATGTAGGCTGGTTGTCACAAAAGTTTATAGTAAATCAACTGCATCTTCTTTCAAGACCCTGATTTTTGGGGCATCTGGGTGGCTCAGTTGATTAAGTGGCTCAGGTCATGATCCCAGGGCCCTGGGACTGAGCCCCACATTGGTCTCCTTGCTCGATGGGGAGCCTGCTTCTCTCTCTCCACTGCTTATACTTTCTCTTCAAGTGCACATGCTCCCTCCCTCGCTCGCTCTCTCTCAAATAAATAAAATCTTTTAAAAAGAAAATCCTGATTTTACCGAATTGAATGTCTCTTAAGCTTTATTGGGATCAGAACTTCTCAAGGCACTTGCTGCAACTACAGACTCCTGCCATCCTTCACCCCACCTCCTGCTCCAGCAGGTTAGGGGGTCAAGGCCAGCAACCAGTATTCAGATACCCAAGAGTCTCCTATGCTGGTGCTCCATGATTACCCTTTGAGAACATTACTTAAAGCCTGCATCTAAAACACAAGCCCTCATGATGCCCTTGGCTGAGGGGAACTTGGCCCATGTAATATACTGCTGACACCCCTCAAACAGGTCTGTCCTCTAAAGGCAGCATGCTATGGAATCTAACTAGCAGGCCCTAAAAGTGAGTCTCAGTCTTGTCATGGCCACTTACTAGCTTCAGAGTAACTGTGCATGTGCCTTACTCTCTCAGTCCCAATTGTCTAATCTGAGTATTGTGTAAGTACTTGAGCCTCAGTTGCCTCATCTGCAAAATGGGAGTATTTTTTATCCATCTCACATGGTGGTGAGGATTAAATATGGGAACAAAAGGTATTTATAATGACCAGTAATAATAGAAATGGTCTTATTTCTTTCCCCTAATTTTCTTCCCAACAGATCTCTGCTGTCAGCTAGCTGCTGTAATTGTAAAAATCATCAAAAAAAAAAAAAGGCAAATAAACTGAACTCCCATTAGATGTGATTTGTTTATGAATCATGAGAGTTTAATTTGGTTGTATTATTATTGCTGCTGAAAAAAAAATCATCACGAATTTAGTGGTTTAAAACAACACAAATGGTACTCTTAGAACTCTGGAGATCAGAAGTCCTCCAGAACTGTAAATCATGGCGTCAGCAGAACTGTGTTCTTCTGAAGGCTCTGTGAGAGAGTCTGTCCTTTGATTTTTCCACTAGAGGCTGTCCACATTTTTTGCTTGTGATTTCCTCTCTTGAACCTCTGCTTCTGTTGTCATATCTCCTTCTCTGACTCTGCATCTCCTGACTCCCTCTTCCCTTTGTAGGGATCCTTATGATTAAATTGAGCCCACCTGGACAATCCAGGATATTTATCCCATCCCAAGATCCTTAACCACATCTGCAAAGTCCCTTTTGCCAGGTAAGGTAACATATTCACATGTCCAGGAATTAGAATAGGGGCATCTTACAGGGCCGTTATTTCTACTCTGGGTTTTGATATTTTACCAAGAGAGACTATAGATCTAATATCTTAAATCATTCTCCCAAAGAGATCACTGGGGCAGTTCAGATACCATAGAAGGGAGATATTTATTTGAGCATGGAGGGAATTCATGGTTTGCCACAGACCAATCTTTGCCTTTCCAACCACAGCCGGTACAGAAGTACTGGGCAATAATGTTGGCTGGCCATGATGAGCGAGGATCTCAATGTCCTGTGAAACTGCAGCAGGCTCTCTGAGTCATCTAAGAAGGGTGTGATGACCTTCCATCTTGTGGAGAATATGTAGCATTCCAGGTATTTGAAAATTGACAATCTCTGTACTACATTTGGTTGTTGTTTGATTCAGTTCAAAAACATCTGCTGAGGATCTGCTGCCTTTCTTCCCCAATAAGAACATTTGATTAATTAAGACCCTTCTCTTCCCTACCCAAGAGTAGTGGCACACACAAATGGTAACAATGGGTGTACTTTTGGGCAATCTAAATCACTGTCTCCAACCCTTGCCCCAGACAATGTAGCCATTTCCTTTTTTGACAAGTATCTACGGAGCACCAACTATGTACCAGACACTGCCCACCACTTCGAGATATTAACCATTGGCTGAAGGAAAGAAACTCATCAACATTACATTACAATGCAATAGGATGAACAGTATGGCAGAAGAACATGCATGCCATGGGGTTCCCCCACAGGAATTAATGTAAGGTTATCTAGAGGAACGTGCTTTTAAGCTGCAAGAGGAAATTTCCAGACAAGGCAGAGCAGAAAAGGCATTCCAGGAAATGAGGGAGCTAATGCAAAGGAACCAAGGCATGATAGAACACACAGTATTTGAAACTAGCCAGAGTTCCTGTGGCTGAGGAGAAATGGGAGACCCAGCAGGTGAGAAGGTTAGTATCACATTCAAAGGACCCTGAAAAATGAGCTAAATGCAGCCACAGAAACTAGGATAAAGTTGTTTAGCAGGAGAGTGACATGTTAAGATTTTACTTTTCAGGTAATTTAGCAATCTGTGTGGAGGATTCCATGGGATGGGGCGACCTATGGCAAAAAGATAAGGACGTGTTCTAGTGACAAACAATGAGGGCCTTGACTGACCAGAGACAGAGGTGATGAAGCTTAGGGGATGGATTTAGCAAGTAGGGTTAGTAGCCACTTTAATGTGTGCTATGAAGGAGAAGAGTGAGGCAGTGGGAACTAAGGTTTATGGTGTCATGGTTAATGCTGTTGAGAACATCAGAAATAATAAGAAGAAAATACAGTGTGTGTTTTGATAAATGGTGAATTTGAGGTGGCTTTGAGATATCCATATGGAAATATTTATAGGTAAACAGAGAGAACAATCTCGTGAAAAAGGTAGCGGGGGGTGGTATCACAGAAATAAATTTAAAATCCATGAGTGCAGTGGGAACCATGAAAAGAGGCTAAGGCTGAGAAGAGCTGGCAGGAGACAGCTGTTCAGATAGATCCCCTCCCCCTCAAACCGCCCTGACACACAACAGCTCTTTTGCTGCTCTCTCCTCTCTAGAATCTTTCAAACCTTCCATGGCCAACCTCTCCCTTCACCTATTTCAGATGGTAAGTTTGCAGCTTCCTCTTTGCATTTCCTAAGCAACACACTTAGATGGGATTATAAGAAAGACTTCTATTCTTTTCCCTATAACATCTGAGGCATTTTACAGCTTAGACCAAGCAGATTTTTTCTGGGATTTATGTCCAGAAAATAAATGCATGATTTGTGTAGCCAAAGACCTCCAAAGAGACTCTGTGATTATTTATTTTTTTTAGAGTGAAGACAAAGTGCTGGAAAAGCAGAGAAGGGGTGAGGGATGGAGGAGGGATGTGGCATGGAGGGACCCCAGGGCCTTGAGAAGAGGAAAAAGAGCTTATTCCTTAGGATAGATTTTTCCACCCTTCATGATTCTTTCACCACCTTCCAGGTCTTTGTGAAACTCCCCACACCATCTGCACATTTACTTACTTTTTTTTCTCTCTCTGAATCAATTCACTTTTAAACCTGAACACCTATCCAAAGCAAGTAATACCACTTTTGAAAGTGAAGATCCACATCACCTACAATGAATATATAGAGGGACTAGTTTTCAAAGTTAAAAACTTCTGTAAAAAATTTAAAACAGTTACCCTCTGGTTAGATACCACTGCTTGTCTATGGCTATGAACCTGAGAGCAGCTCTCTCTTGGCAAAGAAGTGTAATAAGCAAGCATTAGAAGGCTTTGAAGATACTCTAGTACCAAACTCAGATTTCCCCTGTTAGATAATCAGAGGAATTGAAATAAATTTGGAAAAAAGGACAACCTTCTCATCATGTAATTCACTGTTACTTAATGCTGGTACCACAGGCGGCATTCACCCAATCCTTTGAGTAACTTGTCCTAGGATTAACACTAAAGAAAGGTGAGGAGAATGACTGGGGACTAAAACAGCCTGGAACCAGCTTACGGTATAGAGTCGATTCCCACAGTCTTCCCTTGGTACCTTCTGTAGTCACAATTCCAAGGAGCCCATCCTCCCTGCTGTAAGGAAGTCCCTGAGATCCCCTAAGAGCTATGCATGGAATCTGTAGGCATTTGTATTAGTGCTGTTCTCCTTGGTGAGGTAGAATCTGCCAGAATGATCCACAATAAGAAGAAAGTCAAGGAGGCATGGGGTCAGGGCACCCAGAGGGCTGTTCTTGGCGCAGGGAAAATGAGTTGGATAGAGCCAATGACCTCACATGTCTTGATGGAAGCGAGTAGCATAGCCATAGCCTTTGGCTAATGAGACCATTTGGAAAACCTTATGTGCTGCTAACTTAACAGCAACATCTCCACAGAAGAAGACCCAGCAGGCAACTATCAGGCGCCCATGTGCTTTATGTACAGTGACGGGGACTGGGCCCATCCATCATCAGGGAGAGAGACTGAAGCTTAACAAGGCCTGAGGATGAGGATTTCACATCACTTATTCATCAGTTTGTAAGATCTGACTTTCCAGGATACAACACAAGGTTTGAAGTCATTTGAAATGTTAAAAAAAAAAAATGACAACTCTCATCTTCCCACTGTTACTCTGACAGGGATGTTGTTCTGATCTCTTTGCTTTCATCAAATTAATTGTCCGTTCCTTTGCAATGGCTTAGATACAAGGTTGCAGATACTGTCTGGGAAAGCAGTCTGGCTTTGAATGGTAATAAGGGATGGAGGCATACAGTGGCTGTTCTTGGAAAACTAGGAAGTGATGTGTGTGTGTGAAGGTTTGCTAACCTGTGAAGGGGTGTAACTTAATTTAGAATGTTTGCTTGGGATGTTTGAAGTACATACTAGAAAAATGCAAACATTCTCAGACTTGTTGGAAGGTCATAGTTTAGCCAAATATTGCCACTTTGAATTCAGCATAAAACATCAGAATGTCAGGACTGAAAGGGACCATAGGGACCATCTAATTAAAAGCCCTCATTTTTCACATGAGGAAACTCAGAGGCCAGAAATGATTTGCTCAAGACCAGGCTATGACACTCACAGTAGATTGGGAAATAACTACTTCTCCTTTTCACTTACAGAGCTAAATAAAAAGTCATCCTAAGATGGTAGAAAATATAGCATTCCATGCTGAAAAAAATAAATTATCCAAAATTTAGATGGAAGTTCATTAAAAATCATTCTTCTTATTTATGATGAATAGTTTTTGTCCTCCCTAAATGTCTAGACATTCAATAGTTTTTGTCCTCATAGTGATTAGGAAATTTACTTCACATAGGAGATACAAAAAATAGAGTAAAAAAGGTAAACAATTGATAAGACTGCCTATTTACACACTCCTATACCAGAAACCTTTTCCAGGGCTCCCTTTTTTGAGGGGATATTTTACACTAAGATAAAGGGTATTTCCTGTGAGTGGTCCTGAAACTTGTGTTATTTGATGAAAAGACATGGTCCAGTGACTCCCAAGCATAAGGAGTTGACATTTCACTGAGAAAATGCTCAAGGTCCTAGGCCCTAAGTATAGAGGCCTCCTGACTTCTGTTTCCAACACCCCTTTACCTCCCAATCCCTTGTTAGGATGAAATCCCAGGATTCCACTAGAGAGAAAGAGATTTTAAAAAGAAGACACAGACAATACAATCGGGCTTCAGTTTGCTTAGGCTCTCACTGCCTTTCTTCTCCAAAATAGAAAAGTAATAGAGAAAGCTCAACTGTATATTTTAGACAGACAAAATTAGATGCCATCACCTGAAATGTCTGCTTTTGACCACTTTTCTACCACGCTACCGAAAGTGGACTGCCAGCTAAGGGAGCAATGATCTTTCTAGTAATAACAGTAATAAGCCCTTGGATTTGTACAGAGGCTTGCAATTATAAAGGCATTCACAAAAAATGAGCTTATTTGCTCTTCATGGCCACTCGTAATAAGGATAATTGTCCCCACTCCACAGATGAGGCAACTGAGCCCGGGACAGCTGAATGGGCATCAGTCTTGGGGATTTTGACTTCACGTTTAGCACACTTATCACTACGTGATTTTTCTCATCTACCACTCTACAAATCTACTTTACTGTAGCAACCATACACCGCCCCCACCGCCACTAGAAGGAAATGATGTACTTAGTAATGAACCCAAAGTGCTTAGCACAGTTCTTGACACACAGGACACGCTTGGCATGTGAGAGCCACCATTGAGGAAGAGGCGGTGTGGTGGATTGAGGTCCCAAGGCTTGGGATCAGAAAGATCTGGATTTGAGTCCAGAGTCTGACCTCTCTGGCTAGCTGAAAATGTTTAAAGCAAAACTAGGTCACATGGCTTAGTGTCCCTGAGGACACAGACACCCGCCTCACAAGGCGTAACTGTGAAATGAGATGCAGACACCACGCAGAGCTTAGCACCGTGTCAACACTCAGCGTACAGTAAGGGTAGGGCATTCGATGGGATTTGCTCACAGACCTTCTTGTGCAGAAAGCAAGCCATGTCAGCCTTGGAACCAGATACGAACATTTCATCATTAAACACTTTGCTTTAATTTTTAGCTTTCAGGTGTTCAAAGTTGTCCTGTTTCTGCCTCTCCACTTGGCTTTCTGTGTCTAAGAGAGTTTACAAGAGGGCTCTGTGGCCCCCACAGCTTCTGGGCTCCACAGCAGAGGCCTTGGTTTTGGCCAGGTACCTGTATATGATGCACGCCGTGTTCTGGCAGGTACTGCAATTGTTGAGATCTTGACCAGTTCGATAAAAGTTGCGCCTGCAAGAGAGAGCATTTGCTGGATGAGTCCATGGACAAAATTCCCAGGGGGTGCACACATTCTAGCTACTGGTTTCCTACAGCATAGCATTACCCCTCTTATCAGTAGCAATACTCTAGAGTTGCATAACAAATAAAGAAACAAGAAACCCATGATAAGAGGACCTCACTTTTCTAGAGGGCATTATAAATGTTTAAGCACTTTTGTATCTGAGGTTTTCTTCATGCTGACAATAAGTCGGTGAGATGAGTCAGTTACTTTTACCCCCACCAATAGTGAGGGAAACTGAGGGACCTTGCAAATAGAAGGGAGATTATTAAAACCCCAGACCGTTTTGTTCAATGCATTTCTCCCTAACACTGTAGTGCTTCTTTCTTATAAGGCAATGTTGGGTCTGATTCCTATCAGCAAATACCACTTAATAACTTCTTCCTTCTCCTGCCCTTTTGTTGATTAGCTTTACTCATTCCTTCTTCCCAGGCTTTGGGGGGCACTTTTTCAAAGGACAAACATTCCACACCTAAGCAAACCACTGCCTTCCCCTCCCCAGACTGGTGCTGAGTCACCCAGAAAAGTATTTTGTAACTTTTTCTCTTTGCAGAATTGTGATCTCATTTCAGTTCCTATTTAGTGGATCAGGGATGGACTGGCCATATCCATCCATGTGGTCAGTGGAGGGGGAAGGTCAACGGTAACCTCAAGTTCTTTGTAAAAAGCACACAGATAACTAAAATCCTGTGCAACTACAGCAACTCGCTGGAAGGCTGGAATGGGGGAATTAGCCGTGTGCTCTCATCTTCTGCCGTCATTTACTATCTAGCCACCCCCTCCTGTCTTTATAAAAATACTTTTTGATCCTGTTGTTTTGCTGCCCCCCTTTCTCCGGTCTCTTGATATCTGGACACCAAAACAAATAGCAATGGAAATCCACCAAAGCCTAGAAAGGAACGAAACCACAGAACCTCAGAGACTTTGGAGGCATTATGTTAACAGGAACCAGTGCTCTCTCTGCGCCTGTCCTGGCAAAAGACGTAACCCAGTAGTTTTCAATAGAAACACCTTCACCTTACCCTTCTGTGAGAGCTCGAGCTTTCTCCAAGTCCTGGATTACATTCAAAAGGACTTTAATCTTCTCCTGGTTCGAGTGCAGTGATTCCTCTACGGACTGCAGCCGGCCTTGGAGGTCACAGAGCTCCCCCTGTGCCAGGTGAACTGGATTAATCCCACCCGTCTCTCTGTCCCTCTGAGGTTTGGCCTCCCTTCTTGGAGGAGGAGACGGGAGGTGACTGCTCCCCGAACAATTCTGAAACTCCATGGTGTCTGACTGGGTGGGGTTCTTTGGCGTCTGTTCCCGACACGCGGGGGCAGAAATTGACACGCCGTTAGTTTTGAGGGACAGCAGATCCTGGTGATTGTTACTTGCCGAGGAGCAGTCTGTAGCCCCTCCCGAATGGGCGGGCTGGCTGTGAGAGCCTGGTGAGGGGGCGCTGTGAGTCCGTGGAGGGGACGGGATCCACGTTTCCTTTGACCGAGATGACAGTGGGCCAAGGTCTTTGTCCTCAGCGTTGTCTTTGGGCAAAAGCAATTCAGGTTTAAGTTTCCCCGTGCCTGGCATGTGGCTGGCATCGCTGGTGGCATTTAAGCAGGGAGGGGATCTTTCTGAATCTGAGAGTGGCACTGTTTTCCCATCACCGGGACACACGTCCACCAAAGGATGTACGGAGTTGCTCAGGTCACCTGGCCTGTCCGAACTGAAAGTGGACTTTCTAGCTGCCCAGGTAGGGCTGTGGTAAATGTCATCTGGGACCTGAATGGCAGCCGTTGCTTTCTCTGAGACCTTCCAAGTCCCTGCTTCCAAGCATACGCTAATAGGCCCATTGCTTTGCACCTTGGACATTCTAGGAGGAAACGGGTGGGACACTTTGACTCTTCGAGGCCCATCCTCAAGATGCTGAGCCAATCTTAAGTAGGCAAGGTCCGAGGATACAATGTCCTGTTCGGAGAGGTTGCCGTTGACCTGGATGGCACTTTGGGAGGCTGTTGGCATTTCTACCAGGGACTTGCTGGCTGTGAGTCTCTTCCTTTTGAAAACTGGGAAATGCTTCCTGAGACTGGGGGAGGTTTGGATCGCAATGTTCTGAAAGCCCCCTGCCTTCTGGGGCCTGGGGAAGGAGAGTGAGTAGGTGGGGAGGTGATGGTGCCTGGAGGCCTGAGTCTTGCCCATCACAGCTGGGTCCTCAGAAGCTTGCACATCCACCTCAGCTAGGCCAGGTGGAGTCTTACTGGTCCCATCTTCCTTGAACCGTACCTGCTGAGATTTGCTCCTGCGATGATGAGGTTGTTTCACGAACTCCACTGACTCTAGGCTGTTACGCTTTAGAAGCACAGGCCGCACTTTCATATTTTGCTGGGCCATTGAGCCTCAGTTAGAAGGACTGGGACCATACACTTCTCCAGGGCACATTTCCTTAGGTCTTTGGAGCAGCATCTAATGATAGCATCTCAGACTCAGAGATCTGCCAGCCAGGATGAAGTGGTCCTCTCCTCCGTGTATAGGAAGCTCCGTTGGCCATTCCCAGCCAGTAGATTCTCCTTGGGAGCTATCCGTAATGCTTCCCCTGCAGTTAAAATACTATTTCATCACGGTGATAATTGCCACTTAGATAAACAATGAGTTAGGCTAATCATTAAACATCTCATCTACCAAGAGAGCTGGTGGGCTGTTTATCCAGAGAGGCTGGCAGACAGTTCTGATCCTGGAAGAAGCTTGCTGTCTTGAACAAAAAGACAACAAAAGTACCATTTAGGGGATAGCGCCAGACTCCCAGTGTGTGAATTCCAAAAGAAACCTGCTACGTCCAGAGCATACAGCTTCCTTTCCCGAAGCATCAATTTCCTACTGTAAAACTGTAGGAAACTGAAGCACATCTACTTTCTGTAACATGTAAACTGGTGGGGAAATCAGTAACTTGGGGTCTGGATTCTTTGACAATATATGATGCCCCTAAGGGAACATCCCCATTTGTGTCAATCACAAGTTCCTCCTTTGGGGCCATTGCTTTCTTTCATGCTGTTTCCCTGTTCATCACAAAACCCAGTGGGCTGTGATCAGGATAGGACTGAGGCATCCGAAGGCATTCAGAGGGCAGAATCCCTGTTGGAGTGTCTTGGCTGAAGCTCACATGTAGGCAATGTGAACCCCGTCCACAGCTCTGGAAATCTGAGCGAGAACTGAGCTCACTTGGCCTCACAGCAGGAGTCTGAGGCCTGGCAATCCCGCCAGCAAATGGGAAGCGTCTGGAAGGGAAGAGAGAAGTATTGCAACTGAGAAGGCAGTTCAGACCTGGGTTTCTCTCCAAATACCAGCACCTTGACCAAGTCCATTAGGGTGGCTGTTCTAGGAGTAAGTCAGCTGAAATGCCCCTTTTTCTGTTCCCCTAGTGAGCCAGCCACATTGTGGCTGCAAGACCTTGAAACAAAATGCCTGACTGCTTGGACTGCTTCCTCCTCCCACTCCCAGGCATCACCCAGTGAACTTTCATTCATCTTTGAAGTCCCAGCTTATATGCCACTTCCTCAGGGAACCTTTCCAAGGACTCCTCCCTCATACACACCGTCAGTGCTAGACCACAGCAGGACCCCTCCTGTACCTTCTCTGCACATCCTTCATAACACAAACTGCAGCCATCCCGAAAGAGTCATCTCGTCTGCATTTATTTAGTGTGTAGCTTCCCCACTAACCTGTATAGGCTCAGTCGGACAGGGGCTGGAGGCTTTTTTTTTTTATTTTTTTTAACTGCTTGGGTATTTCCAGCCTGCTTCTGGCTCACTTTGGGTATATAATGAGCATCTGTTGAGAAAGTGGATGGCTGAATAAAAGGCAGATCCCTTGGAAGCCACGGAGGGCTGGGTGTGGTGAGGGGGTCCTAGGGCGTCCTGGTAGTGCAACAGGGCAGTGAGTTACCTCTGCTTTGGCTGCAGGATTTACCTAAGAACAAGATTTTCCCCTAATGTCTTCATTTTTCAATTGCTTTCCAGGAGATGAAGGTGCATAAAATTATCCATGGAAGATGTACCTTGTAGCGAAAACAGTTACCATTTATTGAATACTTATTTTTACCATACT
Organism: Lontra canadensis; assembly: GCF_010015895.1. Classification (NCBI taxonomy): domain Eukaryota; kingdom Metazoa; phylum Chordata; class Mammalia; order Carnivora; family Mustelidae; genus Lontra; species Lontra canadensis. The sequence continues at coordinate 33,513,599 of NW_022630999.1, forward strand.
GAGGACTTTACATGCATTAATCATAACAGTTCACATTTTAGAAGTGCTCACTAGCATGCCAGGTGCTGTGCTAGGCACTTTCCAAGCCATAACTCATTCATTCCCTACCCTAGAGAGGTGGATACTATCATTATCCCCATTTTTTAGCTGAAGCTGAGGCCCAGAAAGGTTAAGTAACTTGCCCAAGGACACACAGCTAATGATAGAGCTAGCGTCTGAACTTACATAGTCTATGCTCTTAACTTCTACACCCCATTGCCTTTCCAATTTTAGTATATGTGCACCCTGAGTGAGCACCCCCGCCCCTTTCCAACATTGTATTATCTCACTAATCCTTACAACACAGCTGTGAGTATCGAATCCTTCTTGGACTGATGAGGAAGCTGAGGTTCAGGGAGGGTAAGTACTCCGTGAAGGAGCCAAGATGTGAACCTGGGAGTCTGTGATTCCAAAGCCTGCGTTCTTCCCCACAATGTTTTGAATTTGTCCCCTTGGGATCTGCCTGCATTGTGAGGCAGGTTATACCAGTGATTTGAGAACAGAGTTTGAAGATGTGTGCAGGTCTGGAGAGGTACAGGGGACTGTCCCCTGCACTTGCCATGGTAAAGAAAACCTGATTTCTAGAAGTCCAATGGATCCCACAGCGCGGGACTAGGCAAGTGTGAATGACACCTGGGTTGACTAAAGGATTTTAAAGGAAAATAAAAGTGCTAAGTACTGGGATTATCTTGGAGATAATCGGCTGGAGATAATTCCAGCCAGGAATTATTAGATAATGCCCATGGCAGTTTCGGTTTTTTGGGCTCCCAGCTACTTTGAGAAAGACCAACTAAGCCTGTGAGGCTGGGGCAGTTGAGTGGCCGGTCTGAAAGGGAATATGACCCATCTGTAATGCTAATGAGTTATCAAGTTGTCAGGAGCCTTACAATTACTCCTCACATTCTGAATGTACCTTAGACCTGAGTTAAAACCCTTGTCCCTTCGTGGCTAAAGGGTTTGGGGGTAATACTTATCCTCTCTGAGCCTCATTTTTTTTTTTTTAATCTGTAAAATGCAGATGATGCTCATAGCATAGATACAGATACACGGGTCTAATGGGAGAAGTCAATGAGACATTTATGCAAATCTCTCAGTGTGAAGATCAGCATGCAGTAAGGGGTCAGTATGGGTTCATTATTGCTCTGAACACTGTCATCCTCATCTGCAGCCAGATTTCCTTGTTTTGGGTGCCAGAACAACTCTCCACAGCTTTTCCAGAGCAGGCAGAGCCACTCTTGGGACAGAATCGACAGAGTTTGGGGCAACCATCTCACACTTGCCTCACCTCTCTGAAGAGTGGGGTTGGTTTCTGAGAGTTGCAGCACCGCATAGCTCTGTGGGGAGTTAGCCCTGCCAGTGATGGGCTCCCACACCACTCTGTAGAACGGTCCTGAACAACTCCACTTTCACAATCAGTTTTATGTTTTTCAAAGACTGCAGAATTTTTAGGTCTGGAAAAATCCAGTTGTCTGTCCCTTCATTATTTGACTAAGTCCTGTCTGCATCATCCTCTTCATGCAGTAAGCAAGCCTACTTGGTTACTTGTAGTGACAGGGAGCTCACTACTGAATCTCATAGTAGATAATAATTATTGTTATTAATGGTTCCAAATATGTATTTAGAACTTATTATAACCATGCACTGTGTTATTGACATTTATTCCTTAAAATGGCCTTCTGTGTATGATCCCCATTCTGCAGAATGAGCAGTTAAGACTTGTCAGGTTAAGTCACCTACCTGAAACCTCACAGCTCATACACCAAATGTTTGTGCTACAGAGCCTAGATATTTTGATATCTACTTTTGTGGATTTTTTTGCCCAATTGTCCACTACTTCCTTACTCTCCCTAACTATTCATTCTGGATGAATATTAGCACTTCATTCTGGATAACTTAACTCACTTAGGCTACAATTGTGTGAAGCTGGTTTTCATAAGAGCTAATGTTTACTGAACATTGGTGATGTGCCAGACATTGTGTAGGTGTCTTTCATTTAGTCCTTAACCCTTACCACAATCCTAGAAGCAGGTGCTATCTGCTTTTATCTGCTATTATTTTATAAATGAGGACACTGAGACACAAGATGTTAAGTAATTTGCCCCATCACTCACCTAGTAAATGACAGAGCTAATATTCGAACCTAAGGACTGACCCTGGAGCACGGGCTCCAAACCACTGGACTTTCCCGACTCCTCCAGGACTGGGGAAGGATGAAGCTTCTTGTGTAAGGCTGTCAGACAGTTTCAAAATCCCTCCACATTTTTCTTCTGAAAGTCTGCCATTATTCTGGTTTAGCCCTGCCTTTTCTCCAGAAAATTTATATACCCTTGAGATGTTTGCACTTGATCTTTAAAAACCATTCATTTTCCATTTTCAAGGATATTACATAGTCATTGTCTTAAAAATTCAAATAATGCAGATAATTTAAAAAAGGAAGAAAAAAAAGCACCTGAAATCTCACCACCCAGAAAGAGCCACTCTGTACCACCAATTTGATGATGTTCATTCTAGGCAACTTGCTGGTAACATCTGCAAAATCCATTGCGTGCCTCTTACATACACATGCAGGTTTATAGAAGCCTTTTTTGTTTGTTTGTTTGACCGAACAACGTGGAGAAAGTACCATGTTATGGCATGTAGATTCACACCATTTTTTTAGGTAGGCTAATAGGACTCTGCTGTCTGGTTATCTGGTTGGTTAACAATGACCTATTTGAATAGTATTTAATAGTATTTTTTATAAATATTTAATATTTAGGTTGTTTCAAATTAGTTGGTTTTATTAATGCTGTAAATAACATTTTAAAAGTATGTCAACCTTGGAATTATTTCCTTGGAATAAATTCCTAGAACAAGAATTAGGGGGTCAAAGTACCCATATTTTTTTTTTATTGATATTACCACTCTTCCTTCCAGTAAGTTCTAGTGCCATGTACCCCACTGTTAGTACATGAGAAGGCCTTTTTACCAGAGTCTCTTTGTCGCTGTGTTTGGTAAATTTCAGATGATTTTTTTCATTACTGCCAAACTGGGGAAGAATCGTATCTCACTATTCTCATAATAAAATTTATTTAAGATTGGGCATTTTTCCATATGTCTATTGGTTTATGTTACATTTGGAATGAAAAGTTGAAAGTGACAATTTGAATAATTAAGTCAATGTAGAAACTGCTGTGTCCTAGACATAACCTAGGAAGCTTAGCAAATATAAAAATTTCCACTTTTAAAAAATGAAGAGTTATATATCCAATTCTTCTGCCCCCAGTACCCATCGAGACCTTCGCACAGATATGTCCCCAGGGTACACCTGGCTAAAGGGCATGACCCTCTGTAGGCCTCAGGTCTCACAGACTCCCAGTGGCCATTAATTGATAGGGAGTTCCCTAGCCCTCAGTGATTAGGGCTTAATTAATGTCTTGTCTGGAGTCCAGAATCACTCCCCAGAGATAGTTTCAGTAGTCTGGTGCACACCTAGTGGCTAGGAGTTATTGCTGATCTTTGCAACACTTTATTCTCTCCTCCCTTGACTATTTACGTACTGAACACACACTGACTGTTTATGTTCCAGCCATGCCTTTGGGTAGTCCTTGCAAAATAAGTGCCCATTTAGTAGGCACAGAAAGATTTAGCACTATCTGTGTAGATCAGAAACTTCAGACTTACTCTAGAAGAGACTCCCAGTCCTTTTCTCTGCCATGTAATTAGGCTCTACAATAAAGGGTAAAGAAAAAAAAAAAGCTAAGCTTTAGCTGATGACAGACTTGAGCTAGAATCTTCCATTTTCTGACTGTTAGCCTGGAACAAGTGACCTGGCCTTTGTAAAACTACGCAGAGTTGTTGTGAGGATTAAATGAGATTATCTATATAAAATGGTCAGCATAGTCAATATTAGCTGTTCAGATAGATCCCAACTAGAGACCATGGGGTACATGTGAGTGGGCCTTGGCTCACTTACTTTTCCTTGGGAGAGTAAACTGAAGGTAAATACATGGGAGGAAATGAGCAAGGATAATATTCCCAGCAATCCTATCCATCGCCCTGCCACCTCCGTGCTTTCTGTACCACTTTGGCATTGCACTCATCTCCCTGTGTAGTGACTATCGGCTGGCCTTCAGCTTCCCCAACTCAACTGCAGGCTCCCTGAGATCAGAAGGTGGTCATAGTCCACTTTGAACCCTCTTCTTTATCTCCAGCTTGACACAGAACAGGTGTTTTCTTCTTGTCAAGCAATAAATATAATCCCATATTACCTAATTTACCTTAGGTTCTATGGCATGGAATAGCTGTTGTCATGGAATAAATATTTGTACAACTAATTAATTAGGAGCAAATTAATTAATTCACTTACAAATTGCTTTCCCTTTTAATGATATGTTATCAATGATATATCATGAGTAGTTCTCTGCCCTTTAGGGTACTATATTTGCTCTATTTATGACTCAGATTGAATTTGGTTATACTTTACTGAGGACACGTTATGACCCGGGGACTATGATAAACATTGTAGAGATTACAAAAAAAAGTAACACTTGATTCCCATTTAGTACTAAGGAGATCCCTGATAATGTTGCCTCATGTGGAACGAGTCCCTTGGAAATACTACAAAAATGGTGTACAGAGTTGGGGATGACTTGGAGGAAGATATTTGATTCCTTTTATATTTTCAAATCCTGCTTCAAGTATCAAGGGACTTTACATTTTAAACAGGGTTAGACTTTATCCTCTGGGAGTCAGCAGGGTTTTTTTGTTGTTGTTGTCTTTTTTTTTTTTTTTTTTTCCTCTCTCTAAAGGGCCAGATAGTAAATGTTTGCAGCTTTCCTGGCCATACAGTCTCTGTTGCAACTGCTCACCAGACATTATGGCAGGAAAGCTGTCGCAGACAATATGCCCACAATGGCTATAACTGTATTCCAGTAAAACTTCATTTATAAGACTGGTGATGGAACAGAATTGGCCTGAGGTGCGGGACATAGTTTTCCAGCCCCTGCTTTAGGCAATGGGGAGTATGGGTGGTTTTTGAGCAGGAGGTGCTTGATTAGATTTTTGTTTTTCAGAAAAGGCTCTAGCTGCTGACACATTGCCATCTCCTTTCACCTTCTGTACTTAGAGTCAGTAATAATAACCCTTACTGTTTATACCACACTTGAGCACTTACAAAGCATTTTCAAATCCCACATAATCCCCGCTAGGAAGGTTGGGAATCATTACCCATGTTTTAAGGAAGAGGAATCAGTTCCAGAAGAGTTAGATGGTTTGTCCTAAGTCACAGAGGTGGAACTAGAACCCAAAATCCTCTGACGCCAGCTTGGGGCAACAGTGGAGACCCCCGACCTCCAACTGCCCACTCCATTTGGCCAGCCAGATATCTATTTTATGTGTTGGTTATTTTCCTCCAGCTGAAGGGTACATTCTTAAAAGGAAGTAATTTGTCTCATAGTCCTTTTATATTCTGCAAAGTATGAGGCCAAGATTTTGGGGGAGACACTTAAGAAATAATTACTGATCACTCATCACTGGATCTTGTGGTTCTTCGCATTCAAGTTTCGATTCCCTTCCATTTAAATTCAGTTAACTGCTTGGTCAGATCTGTTGGCAAGTATTACTGCTTATCTGTCTGAGATTGAAGAGTTAATGTTTGTAGTCCACGCCTTTGTTTGTCCTTCCAAATGAAAAATACCCCAGCAGGTTTCTCAGTAAGGAAAAGAGAGCTGGTAAATTTTTGGGGTCTGTCTGAGTCTACACTTTCCCCAAATGGTCAAGAAGCCAAAGGGAATTGGCTTTCTTTTTGCCTTCTGGAATTACTAAGCATAGGTGTACTTAGGGGCAGAATTAGACACCAAAAAGCAAGGTTAAGATCAAAACTCATGTATTTAGAGTCTAGAAAGGTATTCGATATGTAGTGATCATGAAACCTTTTTCTCATTTCTCAATGTGCCATGTTTGACCTTTTCTCACAATTTCTGCTATTTATACCTGTGTCTCCATTATCTATCATCCGCACCACCAAAGAGAGGTCTCCGTTTTGCCCCCTTTACCATCCATCTACCACACAGCAGCCAGAGTGATCTTTATGAAATTTAATCAGATCACATCAGAGCCCTTTCTGAAACTCCCCAAAGATATCTTACTGAATTTAGAGGAAGGTCCAAACTCTTTACAAAATCTGCAAGAACCTACATCACCCGGCCTTGACTACCTTCCTGACTCCATCTCATGTCATACCACTTTCACCGTTGCCTTCCATGACCTGGATCCCCCAGTCCTGGACATGTAGGATTCATTTTCATCATCTAACCTTTGCACTGGCTGTTCATTTTGTCTGGACTACCCTTCTCCCAGATCTTTTCAAAGTGGGTCTCTAACTGATGATGTCTCAGCTCCAAGAGTGTCCTCTCCAGGATGCCCTCCATAACCTCTTCTCCATCCTTTGTGTCCTCTGTGGCCAGTACCCTATTTTTTAGCTTCTTTATGTATTTGTTGATTGTGTCTTTGTTTGCATTTATGGAGAACCTCAATAAGCATTTGCTGAATGAATGAACAAATGAATTCTTATCATTAGAGTCTTCAAGGAACCATTCAACCTTAAAAATAGAACAGAGAACTTTAAACTTTTGACCTTAAGAACCATTTAATTCAATGGTTTTCAGATCTTCTTTAGCAGTGAAATCATATTTCTAAATCCAACCTTAAGCCCAATCCCAATATCTGAGACAGAATAAAGCTAAGCTATTCTAGAGAAGGGGGTTGCAGTGCTCCTCCATTCATTCTGAGTCACAGCCTGGAATCCTAGGGCTTAAGCAAGCCCATGTTGAAAATGACTGAAGCAAACCCCCTCATTCTACAGATGGGAAAACCAGTGCTTAGAGCAGTTCTCCTCTACCCAAAAACTCTTCAAGAAGAAAAGGGTCACTGGTTTGCATCCTAGTCCCCAGCATGGTTTCTGGCACAGAGCAAGAGCTCAGGTAACATGAGTTGAATTGTTTAGGTGACACACTGAGTTGAAGGAGAAATGGAATTGGGTGCCAAATCTGGAGGCTCTGATCTTCCAATGCAGCAGTGAGAACAGTAGAGGGACCATAGCTTCCATCTAGTTAAGATTCAGGTGCCTCGTTTGGAATCAGGCATAGTGGACAAAACCAGCGTTATGATCCCAAAGACGTCTCACATGGATGGAGAAGCCACTAATGCTATTATTTTGTACCTCTCCAACCCTCTGATTCCATTTGTGAAAGAAAGCAGGGAAGATAGTATTGCCATCTCCTTTTACCTCCTCTTTATTCTTAGTCTCTTTCTTCCTCCTCTTTCTTTTCTAGAAAATTATAAAATGATACAGGCATGCAAAACAGCATAGAGGAGAGTATAGTGAACGAAACAAACAATGTGAACCCACACTTAGCTTCAGAGAGAAAATGTTACAAATCCAGCAGAAACCTTCCTCCTCTGTTCTTTCTCCTCACTCCTTTAATCCCTTCTTCTGTCTTCCCTCCTTCTCCTCTTCTGTTTACTCCTCCCCTCTCTCCCGATTTCTCTCCTCATTGCCTCCCCCAACTCTCTTTGCCCTGCCACCTCTCTTGTCTTCTGTATCACATTTTTTTCCTCCTCATTCTTGTTGCTTCTCCCTTTCTTTTCTTCCCCATCAGTCCCTTCTTTTGCTTTCTTCTCTCCTGCCTCTTTAGTGAGCACGTGTGGGTCTGCGACTCATTCCTATGGCTGTTCACTGTCAAGGATGGGAGCTCAGCATCTCTTGGAATTGCTTCTCCTACAAATCTTAGGTTATCTGCCCTTGCAGTGATAGTTCTTTGGCCATATATCCCCCTGGCTAGAAACACTGGGTGCTTCTGCTGTTACTTCTGAAAGATCCTGTCCAGCTTGCTTTCTCTAGGGTGAAATTTTACTATAATTAGATGCAAGTGCTGGACAGTTTGTCCAGATTTTTCTCATAGAGGAAAGAGCAATAACCTGATACATCTCCATGTTTTACTCAGCATTTCCAGAACATTCTTCTGATATTTCTCCCTGCATTTCTATTTCTCTATATCATTGGGGACATTTTCTACCACTTTTCAGGTTATACTCTGTTGACTTTGAAGAATTTGACTTATTCTTCCTGGGACCAGATACTGGGAAAACTGCCTGCTCAAACATATGGGAGAATCTTTTGGACTTATCATTAGAGGAATAACTCTATATGTCATGAGGGAGTGGGGGTTCAGGGTTGAGTGATTATGCCTCACCTCCTTTATCAGCTCAAAGCCAGAAAAACCAACAAATAGACCATTGATTTGCATTCCTATAAACAGATTCATTCATAGGGTATAGTTGACTGAGGTCACTTCTAGGTTCTTTTTCAATGTTGAGACTTTGACACTTCCTATTTCAGTAGTGGGGGGCGATGATCTAGTGGCAGTGAAAGGCAAGAAACTCCTTCCCCATTAGTAGCACCTTCTTTGGTTCTGTGGCAGCTGGGAACTCTGTTACCCTCTTATAGTCTGAGATTAAATGCGGCAATTTCATCCTGCAGGTTATCTACAGCTGTTACGAATACATTGGAAAAGTCTTCCCATTCCAAAAAGATTTATGTTCCTGTGTGAACCCATCCAACACATTTGGTTGATTAAAATGCTGTACTTAGACTAAAATAAGAATGGCTCCAGTGACCCTTCCACACTCTTTAGTAACAATGCTAATGTTTTCACAGTGTTTTCAGCTTTACTAGCCAATTTTGGCCTTACAACAAGTTCTGCCAAGACCAGGCATTATCACTTCCATTTTGCAGATGAGGAAACTGTAGAAGGAAAGATTTGACCAAGATGAGTGTGGTCTGGCAGTACCCAAAGACCTCAAACCTTTATTTGATCAGGGAGCTTCCCTGGTGCCTGGAAGAAATCGAGTGACAACCAGAGCTGCCTTGAGTGAGGGCCAGCAGAAGCAGCCTACAGCCTGGGCTTGCCAGGGACCCCACCTCTGATATATACACATACACTACACACCCACCAAGAATAATTGTCAAGCCCTGGACTCTGCAGTGCTCCCTCCACTGTGGTACTGCAAAGCGTTGGCAGGCAACTGCAATGAAGGCTTTTCCACTTCTGGATCCCTGCCTACACTGCAGAATTTTAACAAGGAGAAGGGAAGGGGGGGAAGTTTATGGTCTGATCTAATCACAGATGAACTGAGAGCTCAGTGGCAGCCAGTAGTTGCAGAAGCAGAGGACTTCAAAGCTATTACAGAGCCCACCCTCTATTTCTGAGGTGAGCAAATGTTGTGCCCAGCCAGTATCATGTGTGGCACCTAGTAGGTGCTCAATAAGCAAAGGCCACCACTGTTCTTATTCTTACCATGACTATGACTATGCGTTGGGCCCCAGGTCACACAGAGGTAGCACAAAATTCTAGGACATGAAAGTCTCTGCTGCGGACTGTGGCAAATATCAAGTAGCGTTAAGGATGGAATTAATAAAAATGAAACTTTAAGGGGAAAATGCTATCAAATTTCTCTTCTGTTTTATTGTTGTTCTTTGTGAGACTGGTTTTTCCCAAGGGACTAAGAAGCTCTCTGTGGCTTTTTGTTGTACATTTCCTTCTGACTCCTTCCTGGTCCTCTGTTATAGGGACCTCAGAATATTGCTAAAGCCAGTGTCGCTTTCTGGCCTTCCCATATGCTTTCTGCTGGGGTAGTTGTGAAGCCCTGTCTGCCTCCCATGCAAATCACAGGCCATTGAGGACACATTTCATTGCCTTTCACTTGACAGGGCCATGGCATTTGCCTAAAAGAAAGGACTTCCTTTGACACACTGATATTGGGCAAATCACAAAAGCATAAAAACTCATGTTTCAATATCTTCTCTCTTCCTCCATCTTTCTTCTTTCTTTCTCTTCCTTTCATTACGCTTTCCTTCCCTCCTTTTCTTCTTGCAACAGCAAGGACATATGCACAGAGAGCCAGGCATTATCTTCTGGCAGCAGTCCAGCCTACACCCAGCCCAGCTCCCTGCCCCCCAGTCACCCTCCAGGGTAGAGAATGGAGAAAGGCACTGAGCTGAGTACATGCACCCCTTTCCTGAGGGCTCTCTTTAAGATGTCACTCTTTGATATCTGTACTCAACCAAGTCCCTCCCACAGTGCCTAACCTGGACAGAAGCAGCCTCCTCTTGTGCTGAGAGGAGCATCGCCCTCTTCGAGTCCCCCAGTGCACCTCACATCCCTCAGACCCCAGCCACTGCGGGTCTGGCCCTCGCTCCATATTCTCAACTCTAACCACAGCCCCTAGGAGTAGGGGTAACATTCCGTATTCTGAAATGGAATACTTACATTTCTTTAGTGAGACCTTTTCCCACAAAGAGTTATTCCCATGTTTATACCTACCCTGCTGAATGACCTAGAAGAAATTATCTAATCTCTGTGAACTCCGTTTCCTTCTTTCAGAATGAGAAGAATAACTGGCTTATGGAATTAAGTATCTGGCACATAATAGGTATAGTAAGGATCAGCCAGCAGACTTCTTGGCTTCCTATCTCACTTTTCTCCTGTTTTCCAGCCTATGCATTGTTCCCTGATTGTCCTACCTCACCCTTGTCTTGCCTGGACATGGACCTTTATATAAATGATGTGGTCTCAAGCCAGAGCCTGGCCACCCTCCATGATCCCAGCTGGGCCAATGCTTGGGGCTGTCCGTCTGTATCCCAGTGCTGTGTTGCTGGACAGTGGCACAGGATTGGAGGGAGTACCCAGAGCATACAGACAGACAATGAAGGAGCCAGAAACCACTGTTACTGGGGCCAGTGGTGAGCAACTCCTCAAAGCCCACATCAGTATTCCCTAGGATGAGATCCAGAAATTTTGGGCCCAGAGTTGATGTGGAATGGCTTGAAGTGGTCTGATAATTTAGTTAGTATAGCACAGTGGACAAGGACATGAATTTTGAAGACAGACTGTCTAGGTTTCAAACTGGCGCTGCTATTTTCTGAATCTATAATGTAGGGTAAATTACTTAACCTCTCTGTGCTTTAGTTTCCCTGTCTATAATATGTGGCTAATAATATTACTTCATAGGATGACTATAAGGTTTTAATGAAGTCACACTCGTAAAGCATTCAGAAAAGTGACTGTCTGTCCAGAGGCACTTAATAAATGTGGGCTCCTTTTATCAGTACTAGTATCATTACTATTGGAATCATTATCATCATCATTATCAAAGTGTGAGAACCAGCAAAGCTGCTGCACATAGTGGGTGGGAGAATTGATTGATAAAATAGAGGTGGATATATGAAATAGTTTACATAAAAAATAGATACAATAAAACTGAAAGCAATAGCAATTGACAGGAGAAAGGAGACAAAAATCAAATTAGGAAAGAGGAGAAAATCAAGCATAAACTTTGCTGTGAGCTTCCTAGTAACCCACTGCAGAAAGGGAAATCCAATAAGACATGCCATTATCATGATTTAGTGCTAGGAAATATATAATATCATCACTAGAAACTTCAGCTCTAAGAAGATCTTATCATAAGAATATTTGGTTTGAATTTTTTTGCAAATCCAAGATTTCAAGTTTCAACTCCATAAGAAAAGAGAATTATAATGAGATTTGGAAAAAGTATCATAGTAAAAATGGTTGAAGGAATGTGAGCTCTTTAACCCCCCCAAAAAAGAAATGGTTGGAAGAAACATGATGTTCCCTTTGAAAACTTCACTACCACATGAAGTGGGGAGTAGCATTGTTCTGCAGTGTTTCTGAAAACAGAACCAGAACTCCATGGTGGAATATCTCAAGAATATAAGTTGGGTTTCAGCTAAAGACATAAATTCACCCAAACTCAAGTAATCCAACAGCACAGTCAAGTGAGCCATGAGGTTTCTGTCCATGCAAATGTTGTCCAGATGGCCACCCTTCAGGACTATGCCGGAAGGCTCACTGCATTTTCAGGGAGCATAGCGATGACTCCTGAAACCCTTTCTTTCATATTCTCCAAGCTCACAGAAGATGGGAACAGATTATCAAAAAGAGAGATGAGCTTGTCTCCCTTGAATGTGGCTTAATGACTCCAACAAAACCATTCCTTTCTAAGCTACTCACTTAGAAATCAACAGATAGTCTGGCTACCAAGTAACTTTTTTAAATTACTGTTTAAGATAAAGACTATTAGAAAATCAATTGGCCAAGCAATTGTCAGTAGATTTGAGGCAACTCTTTCCTCATTGGAAGTGACTATATTACCTGCCACCAACCTCCTCTGTGTGTCCCAGTTGCAATCAGCACAAGCAAGTGTATATCCCCCAGGATCCCACAGCCCCAACCCAGCGCTCTTCCATCAGTGTACTCATCACCTGTGCTGCTGTCCTCTCGTCCTCAGCAGAGCCCCTTTGGGCAGTGCCATATTTGTTCAGCATCATATGAGCAGTTCCAATGGAGATCTTGTCCCATAACAGACATCTTTAGCTTATAGATAGGAGCATGGGTTCTAGAGCCTGACTGCCTGGGTTTGAATTATGGCTCCATCATTTACTGGCTCTGAGGTTTTCAAGACCCTGTTTCCTTATTTGTAAAATAGGATTGATCTGAGTACCCCCTACACACAAAGTCACACACAAAGTCACACACAAAGTCACACACACACACACACACACAATTGTAGTATAAGTTAAACAAGAAAATAAAAGTTAAGCTTTTAGCATAGTGGTTGCTTAGCATATCAGGGATTGGCAAACTATTTCTATCAAGAGTCAGATAGTCAATATTTGCAGTTTTTGATGGTCTCTGATACAACTATTCAGGTCTGCCATTGTAGCATGAAAACACCCAGAGATAAGAATACATAAGTAAATGTGCATGTTGGTATTCCAATACATCTTATTTACACGAACAGGTTGTGGGCACAATTTTTGCCAATCTCTATAATTATATACAGCAGCAAGTCAGATGACCAGAAGGAAAATTTAAGCAACCACAGAGGCAAATGGGAAGAAACAAGGTGATAGAATGGTGGTTTCAGTAGCAGCACCCAGTGGTTAAGGATATGGGCTATAGAGACAGGAAAACCTGGGTTTAAATCTGGTTTAGATGAATGGTATATACTCTCTGAGCCTTAGTTTCCTAATATGTAAAATACAAAGTGGCAAGTAAATGGGACCTATCTCAAATGGCTGATATGTGTGGATTAAAAGAGATAATGAGACATAGTGCCAGGCGCTTAGTACGATCTCAATAAATGTGACCAATGAGAACATTGATGGCAAAGTGACGGTTGAGCTTAACTAAATCAAATTGAATGATGGCTTCTCCTTCCCTTAAGGATGCCCAGAGAGTATGGCTCATTAGGTAGAGCAAGGGCTTTCGATCCTGAAAGTGCCTGGCATCCTGCCTTGAACCTTCTATTTCACTGTCTGTAAATGGGACCAGTATTCCCAGCTTTCTCCCTGCAGAGGAACTGTAATGGGACCACGGAGAGAGATCTTGCCTACTGCCTATCTAGAAATATGATGTCAAGTCGGCACCAAAATCAATGATTGCAGTCTCCCTACGTGTCAGAAAAGAGCCTCCTCAAGTGGATCTGAGAATAGCAGGGCCAAAAGATCAGTAATGGAGAATATGAATTTTTGTCCTGGGCTGTGCAGAGCCACTTGAAGACTCAGGATTGGAACAGGTCTGGGAAGGCCCTTGGCTTAGATTGCTTTGTTTGATATTAGTGTCCTGGAAATGGACCTCTGTGCATATCACATTTTGTTCGGGAAGATACTGCAATCAAAGATGAGGCTCACAATGTTCCTTTCCACTCCTTGTTGGCACATGAAGACTGCCTAACAAATGGGTCTTCCTACTGTTCATATTGTGCTTTTTTTTTTTTAACTCTAAAAGATTTTATTCCTCACTTTTTTTTTTTTTTTTGTATCAGGTTTTCCAGAAAAAAAATAACTGGACTCTTATAGCACTAATTAATGTTATCAGGCATCTCTTCCCTAATCATATAATAATTGGTATTGATTTTCAATTTATGTCATCTCTCTCCACTAAGTTCATGGGATTCTCAAAAAACTACCTATCTTTTTTTTTTTTCCCTAGCCCTCGAAATCATAAACCTGTTTTTCCTTTCCTTTCCCTTCCCTCCCTTCCTCCCTTTCTCCCTTCTCTCTTCCAGTTTACTTCTACCAAGCACCCAGTGTGTTCCCTGTGTGCCAAACATCATGCTGGGTATCAGGGATACCTTTTAAGTCCTCAAGTCTAGAGGATGAAATGGGCAAGTTACAGACATTATGGTACAAGGCAAGCTCTAAACAAGGTCAAGCTACAGTGGAAAGCCACCTTCACGGTGCCTAACCTGTTGCTGTAGTCAGGAAATTCTTCCCAGGGGAAGGGAACCTGGGCCATTCCTTTAAGGATGAATAGGAATTCAAGTATGTGAAGAAAAGGAAGCCACAGATTTGAGGATGTGCCTAATTTAAATAGGGAAATGAAAGTTGTTCCTTTCACCTGAACTGGTTTATTGTAGTGAGGGCAAAGTCAAGTGGCAGATATCAGAAGACTGGTGGACAGGAAGTATGAAGGATTCTATAGGCCAAACAGATCTTCTGGAGCTTAGGGAAAGTGCACATCTATGAAGTAAACTTAAACATTGGGTGTTTCTGTTTTGGCTGTAGTTATCTCAAGAATGTTGTCTTCTTGGTTCACCATTACTAATTAGAAGCTTTAACAGTTATACATGGCTTTGATACATAGAATGATGAAATAAGTTAATCACAAATAGATAATTATAAACTATGCTAAGTGTTATGAGAAAAAAAATGGGATCTTATGATAGAATAATAGGGAGACCAAATTTCCATCAGGGGTAAGGCAAGTACTTTCTAAAGAAGTGACATTAAAGTTCAGGAGGGATGGTGGGCATTACCAAGGGATTATCAAGGGGTAGGCATAGAAAGAGAGTGCTCTAGGCAAAAGAGTACTCTTCATGCCAGTCTTGAGGCAAGAGGTATTGGCCTCTGTAACAGCTAAATAAGGCCAATCTAGCTGGAGTCCAGGGATGAGGACAACAGTGGCCCTAAAGGGACAAACAAGAGCAATAAGGTTGGTCTGGTCCTGAAGGCCATGTGAAGTCTTTTGGTTGATTCTGAAAGCCATAAGATGATTTTAAGAGTTTTAAAATGGTGTATATTTGGGAGGAAGGGGAGAGAGAGAGGGAGACACCCAGAGACAGAGAGACAGGAGCACATTTGTGTTTTAAAATGACTTTTGTTGTCATCCTGAGAAGAATGGGTTGGATCAGGACAAAAGTAGAACCAGGGCGACAGCAATGTGACTATTATAGTCAACCGGGTGAGAAATGGAAGTGGTCGGACTAGATAGTAATAATGAAGATGGTGTGAATTGGATAAATTTCAAAAATTATTTTGGCTAAACTTCTTAGTAGATGGGTTATTCGTGGTGGGGTGTGGGCAGTGGGGAAGATGTGGAGTGAGGAAATTAATTTGATTGGAGTTGACTTGAGTTGGAAAACAATATTCTGAGTCTTTTAGACTGATGACTTCAGCTAGGGTTTTCCAGGCCCACTTGAAGGGATTTTCCTGGATCCTCTCAGCCATGGGCTATGATGTAACCAATTGGCTTACGTCTTTTGAGAAGGAACACACCTTCTTCTTCTATGTGGTGACCATCTTGTAGGAGCCTGTGGCTCTGTGGGCAGTGATGTCTTCTCTTACTCTCAGGTTTGGAACATGAATGGTGTGCACCATCCCATCTAAAGCACCACCCTTTGGAAGAGAAAGATCACACAGACATCCAGTCAAGCAAATTGCTTGGTTCTCTAGCTCGCTATGCAAGATTACTAGAGGAGCCATGATTGAGATGAGACTACATCTTTACTCACAGGGATTACACTACACTCTTTTTAGTATTTAGAAATACTAAAAAGACCTAGGAAAGTGCAGGAGAGTAATAATAGATTAGTCCAGTCATGTGTTAGCTCCCTCCAAAAGATGCTGAGGAACTGCTAAGAAGTCTCATAGGAGTGAAAAGACATGATAGTAACCAGTATCACTCAGTATCACTGAGTACTCACTACAGATCAGGCTCTGTTTTATTTTTTTTTTTTTTAATTTTTTTTAAAGATTTTATTTATTTATTTGACAGAGATCACAAGTAGGCAGACAGACAGGCAGAGAGAGAGAGGGGGAAGCAGGCTCCCTGCCAAGCAGAGAGCCCGATGTGGGGCTCGATCCCAGGACCCTGGGATCATGACCTGAGCTGAAGGCAGAGGCTTTAACCCACTGAGCCACCCAGATGCCCCCAGGCTCTGTTTTAAAGGTTGTAAATGTGATTCCATTTAATCCTCACAGCTACACAGTGAGTCCCACTTTAGGAAGCTGAGGTACAGAGAAGTTGAGTGACTTTCTAGGCTCCCATAGCAGCAAATAGTACAAGAGTTTGAATCAGAAATCTGTCTCAGAGCTCATGCTCCTGGCTTCTATGTGTTTAAGTCAGGAAGAGTAGAAGGCCCATTGTGGGGAAGGCCTTGATCTGGGCTGGAAAATAGGAAATACTGAGTCTTAACTGCTCTATAGGCTACATGCTCCTGAGGATCTATAGGACCACTCAGGAACTAAGGTTTTCAATGTAGTGCTGGGTGTTGTATAGAGTGGAGAGCCCTCTATAAAGGGTTGTTCCTGCTCATGGATATATTCCTTCCTCAAATCCTTCCCAAGCATGCTTTTCTGTAGGAGATGGGACGGGTACTGAGAATACAGCAGTGAGCTGAGATGTTCCTCCAGAGTTTCACAAGCTAGTGAGGAGTCATAAAAGAAAAGGTTTTTTTAACGGCTGAGGAATAATCCAATGAAATCTTGCATTTGCAACAATGTGGGTGGATCTTGAGTATATTATGTTAAGTGAAATAAGTCAGTCAGAGAAAGACAAATACCACAGACAAAAATCTCATATGTGAAATTTAAGACAGAAAACAGATGAACATAAGGGAAGGGGGAAAAGAAAAAAAGGAGAGTGGGAAACAAGCCATAAAATATTCTTAACAACAGAGAACAAACTAAGGGTAGATGGAGGGAGGTAGTTGGGGATGGGTTAGATGGGTGGTGGGTATTAAAGCACTGGGTATTGTATGTAAGTGATGAATCACTGAGTTCTACTCCAGAAACCAATATTGCATTGTATGTTAACTAAGTAAAATTTAAATAAAAAAAAAGAAAAGTGTTGATTTAAACTCAATGTGATAACCACCCACCAGGAGGAAGTCATAGGCTGTAGGAATCCACAGGAGTGGCATGCATACCTGATGTTTTTGTGGTGGGTTGAGTGTGAGATACCATGGAAAAGGTATTTCTTCAAAGGAAGGTATGAGCATGGAAGATAAGTAGGACTTAACTAGGTGAAGGGTTTGGGGGTGGGCAAAGGGGAAGGGAAACACTTTAGGAAATCCTAGATACAAAGGCCTCTGAATATGGAACTAGGAGGGAGCAGATTCTTGGAGGAACCAGAGGGTAGAAAATGTTCAGGACAGGCACGAGACCAGAGGTAAGTATAGAAAAAGCCTGGTGGGGGCTTTTTCACCTAAGTCAGGGAGTTTGGGCTTCACTCTGAGGGCAGCGAAAAGCTTCCCACAGTGGGGTGCCTGGGTGATGCAGTCAGTTAAGCATCTGACTCTTGGTTTCAGCTCAGGTCGCGATCTTAGGGTCATTGGATCAAGCCTCATGTGGGGCTCTGCACTCAGTGCAGAGTCTGCTTGAGATTCTCTCTTCTCCCTCTGGCCCTCCCACTTATGCTCTCTCTCAAATAACTAAGTAAATCTGAGAAAGGAAAGGAAAGGAAAGGAAAGGAAAGGAAAGGAAAGGAAAGGAAAGGTAAAGGAAAAAGTTTCCAATGGATTTGAGGGAAGAAGGTAATATGTTTTCTGGGGCAGTCTGGATCCTTTGTACATTTTTGGGGTTAATGTGATGTGTTGATGGAGTCTTTGGCAAGAGGCCTGGTGATCTGGGCCCCAGGAAGTGGTTTTGTTTGGCTCTGAGGAGGGTTTTCCCTCTGAAGCTTAATGGAAGTTGTCCCTCCTCCCTTTTACACTGGTCTCGCCAAGTAGATGAGGTGTGTTTCAATTTTTAAAGAGCTGTTGTTCCAACTCAGCTACCTGTGGATGGGATGTCTACCAATGCATTCAAACACACTTTCAAGGTCTCATTTCTGGGTAACTTCTCATTAACAGGCACTGGGGGGAGGGACGCAGATGGGCAGGAGGAGAACCTGTAGGGGTGGGGAGGGGAGGGGAAGGGCTGGCCGGGAACATGGCCTTTAGGGTGCTGGCAACCTCATGAGCCCCCTCAGCACATCCCTTTCTAGTACCATGGAGGCCTCCCTCTAGCGAGGGCTCCTCAGTCAATTAGGAAGACTCCCCACCATTTAAATGGGCAGTGACCATCTGACACAGACACCATGGGTGGTCGCAGCTCACTGAGCATTAACTATATTAACCACACCAGAATTCCCTACAGTAACACTTTATGGAGATAATTGTGGGTTAATTACCCCCCAAATCACTCCTAACAAAGATCCATCTCCATGTGGGAGTGTCTGGATAGAGGTCTAGGGGCACCTTTGTGATTGTTCCCCAAACAAAGCAGTTCAGTTATAGGGAAGGAACTGGCTTCTGGAACCAG
This sequence comes from Lontra canadensis, assembly GCF_010015895.1. Classification (NCBI taxonomy): domain Eukaryota; kingdom Metazoa; phylum Chordata; class Mammalia; order Carnivora; family Mustelidae; genus Lontra; species Lontra canadensis. The sequence goes on from NW_022630999.1 coordinate 33,532,287, forward strand.
GGAGACCTGTTTGAATCTTTGCTCTTCCTGAGCAAGCCGTCGAAACTCTCTGACCAAACCTCAGTTACTCATTTACAAAACGGAGATACTAGTCCTAACCCTCTTATTAGCCTGTGGGCAGAACTAGATGAGTCAGTGGAGAGCATTCAGTGAAATGAGAAACCAATCTTTTTTTTTCTACAGTGGGTTTAGTAAGCATGTAAATCCACATGCATTCAGAGTAACTTAGGTGAGTGAAGCAGGCTGGGGGGAAAATTGGCAGTGAGAAAAATGCCATCAAGGGGACGGCTGCCACTCAGAGGCAACCCTCATTGTCAAATGATATCCAGGTCTAGTATGATTCGAGCTAATGATTTTTTTTTAAAGAAACCGGAATTTGGTGTTAAATTTCCCAACTTTATTGTTGGTAACTAATTTAAATTCTTAAAAAAAACTGGGGGCCAAACCAAAAACCTCTGATAGCTGCCCCTTTGTAACCTCTAGGTTCTCCTTTCTGCAAGAATAATTAAGAACTGGGTTCTAAGTATAAACAGCTTCAGGCTTCCCCAGGACAAAGCATGTTGGGAGCAGTCACGAAGGAATGAAGGTCCTTCCAGGGTAACACAGCTCACTCGCCAGGCCCTGTGTGTGCATTTGTATGATACCCAGAATCAAGCGGAAACAGAGAGGCGTGGGCAGGGCTTGGACAGATGCGCCATGTCATACACTGTGGTAGAGGGGACCCAGGAGGCGGCCAGCAAATTGGCTGGCAAAACTACGCCTAGTAGTTCCAAACCATCCCTGTGTGCTTTGCTCGCCACGGCTGCAATGTGGCTCCTTTATGCTTTTCGGACTTGAACCGAGTGAGAATACTTCAGGGTACCTATAGCAACCGGAGAATTTTTACTGACGGGGATATTTAACCATTCATTTCAGGAGTCAGATTGATTCCCTAAAATCAATTCTCTTGAACCTGACTATATCTAATATGCCTGTTGTCTTGGGAAAACCTCTATTCCATTTTACCCATCAACATTTTCTCTTATGCTATGTTCAGTATTTTAGCAGGTTTAGAAGTGGATGGAGTACTAATTGCAAATGAATATGAGGATATTTTTCTCACGCGGAGACTTACTAAGTGGTTCCAAATGTGACCTTTTTTCACTAATTCTTTAATTCACTCAATAAATACAGAGTGTCTACTACATATCAGACATTGTGCAAAGAGATTTGGACGGTCAGAAAGTTCTGAGACCAAGTAACAGGTTTCGATGTTTGCGAGAAGAGCCGCAGTTTCCTCATATGTAAAATAGGAATGATAGTAGAGCTAACTCCTATGATGTTCAAAGGATTACACAAAGCAGTATATGCTTATGGCCAGAATTCAATAAATATTAGCCACCAAATGATCATTTGTCTTAATTATCACCACAAACTTTAGGGTACTACTATTATCTCCATTTCTGACAGAGGAGGAAACCGAGTTTTAAAGCAATGATTTAATCTGCCCAAGGTCACACACGTAGGAAGTGTAGAGCTGGGGTTAGCTAGTCACCGAAGCTCATTATTTTCTACCAAATCGCCCTGCCAGGGGCAAAACATTCCTGGCCTCCCTGCTTCACTGTCAAAATGAATTAGGAGCAATCTTAAATTTAAGCTCTGTAAAGACTACAGGGGATTTAGGGGCTGAAGAAGAAAGACTGCCAGCCAGTAACCTTCTGCTGGAAATGCATAAAAGGGCAATGATCATGGTGCCGAGAACGAACACAAATGCTGCTTAGAGGCAAATACCAGCATTTAATAAGTATCTATCGAATCCTTCTCTGAGCCAGGCACTGTCCTTGTCACTGGGAATGCAGCAGCAAACAGAGCAGAGTCATTGCCCTCATGGAGCTTATGATCTATTGTGAGCCTGTAGATGAAAAGATGTACAAATGTAAATTGGGATTTTAGAAATGTCAATCAAGGTGAAGCAAAAGCTGTAGCTAGAAATGCATCTGGGATCCACATCTGATGGCCATTGAGGTGTTTTGTTCACTAATGAAATGGCTTTTTTGCTTACTGACAGGCAACTTGGCTTTACGTTCCATTTACATTATTCTCTGGGCTACTGAAGATAAATCAAGGTGTCCAAGTCATATTAATAAGCCCTATATTAGGAAAAGAGCCTGCTTTCATCTGGGGGCAGTAACAATACATCCAGGAGGGAGGTCTTGGTAAGATTCTTTTGGCCATTTCTCTTTTCTTTCCTTCTTTTTTTTTGAAAAGATACATGCACCCTTACATTTATTGTAGCATGACTTATAATAGCCAAGGTATGGAAACAAGCCAGGTATCCATCCAGAGATGAATGGATAAGGGCTGCTCTTCAGCCAAATGACCACCAAATTACCACCTCCCTGCTTGCCTAGCCCGGGGTCTCTGCCTGCACCCCCAGATCCCTGTGTTCTTCCTGTACCCCTCTGCTGTCGTCATACCCCTGGCCAGAGAAGCACCAAGGAGCGAGTAGGGATCCCAGTCATCCTCCTCCTCCTCCTGGGGAGGCACAGGCTGCAGCCCCTAGACCAGGAATCCAGCATGTGGGAGAAATTCCAGTTGGAAGAAGTGCAAGACCATTTCTCCCTCTCTTGTAGAAGTACCTGATAACTAGGCTCATGCAGAGAAGGAGCTAGAGTCTGTGGCTTGTTTGCCTGGAACATTTTAGAAAGTTAAAGTAGTTAATGATAATGGTAACTACCACTTAATAAAGACTATTAGCCAGACATTATGGTAAATGCTTTACATACATTATCTAATTTAATCCTTGCAAACAACCACGTACAAATTGAGGTGCAATTATGCCTATTTTACATATGAGGAAATTAAGGCTTAGAGTGGTCAGAGCCTTGCTCAGAATCATACAGCTGGAAATGGCAGAGGGGCAAATGAAGCGGTCTGACTCTGTCTAGAGCAGTGGTTCTCATCCAGGGGCAATTTTGACTCCCAGGAGACATTTTAGGAAGTCTGGTGACATTTTTGGTGTGACAATGGGGAGAAGGTTACTACTAGCATCCAGCAGATAGAGGCCAGAGATATTCTAAACATCTTACCATATATAGGACAGCTTCCTACAATGAAGAATCATCCAGACCAGAATGTCAATAGATCTGCAGTTTAGTATCCCTACCACAGAGCCCTGGTGCTTACTACTGTTCTATCCCCATAACTAAACTTCTTTTTTACACAGGCATTTTTTTTGTGTGTGTGAAAGATTTGTATTTTATAAAATATTCTCAATCTCTGTTAATGTGTTGTGTTTACGTCCTTACTCTGTCTTCATCTAAGCACCTATGGAACAATTTAGATCAAGCCATTCCCAGGAAAAGCTTTTAATGAACAACTAAACAAGAAAAACTCCAGTGGGTTTTACAGTCCCATTTCAGTTAAGGTTCAAGTTCACTAATGCTGGAAAGGAATTCACTAGAGTCTTATAGGCTGTAGGACAAATGTTAATAGCTTCACCTTTAATTTAAGCCAAGCTTTATTTTTATAGCTGGTCCACTGATAGCAACTAGATTTATTAAAGCATTTCTAACAGCTGTGGAAAATCAATAAAGTACATAAGCACATTCTTGTGCTATTTGCATATATAAATCTGACTCCTCATGTATGTTTAGACATACTCATATGTGCTCTAAGAATATTCTTCTGTCTATTCTATGTTTAAAATTTACTTTCAAATCAGGATATTTGGTCTTCTGAATGTGGTCCCAAGTTATGAGATAAGTTAAGGTTAGAATGATTAGAGAAAGGAATGCAAATAAATTCCCACCTGAAAGGGGAATGAAATTCCTCAAAATATATGGGTCCTGGATGGTGCTTTTGCTTACTCATAAAGACAAGTAACTTAGTACAATGTGAACACATGATTGGGCTTACACTACACATTAGACCAGACGGACCTAGCAGACATATACAGAAAAACTCCATCTAATAGCAGCAGGCATGCATTCTTCTCAAGAGCACGTGAAACAATATCCAGGATAGATTTTAAGTTAGGTCACAAAACAAGTCTTAATAAATTAAAGAAGATAAAAATCGCATCAAGCATTTTTTTTCTAACCACAATGGTATGAAACTAGAAATCAAGCTCAAGGAGAAAACTGGAAAATTCACAAATATGTGGAGATTAAATAATATATATACTTCTACTATAATAATACTTCTACTAAATATACTTCTACTATAATAATATATATATACTTCAATAGCTCAAAAGAGAAATCAGAAGTTTTCTTGAGACAAATGAAAATGGAAACACAACATACCATATCTTATGGGATGCAGCAAAAGCCGTTCTAAGAAGTTTATAGCAATAAAACAGACATTAAGAAAAAAGAAAATCCTCAAATAAATAACTTGACTGTATACCTCAAGGAAAAAAAAGAAAAACAAAATTAAGCCCAAAGTTAGCAGAAGGATGAAAATAACAAAGATCAGAGCAAAAATAAATGAAATAGATTCTGAAAAGATAATGAAACTAAGAGCTGGTTTTTTAAAAAGATGAACAAAATAGATAACCATTAACTACACTTACCAAGAGAAAAAGAGAGGATTCAAATGAATAAAATTATAAATGAAAAGAGGAGACATTACAACTGAAGCCACAGAGATACAAAGGGTCTTAAAAGACTACTATAAATAATTATATACCAATAAATTGGACACCCTAGAAGAAATGGATAAATTCCTAGAAATGTATAACCTACGAAGACTGAATTTCTCTCTCTCTCTCTTTCTCTCTCTCTCACACACACACACACACAAAGGAAATTCTGAACAAACTAGTTACTAGTAAGCATCCAAAATATCCCAACAAAGGAAAATTTGGGACTAGATGGCTTAATGGGTATATTCCATTTAACATTTAAAGAAAAACTAATACCAATTCTTCTCAAAGTCTTCCACTAAAAAATAGAGGAGGGAACACAACTAAACTCATTTTATAAAACCAGCATTGTTCTGATACCAAATCCCAACAAGAATACCACAAGAAAAAAAATAACTATAGGTCAATATCCTTAATGAACACAGATGCAAAAATCCTGAACAAAATATTAACAAACCAAATCCAACAATACACAGACGAAGATCACACACCATGGTGAAAGGGGATTCATTCTGGGGATGCAAGAATGGTTCAACATCCACAAATAAAACAACATGGTAAACTAAAGTGACAAAATGAAGGATAAAAATCATATAATCATCTCAATAAGTGCAGAAAAAGCACTTGACAAAATTCAACACATTTTCATGATTAAGAACTCCCAACAAACTGGGTATAGATGGAACATACTTCGACATAATAAAGACCACTGACAAGTCCAAATTTAACATCATATTCAAAGGTGAAACACTGAAAGGTTTTCCTCTAAGTTCAGGAACAAGGTAAGGATGCCCACTCTGACCACTTCTATTCAATATAGTCCTAGATGTCATAGCCAGACTGCTCAGACAAGAAAAATAATTAAAAGGCATGCAAATCAGAAAGGAAGAAGTAAAATTGTCTTTATTTGCAGATCATATGATATTCTACATAGAAAATTGTAAAAAACCCACAAAAAAAAAAAAAGCCCTATTGGAACTAATTAACACATTCAGTAAAGTTACAGGATACAAAATCACTATTTAAAAACCAGTTGCATTTCTATACACCAACAACAAACTATCAGAAAGAGAAATTAAGAAAGTGATCCAATTTACTGTAGTGGCAAAAAGAATAAAATACTTTGGAATAAATTTAGCCAAGGAGGTAAAAGACCTGCACATTAGAAACTCTAAACATTGATGAAAGAAATTAAAAACAACACAAGTAAATGGAAATATATTCTATATTCTTGGATTAGAAGAATTAATATTGTTAAAATGTTCATACTACCCAAAGTGATCTATGGATTCAATGCAATCTCTCTCTCTCTTTTTTTTAATATTTTATTTATTTATTTGACAGACAGAGATTACAAGCAGGCAGAGAGAAAGGGGAGGAAGCAGGCTCCCTGCTGAGCAGAGAGCCCAATGCAGGGCTCGATCCCAGGACTCTGGGATCATGACCTGAGCTGAAGGCAGAGGCTTTAACCCACTGAGCCACCAGGCACCCCTCAATGCACTCTCTATCAAAATTCCAATGGCATTTTTTTTTTTGCCGAAATAGAAAAAAATCCTAAATTTTTTATGGAACCACAAGATGCCCCAAATAGCCAAAGCAATTATGTGAAAGTAAAACAAAGTGAGTGGCCTCTTTCTCCTTGATTTCAAAGTCCATTACAATTCCATAATTGAAACAGTATGGTATTGGGATAAAAAAAGATCAATGGAACAGAATGGAAATACCAGAAATAATCCCATGCATATATAGTCAATTAACTTATGAAAGAGAAGTTAAGAACATGCAATGGGGAAAGGGTAGTTTCTTCAATAAATGGTGTTGGGAAAACTGGACAGCTACAGACAAAGTGTATCTTACACTTTAGTGTATCTTACACTATACACAAAAATCAATTCAAATGGATTAGAGTTGAATGCAAGAGTGGAAACTATAAAACTGGAAGAAAACATAAGGGGATAAGCTTCTTGGCATTGATCTTAGTAATGATTTTTCTTTTTTTTGATCTGACACCAAAAGCAAAAATAACCGGTGGGACCACATCAAACTCAAAAGCTTCTGCACACAAAGGAAATCATCAACAGAATGAAAAGACAACCTGTGGAATGGGGGCAAATATTTGCAAACCACATATCGGATAAAGGGTTAATATCCAAAATGTATAAGGAATCCATATAACTCAAAACAAAGCAAAACAAAACAAAAAAACAAACAACAATAACAAAAGCAATAAGCCGATTAAAAAATGGGCAGAAGACCTGAATAGGCATTTTTCTCAAGAAGACCTAAAGAGAACCAACAAGTACATGAAAATGTGTTCGTCATCACTAATAATCAGGGAAATGCAAATCAAAACCAGGGAAATACCACCTCACACCTGTTAGCATGGCCATCATAAAAAAGACAAGAGATAACAAGCATTAGGGAGGATGTGGAGAAAGGGGAATTCTTGTGCACAATTGGTGAGAATATAAACCAGGTAACCAATATGGAAAAGAATATAGAGATTCCTTAGGAAAATAAAAATAGAACTACCAAAACAATCCAGCAATCTCACTTCTTGGTTTATATCCAAAGGAAATAAAATCATTATCTGAAAGAGACACCTACCCTCCCATGTTTGTAACAACAAGTATGTTCCCAAGTATGGAAACAACTTAAGTGTCTATTGACAAATGAATAGACAAAGAAAATAGAGTGTATCTATGCAATAGAATATTATTCAGCCTTAAAAAAAAAGAAGGAAATCTTGTTTGTTGTGGCAACATAGATGAACCTTGAAGACTTTATACTAAGCAATATAAGTCATACAGAGAAAGATAAATACCATATGCTATCACTTTCATGTGGAATCTAAAAAAAAAAAAAAATCAATTCCTAGAAACAGAGAGTAGAGAGATGGTTGCTAGAAGTTAGAGGGTGAGAGAAATAGAAAGAGGTTGGTAAAAAGGGTACAAACTTTGAGCTCTATGTTGAATAAGGTCTGAAGACCTAATATGTAACATGGTAACTATAATTGATAACACTGTATTATATAATCATAATTTGCTAAGAGGGTAGAACTTAAGTGTTCTCACCACACACACACACACACACACACACACACAAGGTCAGTATGTGAGGTGGTGGATGTGTTCATTAACTTGATGGGAGGAGTCCTTCCACAATCTATACATTATATCAAATCGTCACATTGTATACTTTAAATATCTTACAGTTTTATTTGCCAATTATGCTTCAATCAAGCTGGAGAGAAAAATATTGAGTCAGGACCAATGTTACAAAACTAGGGATATAGTGAATTATGTTTGTATTTGTCCCTCATTTTACAGGTTTCAATACATTTTGACATGATTGCCTTATACCTTGAAAATAACCCTAAGGTTATTACCCCCCATGTTACAAATTAGAAAAAGGTTCAGAAAAATTGGAAAACTTGTCCAAGATCACAGAATTTGGCTCTAGCAGAGAAAGCCACTGTCTGGCACTATTGCTGTCATAATCACCAGCCCTTACAGTGAGTATGAGCAAGGTCAAGCCAGTCCACCTGCCTTCAGTGGCTGCTGCTGATGGTGAAGAGACTGTGGATAATTTCCCCACCTATGCCTACATTTCCAAATCCTTCCTTCTTTATCAGAACTCAGACTTAATGTGTTGGCCAGTATAACAAGAGACACTTACCACATGAAGCTACTTAAACTAAATTGGTTAAAATTAAGTGGAATAAGAAATTCAATACCTTGGTCACATTAGCCAGTTTCCAGTGCTAATAGAGACATGTTGCTAGCAGCTACCATACTGGACAGAGCAAAACATTTCCCCTGTTGACCGACACTGGATTAAAGTGACTAAATGAAGGAAATAAAACCTGTGAGATAGTATTTCAGAGAAGTGTTATTCAATTTGCAATATTCTTTCTTAAATGGAAACGTTTGCTTTTTAAGGAAGAGGTTTAAATGTTTGTTATGAACCCACTCTCTGGTATCAGGCTGGAGGTATTTAACTTGTGTTAAAATTTATGACAGTCCTGCAAAGAGGGTCTGATCCACTTTATGGATGAAGACTCTGAGGTTTGGTTACTTGACCAGACACCCATCTTCTAAGAAGTAGAGCAGGAATTCACATTTGGATCCGCTCTCCAAATCCATATACCTACGTTGCTCTACACCATGAGTCCCTCAATAAAAATAAGAACTTTGATTCTGCCCCAAAGTCAGTATCACTTTGAAGAAGACACACTCCAAGATCATCACTTACAAAGATTATTATCAAGATTTGGAGTGTTTGGAAGGATCTGAATGGATAAACAATAGCAGAGTCTCACAAGACACATTCCTTTTCTTGGGCCTCATCCTCTCATTTTTTCTTTCCTTTCATGCAACCACTTGCCCCTTGCACGACTTGAGTTACGAAATGATGCTCTACTTCTGCACCAGTATTGTTTCTTTACGATTCTACAGGTCAGCAGGGAGCCTTTCTCTCAGCACTTAAAACAGGTTTGCCATGGAATAGTTGTGGTGCCAGAGCTCATTCTTAATGAGTACCGGAGCCAGGCCTGTTTCCACCTCTGTGGCCTGGTTTAGCGGAGCCATATATTCTTATGACACATCTTCCTGGCCCAGATGGCTTTCTCAGCTTTAGATGATTAGAATCAGAAATCCAGATCCCAGATCTGTCCATTTACAAGAAAGAGGAGAATCACAATACTGGTATCTAATTGGCAGAAGTGGCCATCTGAGAGAAGCAGGACATTTCTCTGAGAGAGTTGCCTCATGGAATATGTGAGAGAATTTTCTTGTTGAGTCCTGAAATTACATAGGCAAGGTCACTACAAAGTCATTGGAAATTGCATCTCCAGACAGTTCGATGGCAAGGGACCGGCCCCTCACTGCTGATTTATTGCTTACTCTTTCAACTCTTTTAAAAAGATCAGCAGATAGATTGTGCTGCCTATAGTTGGAGACGTGCTTACTTTTTCTCAGGCCTGATTCATAATACATCACTGACCTGTTTTTGGCACCATTCCCTTCTGTTTCAGGGAGCTTCTCTGAGGTTCATATCGCTAAGTGTTTAGTTCTGAGTGAAAACGGTATGCCACATTCTCGGCAGATAACCATAAAGGGGGCACGGCCACAGAGTCTCCTCGATGAACCACTATGCCTGCCAGCGATGAGACTAAGGGAAACAGAGGCAATTTTAAGTGGGATCCTGGAGAAATGTGGACTAATGACCATGAACTTTTTAGGTCACAGCTTTCTAGAGAAGATGTCCCTTCTGCCTCTGGTGAGGCCACCCATTCTGGTCTATCTGGATCGTTGGCCCTCTCCGGTCCACTCATTCAGTTTAATGTCCGGATCAGCTTGACTGTCTGCCCGCTGGGCACTTGTTTGGGCAAAGCACAAACTCTGAGTCCTGTGTACATTTGAGATGTACAAGATGTACAAGAAAAACCCCTTGGTCCAAGGTCCCCTGGAAAATGATTTCTAGCTTTCTTGGTGCTCCTTGGCAAACTTGTAGGCAGCTATGGTTCTGGCTGCTAATATTTGGGTGATTTCATTTTTTTTTCTGGGTTTACATTTTCATTAGTATTTTTACTTCATTTTATTTTACATTGACAAAACGGCCCCTCTTCAGTTCACTTATTTAACAGTTCAGGTATCGCTATGCTTAAAAGCAGATGATTAGAAATATTATTATTAATTTAAGAGGTTTTGTCTTCCTCAGAACCTTATTAAGGCTATGTTGCATTCCACACACATACAGATCTTGGATGGCTGTCTTTATCATAGAACCCCCTCGTGACTTCTCTTTTCATGCAGTGGTGTTCGTGAGCCATCTGGGTCAGTGGAACTTTTGGAAGCAAGAGCTCTTCCCCCTACACTTAGCTACACATAAAATTGCCCTCCATATCCAGACTAGGGGATGTTTAATGTGGCCAGTGACATTTTTCCAAGTCTGTTTATTACCTGCTGAGAGAGTTCCTCTGAGACAATTTGAGATAAAACTTTAGGAGTAATTATGCTTTACGAGGACATAATGTCCTTCAGGCTTAATTTCACAAGATGTTAAATCAATTCTCATGTTTAATACTTTTCTGTATTCAAGTTAAAGGGCACAATATTAAATTTTCCCATCATTAGCCAAGAAGTTGGTGCCACATAAATGGTAGAAACTGACTGCACGTCCTTTTCCTAGTTGTGCAAAACCAGCACAAGATGGAGATGGTTTAGGTCACCAACTCATATCCACAAGTTCCATGAAAAGTCTAGACACCACAAAAAGAAATAAAGAGAAGGATGTGACTATTGGAGAAAATAAACTATTGGAGACTATTGGAGAAATAAAGAGAAGGATGTGACTATTGGAGAAAATAATGCCCCATCGCTTTTACTTCCAAAGTGCCACAGGGCTACTAAACATCTTTTTGTTTTTGTTTCTGTGCAGTTTGCTGGGTCAACATAGGTGTCTTCTCTAGCATGGTGTTATCATCCAAGATCTCTGAGACCAGAGGGCAAGGGCTAACTGGATACCCATGTGTATCAGGCTGGCCAACAACCAAAGTGCTTTGTTCTTTTAAAAAATAGCATCTGCTGAAAGACTCTTGATGTGAGGGACACTGGATATTAGAAGAGGAAAGTGATTCTTTCTTCTGCTAGGATGGATTTTTTTTTGTTTTGTCTTTCAGCTGTAGGCCAGGCCATTCCTTATATCTATTTATCTATCTATCGATCGATCGATCGATCGATCTATCTATCTATCTATCTGTCTAATTTGAGAGAGAGAGCATGAGCAAGCAAGAGAGAGTGGGGAGGTGGGGGGAGGGGGGAGAGGGAGAGATAGAATCTCATGCAGACTCCCCACTGAGCATGGAGCCCGATGCGGGGTTCGATTTCACAATCCTGAGATCACGACCTGAGTCAAGATCAAGAGTCGGACAGTTAACCAATTGAGGCACCCAAGCATCCCTCTTTATTTTTGAGTAGAAAATATAATGCCTTTCTCAGCTCAGAGGTGGCTCTTATTTGCATGTCCTTTCTTGTTATTTGTTGACTTTCAGGACTGTTGCTGTGATTGCAAAGGTCTTAAATAATTTTTAGCTGCACACAAGTTTATCTTTTGTTGTATGATGAGTATGTGTGTGGATACATGACTGTTTTCTTAAGGTCTTATAGGCATCAACTTTCTCCTATATCTTTATAACTACTGTAATATATAATTATCTCTGTCTACCTAAATTCCTTATATCAGAAACAGAATTCTTTAGGTGGCACTATGTGTGGTGGAATGTGTGTGTGTGTGTGTGTGTGTGTGTGTGTGTGTGAGAGAGTCTGTGTGTGAACCTTCATTCATGTTGTATTATACTCCTAATGCATGAAGGGGATAAGAAAATGGAGTTTCCTGGTTTATTGCCCAATGCCACCAGTTTTCAATAAAGAAGGTTCAAAAGAAGCAATAGCAGAAATATAGCCAGAGTGTCAAAATTTTTTTACAAGAGGTTATTCTTTTTTTCCCTTTCAATCAACTCATTTGAATAGATTACTTAATTAGCATTTATTGTTTGTGAAATTCCTTGTCCAGAAGTAATGTTTTAGGGCCTACAGTTTTGAAGAAGGCAATTTAGTGGGTGATAATCTTGTAGAGAATTTTCAAATTGATTTCTTGGCAGTAAATTGTTCCTCAATTGTAGTGCCTTCTTAACTCTCATTAGATACCAAAGCTTCTTTATAAATGCATTCATAACCATTAAAATGTCGTCTCCAGCTTCCTGTCATTTGCAACTGGTCGTAACTTCAGGCACAAACATTTAAAGGACAACAATACTTTTACTATTTCATTAGTGTGAGAAGAGAGTCAGAATGTGCTATTGAAGTTTATAGAGCTTTGCAGTTCCTGATGGAAACTGTTTGGCTATACTCATCCCAAGAGTAGAGATAACCTTTCTCTTTGTACACAGAGTTGCTTCATTTAAATTCCACTCTGCTTGAGTCTGATTTATCAGGCTGATATATGGCTAGGGCAATATAGAGCCTCTCTAGAACCTGCTTATGGTTTCCCTGCCCTCCTCTTTCCCCATGAATTAGAGCAAACTCATTGCCAGGGAAACTCACTGACAGTAGAGTACTGGTTAGTTCTAATTTTCAACTGCTTCTCTGACTCTTTAGAAGATGGCACTTATTTTGAAGATGGAGAAACAGGTACAGGCTGAATTTATGTGTCTCTTAAAAATAAAAAAGAAGATGTTACTTAATTTATTACCAAAAAAGAGCTCTAAATAGTTTGCCCAAAACAAAAACAAACATACTAAAATTCCCTATGAAATTTGTAGCAGTTTATAGGATTTTTGCTTTCTGGAAGTGAGTAGTTTATGAGAAGAGTTATTTCAAACTTTGTTATTGAATTCAGTGAGGATGGTGTGGAAATCATGGCCTCTGTCTGGACATTTAGACTGAGACAAAACAGGTCTAAAAAAGTATCTTACTGATCTAACCCTCTCGTTTTATCAATGAAGGATTAGATGCATTGGTATTATAATAACAGCCACAATACCGAGCCCATTTAAGAACTTTTTATGGACTGAGCAAGGGGCCATGAGAACATTATCTCTTTTAATCCTCAGTTTGGGCTGCCAAACTGTTACAAAGTAGGTAGGAACATGTTCATTTCTACAGACGAAGAAATAGGTTCTTTAAGCTTCTTGACCACAACACACAGCAGGTGGGTGGCAGACTTGGAGTGACACTCTAGGTTTACTGAGGATTCTGGTTTGAATGAAGCTTTTGAGTAAAGAAACAAAATTCATGCCTTCATTTCTCAAAAGCTGTATGGTATGGATGTCTTCTGGATTTTCCATTCTGAGCACAACCCTTTGAAACAAGCCTTAGCTTCAACAAAACTTCTTTATTCTCTTTGATCTACTTTCCTCCTACACCTATGATTTTTTGATTTTCAACTTGATGCTTCCCTCATTCTATGTCCTAAAACTCGAGAAGACTTACCCCACCCCTTCTGACTCTTTTATAACCTGGATTAGTAATTTTTTCTTCCTTAACCTTTCTTAGATTAATCTCATTCATTCCTTCATTCAGAAAAGAAAATAATAGTGAGGGCTTACTCTAAATCAGGAACTGCTCTCGGGGTATATCAGTGCACAAGACTGATAGGTTCCTGTTTTGTGGAGCTGACACTCTTGGGTAGAGGGACCATTAGAAAAGTGCTAAATTGAAGTTCAGAAGCGTAGGGCTAAACCAGAATGTGAAAACTAGCAGATGTAGTAAATGATTGGCTTGTAGAGTGTCTTAAAATTTCAGTTAATTGGTAGTGTATTAAAACCAAGAGATTCTACATAAAAAACAATCTGGATTTCTGGGATCTCAGTGGTGACCTGGGTCTATATCCCATAAGGTACCAATCCACAATCCCTCCGATATGAAAGGTTCTGTGCCCTTTGCATGGAGCAAGGCCTTTCATCACCTCTGCCCCAACCATACTTAGGCCCAGCAGCCAACTCATTTACATCATCTGTTGACCCCTGTAGACAATTCAGATTTTGTGATCACCGGAGTAAATGATTTGTAGAGTCTCTCCAAATCTTGACATGGCTGTGGTTGACTTGCTTCTGGCTTCCCATGGCACCACTGTGGCCTCTCCCCTCCTCTGGTCCCCTGGACCAGAGCTGGCAGCCAGACAAAGAAATCTGTGTGGATCCAAAAGAGATTGGATCATCACAGGGCAAACTGGAGGCACATTCATTCCCTGAATAACAACCAGTTATTCTCCCTACCAGGGTCATCATTTATTATCTCTTCCAGGCCTTGATGTTGAAGCCCCCTACTTAAAAATTTTCCAGACATATAGTGCAAGTTAATAAAACCAACAAACAGAAAACTGGAAATTACCTCTGGTAAGAGCCAAGTGAATCAGAAGTGAATGAGGAGAGAACTTTTGAGCAAAAGCAAATAAAGTGTGATAATATTTGGAGGAATAATGCTGATTATTTATATTCCTAGAGTTTGTTTTGGGTTTTATTTTGAAAATCTTGACTTAAATTTGTCAGCAGAAGCAATAAACAACAGCTAATATTAGTTGTAGGTCTATTGCATATTGTCTATCTCCCGTAATTTAACCCACTGTTCTCATTTAGTTAGGAAATGGAAACCCAAGGACATTAAGTAATTTGTCCAAGGTTATCTAACTGATCTATTTAATTTCTCAAATGTTTTAATGATTTTGGCTTATTTCTGTTTGTCTGACCATATGGAGAAATGACCTGGGGGACTGACAGAGATCACACACACACTCCATTAGTATAAGACTTCTATAAACAGAGCTGCAATCTCCACTCTCCGGGGTTGAACTGAACCTTTCCCCCACTCTATGTTATCGAGATCTATTTTCAATATTTATAGAAAATTTCAATCTTGATCATTTAAGCCATATAAAACCATCAAGGGCCAATGATCAAGGTGTTTTACTGAGGAATCCACACAGGGAACCAGACGGTATACCAAAAGCAAACTGATAAATAAATATATGAAATGTAAATGTGATAGCGGTGATTGGGGCTTTGGTCCCCATAGTAGGTCTGATAAAAGAATATAATTTGGTTTGGAAAAATAATCTAATAGGGCAAATCCTACCTCTCAAAAAATTTTGTGCTGAATTCTGTAAGATTATAAGTAATATGTCACAGTAGACCAGAAAGATTTAAAAAGCTCCTTGATTGTCTCTTTCTCATTTTCTCATGTTTATACTCAAACATAACCTGGAGAACTCTTAAGGCAGAACAAAGGGTCATCCAGTAGTTAATGAGAATTCAGACTAGATTTGAGATCTTCCTGACTCTCATGTTTTACTCTGCCAGGAGAAAGCGTAAGCTACTAAAATTCTGAGAATAGGGTCGTCAGAGTGTGGGACTCACAAAGAACAGATTTAAATGAGCTTTTTGATGCCTAAATGTGAGGCAAAACAATTCCAGGTCTGTTTGTCAAAACAAGAACCTGTTGAGGTGCCTGGGTGGCATAGTCAGTTGAGCATCTAATTTCTTGGTTTTGGGTCACGTCATGATCTCAGGGTTGTGAGATCGACTCCAGCATTGGTCTCCACACTCAGTGTAGAGTCTGCTTAAAATTCTCTGTCCTCTCCCTCTGCCCCTCCTCTCTTTCTCTCTCTAATAAAAAAAAAAAAAAAATCTAAAAAAAAATTTTTAAAATGAGCCTGTTATTTATGACCCATGTCTGCATACATGTGGATCCAAAAAACCAGCCACTTTGGCAGGGAGTCTTTTGTCAATGTCTCTCTGGTCACACTGTGTTCCTGACCCTCCCAGATATCCCCATCCCAGAGGTGAGGAAACCTTGCTGTGCAGACGCAAATCTTGGAGTGGTGAGAGCAGTATAGTGGAGTGATCAAGAGTAGTAGGTATGAACCATGGCTCTGCCACAAGCTTGTCCTTGGGCAACCCTTTTATGTCTCAGTTCCCTCACCTATAAAATGAAGATACTGATAGTACGTCCCTTGCAGTGTGGTTGGAGGATCAAACAAATTAAATCCTTTAAAATGCTTAGAATAGCACCTGGCACATAATAAGTTTAAGTTAGGTTAGGGGCTATTAAATATTATTTCAAAATGTCAGATACTGCTTTTATTTTTATTTTTTAAGGATTTCATTTATTTATTTGAGATAGCGAGGGAGAGAGAGGAGGGGAAAGAGAAAGAGAACGAGCAAGGGGAGAATCACAGGGACGAGCAGACTCCTCACTGAGTATCAGGGAACCTGACTCGGGACTCAATCCCAAGACCCTGAGATGATGACCCAAGCCTAAATCAAATGCTTAACCAACTGAGCCACCCAAGCACCCCCAGATACTGCTTTTAATAACAACAGTATTTGGAGTCTCTTCATGTGCCTGGTGTCAACCAAAGAATTTAGTATATATTAAATCATTTTGTTTTCAGAATATATAAGCTATATCTACAGAATATACAAAGTAATATGATTATTATCTCTATTTTCAGTTGGGAAAGCTGAGGCATAGACATGTAATACACTCAGGTCACACAGCTATTAAGTAATGGAGCCCAAACTTGAAATTAGACATCACTATGGAACCCATGCTCTTAACTACTATGCTATAAAAAGTTGCAAGCCACCTTTGTTCTTACTCTTCCAAATCTAAGATTGAATTCATTAATTGCAAATATGTTAGATCCCTCAGAACGTGGGACAAAAAAAAAAAAAAAAAAAAGAAAGAAAAGAAAAAAAAGGAAAAAAAAGCCTATATTGCTTCTTTATTGCCCACAATTTAAGACCAGTGAGGCTGATATAATTAAGCCATCAAATCATTAGCATTTCCTGGACAAAAGACTTAGTTTTTTTAGCAAAGGGGATTCACAGCTACCAATCTGGCTAGGGATTCCAGGTACTTCTTACCACCTCATTTTCAATTGCTCTCACTAGTGTAGTCTCCCTAACTAGATTATAAATTCTTGGTTGGCTAGACCATGTTTATGCAACAGTTTATCTCCCACAATACTCATGAGTGTTGGACACTCTAAGGATCAGGAGGTACCAGTGAATGAATTGGTTCCACTTATTTTGTACCCTGATATCAATAATCCTTGTTGCTTACATGGTTTTTCAGTAGTCAAAGTAGGAATTCTGGAACTTACTTTGGTGCAAAGTTGGAGCTCTAGTGCTTTCTAATTGAATATCAATGGAACAAATTACTTGCTGATAATGAACTCATCATCTCTTGTTTATGTCTGCAAAGAAAGCTTTTTACTGAAGTGAGGCTCTGCTGGTAATCTTTGATTTCCAATCAAGAGAATTGTAAGATAAAATGAAAATTGACTGTTATTTGTTGATGATTATTTAGTTGATTTTTTTAAGTGATTGTGAAACATTAGAAAGTCCCAAAGGAAACAGATATGCATAAAAAATAGAAGTAGAAAAGGGAACATGTCCATAAGATAAGCCCATAGGGAGAGTAATTGAGGATGACAGAGCCATACTGCCACACTCAAAAAGGGCCTTTTCCTGGCCATATCATGCAGAAAATGATAGTGTTTCAGTGTAGAGATAAGACTGGTAATTAAGGAAGAGTTATGCTAAAGCTGCTCTTCCCCTTCCACTGGCACTTTCATTCTGGGAACTGCAATGGGGCATTAAATAAAGAATGGTGCCATATTCTAGGGGAGGGGGACTTACAATCTATCAAAACCAAGATTGGAAGGAACTCTGAGCTACTGTGCGCCTCTGTTAAAGAATTCTGCCTTTCAGGTAGGAAAGGCATTAGGTAACATCTGAAGATTAGCATAAGCTTTTGATATTCTACCATTCATTTTTGGAGAGGGAGCCAAACTTTAGATATAGAATAAAAGCTTAAAAATATCCCATTCAATTTGCTTTGGATAGCACTTGCCACTATTAAAATTATACACATACACACACACATACACAAACAACACAAAAACCCATATATTCTTATCTAGGGAGACTATACATCCTGGTTTGTCTTAAATAGCCCCAGCTTCTGCCTATTGTACCAGTATAATTATTAGCATATTTTTAAAAAGTTCTTGTTTGGATTATAAATTATACTTCATCTATACTTTCGTGATTCCTCCGCTCAGTCTCTCATCTAGAAAATTGCTCACACATATGTGCAAGGAGGTTATGCAACTCTGTTTGTCATGTTGCAACATAGAAAACTACACAAATGCCCACTAGGTGGAGATTGGCCAAATAAACTATAGGACTTTCATCCTAAGAGCACCATCTTGCAATTAAAAAAAAAAAAAAAAAAGTGATGGATCTGTGTCTGCCGAAATGGATAAATCCTAGGTATGTCTCAAGAGGAAAAAAAGCAATTTTCAGAATATTATCCAGTATGATAATGCTTAGGTTACTTAAAAAATGCGAACTAATTTAAAATACATTCTAGCCCATGTATATGCATATGTAAAGATGGAAAAACGAAAGGACTTTCACCAAACTAGCAACAGGGGTAAGCTGGATAGAAGTCATGGGTTTGGATTTGATATGGTGGTCAGAGATTAAATTTAACTATCACATTCCAGCTTTTTCACAAGGACACTTAATCTCAGATTGCTTGTGGAATTGACAAATGGTTTAAAATATAATTTAAAATACTGTTCCAAGGTGATATCATTCAACTCATTGTTTGGAATTGAAGTTAACTGGGGCCCAGAGAAGCCATGTGAGTTTTCCAGGGACACAGCATCAATTTGGGGCAGAGCTGGGCCCAAATGAGTCTCCTGATGCCCTGTTTTTTATTCTGTCACTGGACAACGCTCTCCTCCAAGGTCCAAGAAGATTTATTAAGTTGATTTAACTCCACAGAAATGAATTTCCAGACACAAACTTGAGTGTGCGCATCAAATTTTACTTCTTCTAAACCCCAGACTAAAAAGTAATGGCCACAGCTGCTGAGACTGTCCCTTTACCCCACACTGGTGGCCACCTGACTTATTCTCTGGGGTCTACTATCTGCTTTAGTTGTGCCCCTATTTCTCCAGCATGTACAAATTTGTTGTGAACATTAAAGTGGCCATTATGTTTTAAAGAAGTGGTGAGTGTCCGGCAAGTAGGATTTTCCTGACATTTTTATTCCAGTGATCCTGGGGTCTCCTGCCTTTGTTTGTGTCACCATCTTTCTTTGGATAAACAGTATGCTCATGGACTTTTCCTCAACAGCAATTCTTTGAGCCTCAGTGAAACCTGCTAACGTATAGGTAACTGAAAGGAGCTAGAACATTATTCTTCCCTGGAGTGTTTTCATGTTAACAGAGATCAGGACCTGAAGTTAAGTTTGATGATGCTTCAAAGGTGGATGCTTAGATGTTAACCGGTAAGTTAGTGTTAGTGGAAAAGTTTTTATTGAACTTTTTTTTTTTTTTTTGCCTTCCTAATTTTCCAGAAATTACACTGAGTGGCTACACTTGGTTAATATTAATATGGTAATAATTGTCATCAGTGCTGTTAGATTGAGAATCCAGCCCTTTGTATGAGTTATGCCATTGAGTCCATAAAGCAACTTTATAAGATAGAGACAATTTTTATCCCCATTGGTTAGATAAACACTGAGAAAAAGATTGGCTTCTCAAAATTTAGGAATTGTGTGAAGGTCACCCAGTAGGAGACAGAGGTGGGTTTGAATCCAGGCAGTCTGATTTCAGAGCCTCAGCTTCTTGCCACCACACATGCACCATAATAATGATTATGTATTTATTATGACTGTACAAAATATAATGTAATATAATAAAATATAATATTATGTAAAACATAATATGCAATTAGCTGTGTGGGGACTCATTTGCATACTTTGCTTTTAGAAATGCCAAGGGGATGGGGTGGAAACACTTTCTCTGGGAGTCATTAAAAGAATTCCAGAAGCTGGGTGGGTTTGAGTAAAATTTATCAGGGGATTCTTCGCCCCCTCCTCCCTTCTCTCTTGGCTCAACAGTTTATTGGCTGGCACTCCTACTTGGGAGATGAATGCCACCCCAGATCTCACCATTCATACCACTTGGGGAGCTCACTTACTGAGTAACTGACAGTAACTGGTGAGTTTGGTAAGAGGACATAGTCATAACTCAGCTAAAGTATTCCACTGATGTCATAAAAGGTGATAACGTAGCCCTGATGGCAGGTGATGGACAGCGTAACCCTTGAGAGCCCACACTTCTGTGCTCATTAGTTTCCCAGACTTGATTTATAGCTGGAATCTGGCTCTTCCTTTGGACTTACGGGAAAGCCCAGGAGCTGAATGACTGAACTTACCATGATCTATGCAGAAGGCTCTTCTCAGCTCTCTGACCTCTACCCAAGGACACCTGGAACTCCTCCAAGCCCAGCAGCAGAAATTTGTTTTCCTAGAGATTGGCAGCTCTTATGGTCAAAATACATAGTTAAACAGTTTGCTAAATGAACTAAGATTCAATTTGTTAGGTCTTCACTGAGTCCAAAGAAACACTTTCTCTATTACCTTTGCAAGTATACTATTTATCTCTCTTAGTTATTTTTTCAATTCCATCTACAAATGTTTAAGAAAGAGTCCTAATGCCAGTGTCTTACTGCCGTGAAGGAAAAGGCATGTCGGGTAATGGTCAATGGGAACAAATGCAGTGAAAACCTAGAAAAGTGTCTGGGACAGAAAGAGCACTCAGGGAATTATATTTGTGATTTGAATCAAATCCATACCTCTCCTGATGTGAGATTTTGGATTATAACATTCAAGATCATCCTTCCCTAACAAGAAACACTGCATAATCTTGGCATTGTTAGCTGCACACTCTAACCAATTGAGCTAACCAGCTACTCTAACACCATGTAACACATATATATATATATATATTTCCTTCCTTCCTCCCTTCCTTCCTTCCTTCCTTCCTTCCTTCCTTCCTTCCTTCCTTCCTTCCTTTCTTAACAAGTTTTGAGAGGCTATCCAGAAAAATAAGCTCAGGCTTTTGAGAAATCGAAAACTGTTACGATATTTTTAAAGATGAGTCAAACTAAACCAAACACATTCCATGGAAACCCAGGCCCACAGATGAACAGTTTTGTGATCAAATTCATGAGGGAAACTCTGCATCTTTTATTCCTCTGCTAGGAATTTGCCATGTAACTTAAAGGCTCTGAGAATACCTGCCTCCTGTAAAGGTGTCTGGTTAACTGTTTAACCCCGTGTTTCCCAAACTTATTTCATCAGAGCCCACACATAGCCCCCGTGGAGAGTAAGTGCTCAGGAGAATGTGTCTCCAAAGATGGGATTATGCCCATGGAGTACAAGGAGATAATTGCTTTTGCTGACCATTAGGGCCACTGTCCAGAACAGGTTATGAACAGCATTAAAGACAATTTTCTCCCAAGATCTTAGCTGACCTTTTAATTTCCTCAGTCGAATAGTGTACAACCCCAGGATTTGTCCCTTTGTTGCAAGGAACATAGTACTATGGTGGCCACTTGAGAATGGAGATAAGATCTTTAAAAAAAAAAATTGTCCCAGAGAGGTTGGAGGTTAGAATTTTTCCGTATCTATCAGAATGCCATGTACTTGCTGGGATTGAACAAATATTATTTAAGAGCATTGTCATAACCCAAAAGGCCTTTCAGTTCAGCTCATGCATTTCTTCACCTTTCATGCCAGTTCACCTTCGAAAAAGAATGTTAACACAAATTGCAATAATGTCACTCTTTGGCATTTGCCTAGCTGGGGTGCAACTTTTGGAAAAAGCTTCCCAGAAAGAATTCCCAGAGAGCATCTGCATTGCCCAAGGTATTTATTGCGTCTAAAAAGTGAATTCTCTCATTTTGTGGATGAAAAGGTAAAGCCTCAAAGAAGATGAGCCCTAATTTATGCATGTGGAACCAGGGTAATATTCACTGGAATACCAAAAAATAACGTTAATGAATAAAAATAATGTCAGCAAACTAAAGCCATTAGCTGAACGATCTAGAATCAGTCTGTCTGGCCAGGTTAGAGCTTTCTTAATGCCCTTGTTGTTATATCAGAAGCAGGCCTAATACATTTAATTATCTCGATTAAGGTAGATATTGGCTGTTAACTTTATAATAATAACAGCAGTGAGGAAAACAGCCTTAATAACTGAGGATTTTCAGTTTATAGAGTATCATTTACATTATTTCCAAGAACACTCGAGTTATTTCAGTTTATAGACTTACAGTACTCAGAGAGGTTAAGCGACTTGCATATGGTCACACAGCTAATACAGAACTGTGCTAAAGCCAGAACCTAACCCACTGCATCTCCCTTAAATTGTATCATCTCATTCCCCAGAGTGCCTCAAATAGAGCGAGCTGTTTGATTGGCTATAACCTATTTCTTTTGAGTATCTGATAAATTCCAGGAGGCTTTCCAAGGAGAATCATTCGAAAAACAACTTTGAATTCATGTGTTGAGATTGAGTAATCCTTTTATCTAACAAATTCCTATATGGTGTTTACCATCATGGGTTTCTAAACACTTTGTAAATACCAAGTTGTGGATTTCTCTTATCAGTCCTACCTTGCGGATATAATTTTACTCTATTTTACAAAAGAAACTAAGATCTGAGAGTCTAAACCATCCACCTGAGGACACCATGCCTCTGAACTGTGATTTGCACACAGGCTTTCTGGCTCCTTCTCTTTTCCTCTATTTATGCAAATGTGGGATTGGATAGAGGAATCAGGCTGAGGGTGATTCAGCTTGAGAAATTTTTTGTTTTGTTCTAAACATGAGGCTGTCTAGGTGTTAATCTTATATGGAAGGTTTGGCTTTTTATTCATAGTTTCATATCATTTCTAAATTTTGTACAGTATTTATGTGTTACTTTCATAACTATAGAAGAGTATCTACTGAAAACAATTATTCCAGGAGAGAGTTGCAGCCTTTATGACTGGTGTTTAAAGTGATATGTTGGCAAACACACACACACACACACACACACACACACACACACACACGGGAAATTTTGACCTAAGAAATTTGTATTTTCCCCCTATTCATTCCTTTGTGCATGTTCCTTTGCAATCTTGAGTATATCTACACTATTTTGAGCCTCTGGTTTCTCATCTGATTAGTGGGAAATAATACCACTTCACAGAAGGCTAGGAAGACTGAGTGAGAGAATGTGCACATGCTTTATGCTATAAAGTAAAAATGACTCTGTTTAGGTAAAGACATTTACAACATGTTTTTAAAAGTTTCCATTCTTGGCTATTTGCATAGATGTTACACAACTTGTATTTTGGAAAGTTTGCCAGGAAGAATTTTATCCTGCAGCCCTTCGCCAGTCAGGATGTGAGCTAGGGTGGAAGTTTTGTGGGATAAGCAATCTGCTGCTCCCTTGGAGAATTCTCTAAATTTGCAAGTAGAAACATCGCAGTTGGCAAAATGGAGCTAGAGTAATAACATTTATCATTCAGGTGAAGCTCTTGTGTTTGCAAAGGGCTTGGTAATTTGTAATTAGCTGATGCCCCCCTGCCTCCTTCTGCCATCCCTCACCTTCCTCCTGCCCTGCTTTGCCCTCTTGAACTCAGAGGCAGAGGCACCTGCAATCCTCCCACTCTGTTGCTCCCTACATGGCGTCCAGAAAATCCCAGTGGGCCACAGCCATCTGATGAGTCAGTACCAGGGGTGAGTGTTATATCGTCCACACAAATGAGCTCTGGCCCTGTGGCCCTGAGCCAGGAGGAAATGAGGTCAGGCATAGGAAACATCAGGCTTTGCTCAGGAAGTAGTTTTAATAGATATAGGAATCCTCTGCTCCCATCTTCTTTGTCTCTTACCTTTTCTTCTCAAAGGCCAACTTCTAGCCTTGTCAGTTTCTTGGCATCTAGCAACGCACTTTTTTTGTTTCTTCCAGGCTTCTAGTAATTCATTTTTTTTTTTGTTGCAAATCAGATTTCTCTTTTGCTCTCTCAGGTAGGACAGGTTTTGGTTTTTTTGTTTTGTTTTCTTTTTCCATTCATTTTTCTCTCAAGAAGAATTAGGACCTGAAGATCTTGATTATCTTCAAGCTGCTTCTTGTACAATAATTTAACTCTCGGTGAACACCCATTTCATCTCTTTGGCTCCATTCAATCACGTTCTTCATCTGAAGGGACTGAGACTTCTTATTAGCAATACCATTCTGCATACCATTCTGCTTCAGAAATGGAGAGCCCCCTCTGTGTCTTTCAGTGGTTCCAAGATATGTCTTTCAAAGGACGGCTAAAAGCTGAATAATTCATAAAACAATCTTTTGTGACCTTTTTTTTTTTTTTAATTTTCATCCGTATGGAGGATGCTGCAATTTTCTTTGGCCTGTCATATGGGTAGGTAGACATATTGTTGAAGGACAAGTTACAGTTCCTCAGTTTGGGGCTTCACTAGTATCTGTGTCATCCAGAAGCCCCTAGAACTGGAAGTGAACAGTTTGTACCCAGGCACAATTGTTCCTTTTCAGTCTTCCCTTCAAAGCCTTCCATCTTATCAGGCAACCCTCAGTACTGTCTTGAACTGCTTCCCCCAAGTACTTAACCACTTATAACATTAGACTTTGCTCTTTCTCTCCTTTTTGTTTCCCCAGATTTTTTTTTTCTTCTGTGATGTTTTTTCTCCACTACCCTCCTCTGTCTCCATCCATCTGTTCTTTTTATGGAAGACCACAAAGTCTAACACATAGTAAAGAGGAGGCAAAATGGACTTTATAGTAGGGAGTGGAGGACCTGGTATGGCCAGTCTGAGCCTCAGTTTCCTTATCTATAAAGTGGCACCATGGGGCACCATGGGATGGTATCCCATGGTGATAGGTATCCCAAGGTGAAGGAAGGCATCACTGCCTCATGGGAATGGTGATGGGGATGCTGCAATGGGTGGGTCAGAGTGCTGTCCTGGGTAGAATCCCAGCCCTGCCATTGACTGGCTACACGACCCATGGGGACCTCTGGACTTCACCATCTTCATCTGTAAGGCAGATGGATTGTGTTGGGAAGATTAAAAGAGATCATTCATGTAAAGTACTTCACAGGGTGCCAGACCAATAGAGTAAGTCCTGCATAAATATTATCTATGGTTGTTGTCATTATTCCTGGAAGTTAGCAAGTTGTGGTTCCCTGGAGAAGAGGTGTCTCCTCCTAGCAGGCCCTGGTTTAGATCTCCTATTTCCACAAACTATGAAGTGCTTATAGGTACTTTGTGAGTGTAGCCATGTTTGTAGTAACCCATAACTTGGCACACATGCCATAGCAGGGTATCATTGGCCTAGGTTTTTGGACCAGTTGCTTGAAGCTGACCTTGGGAAAGGGAATCAAGTGGGATGCTTTGAGAAAATACGGGTCTGGAAAGCCAGTGAGGCCAAAGGGATCTAGGACCAAGAGTGCCTACAGCTACAGACCAAGGACCAATGGGGCACCATAGGGAAAACGCTCATCTTCAGGTTTCTCACAAGCTATATGCAGACCTATATATGCACCTTCTTCCTACCTTGCTGTTAAAAGGAAGGAGCTTTACATAGAGGAGCATTTTTCTTATTATGTTAACATCTTCAAAATGAGCCTCTTACCTTCTACTTTTTTTGAACTACCATCCAAGCCTCGGCATTACTATTAACAAATGGGCCCTTTTTCCTAATTGCATGAGCCTTACAATGGGAAAGCCTTGATCTTTCATGAGCTTTGATGGCCAAATCCAAAGAGGTCATGGTGAAAATGATGACTGAGGGAAGATGAATCTGATGGCTGCGTAAGGCTCCAAGTTGGGAACAGTGACCTGGCTCAAAGTCTGGCCAAGTTAGGGTGCACTAATCTAATCAGAGCACAAAATGCTCATTGCATCATATTATATAATATGTCACCCATCACACCATGGCCTAGAGCTAGAGGGGACCATGAGGATCATTTGAAGAAAAACAAACCAAGATCTCCAAAGTTTATAGTTCTGTAAGTAGAGGTGAAGGCAGGCTATATGTATTCATTCAACAACTAGTTATTTATTGAGCTCACTGTGTCTCAGGCACCATGTTGAAAACAAAGGATGAATAAGACAGGTAACAACCTCATGTCTAGATGTTCTTCTTCCTGAAAAAATGTCAGTAAACAGAAAAACAATTGTAAATTGTAATACAAAACAATCAAAGAACAGAAATAGGGAAGACCTAAAGGTTAGGGCGTATGCGAGGCAGGCACTTTGGTAGGTTGGTCAAGCATAACCTCTATGACATTCATGCTAAGAATCTGAAGATGAGATGAGCTTGCAATGTGAAAAGTGGGAAGAAGAGCAAAGAACATAAGAGCATTCCAGCTGGAGGACGTGGCATTACAAAGGCTTGAGGTTGGAAGATCTTGGGCGCTTCCAGAAATTGAAGGAAGGTCACTATGGCTGGAATCATGAGGAGGCAAAATAATGAGGAGAATTAGGAGGGGCCAGATCATCTACAGCCTTGGGGGCCACTGTAAGGAGTTTGAACTGTGATGTAGGGTACTAGTTCTCAAACTTGAGCATGAATTAGAACCACCTGGAAGGCTTATAAAAGATAGATGTCTGGGTCTCATCTGTAGAGTTTCTGAATCTGGAGAGAGCTGGGAATCTACATTTATAACACATTCCCAGGTGGTGCTGATGCTGCTGGTCTAGAGACCAGATTTGGAGAACCACTACTCTAAGGGCCTGGGAAGCCTATCAGAAAGATGTTTAATATAATTATCAGAATTTGGTAACCAACTAAGTGTGGGGTTCAGGAAGGAAGGAAATCAAATAAAATAACAAAGGTATAATCCCATATGATCAGGGCATGAAATATGGAGGAAAATGTCTTTAGCTGATTTCAGATGTTGAGATGATATGATCAGCAGGAATCTTCCTTGGGTTTCAGTGGTTGTGGGAATTCACAGATCCCTAAGACTTTCAAAGATGGGTGGTATAGAGGACACAAATATAAAGAAGAGGTAGGAATATGAGGCTGTCAACCTGGAATTTCTCTATACCCTCCTAGCCAACTCTTTGCCCCTAAAAACTGTCCTGCCCAGGGCCAAACTGATGCTGGCAACAAACCCAGTCTACCAGCAGATGGGATCTACGGTTAGTCTTGCTGCCACAAATCTTATACCTAGTGATCCCTGGTGGGCAGTCTCAATTCTTGCAATCCTTCTCCTACACCATCTTGTAGGAGACTGGTCTCTACTTCCTGCGTCCTAAGTTGGAAAAACAAAAAACAAAAACACCACTAATTTCTTTAACCAATGGCATTGACCAGAAGCAGTGCTGCTGGCCAGGGACACCCACTCTCCACCTGGATGAACTGGGTCTAAGTGTGCCTTGCCATGCCCTGGAATGCTCCACTGTTCTCATATGACTAGTCAAGTCCCCCAGCCTCAGATCCACCAGAGCAATTTTAGCTCCTTGTCCTCAGTATGTGCTGCTCAGAGTGAATCCAAGTTATGAGAGTAAGTTTTTGCTCAGCAGAAGACAAAACTAGTGAACGACATGAAGCATGGTCTACCCAAAAGAGAGGCCACGATGCCATGGAAAGCACAGTGTCATTGAGGCCAAAGGAGAGAAAAGTTTTAGAAAAGGAGAGGCCCGGATACATATAAACTGTTGAAAAGTGTAAGAAACTTAAAAAAGACCCCAAAACCCATGATTTGTCAACAAATCATGACAACTTCATAGAGAGCAGCTATACAAGAGTGGGTGGATGGAAGAAAACAGCAATCAAAGCCCAGTAACGCACATGTAATGCTATTAGGTTAAATACTACACAAGTAATTGAGTGATGAAAATTATTAATTGTTCACATGATGCTCGCTCTATGCCCCAGATACTTCTAGTGCAGCTTGAATAGTGGAATAATTAGCAGATAACTGTACTATTAATTATGCCAAGGCTTGCTTGGTGATAGGTTAAAGGCCAAACACGTAGGATGAGGGCTATCTGTGCATTCTTTTTATCTTTGTGCCCCGAGAAGAGTGAATGGAATGCTCAAGGTCAACTTGAACCTGCAACTGGCCCAGTAGACTGAAGTTCTGCCATGGTCTGCCTGACAAGTAAATCGCGGTATCCATGCAGTAAGCCTACGCAGGCTCAGAGGCCACCTGCCACGTGTATGCAAATGGCGCTCAGGCACAACAGTGGTTAAAGATGTTCTGAAGCTCACTGCATAGAACATTTATAAGCCAGACCCCAAGGACCAGTATTCTCTCTCTGTCACATCTATCCTTGGCCGCATAATAAACGTTTCCCATCTATTGTCCTATTGACATGAACCAGACTATCCCATATGGGTAAGAACAGACACAACGTCCATGGCCTTTCACATGTGGATTTTCCAAAGTTGATTATGGCAAATTGTATGCAGAATACCTAGCTTATCATGTCATGAGACGAGTACGGTAATAAGATGTCACCCTATTGGAAGAGGAAAGCTTTGAACCGATGCTGTCCAATAAAACCTTCTGCAATGACAGGAATCATGTTTTGTGGTACCAACGTGGTGGCCACGCATAGCCATGAGTATCTGTGAGCACTTCAAAGGGGGCTGATGTGGCTGACAAACAAATTGACAAATTTCAATCAATTTAAATTAAATAGCCACATGAGAATAGTGGTTAAAACACAGCTTCAGAGAACACCCCAGCTTTGCTTCCTTCATACCCACCTCTTGCCTCCTCTTTGGGCTTGAGGATCCTCAGAGGCTCTTGGGGTGGTGATGTGTGTCCTCCAGGATGACATTTCATCTTGGACAATCTCCCTCCTCCCATCAAACAAGAACTTCACTCGCTCCAAATGTGTAAAAATCTGCCCGGAATTACTTACAAGGGGTGAAGGATGAACATATTAACAGACTATAGATAACAAGAAAGTCCTTTAAAAATGAACGTGGTGGCTATTTAATGCTGCCAAATCAATTTGTGCAAAATAACGTAAGACAAGGATGAGTTGTGGCTGACAGGGAACATTTAAGTTTTGTGATTCTGCCTTGAATTATTAATTTCAGGAAGGGTTGTTTCTCTCTCAAAATCTATGTCTTCTTCACTCTAGAGTGACAGGTGGACAGCACTTTATGTGTGAGTTTCTCTAGATTCTGAGCAACATTTTCTCTTGGTTTCTTTTCTCATGCTCTCAGCAATTCATCAAGGTTTGCACTGGGTTTTCTTCCTGTATTTGCAACATTTAAGCTATATAAATAAGTATTTTTAAAAATACTTATTTAAAACCTGAAACAAGGGAGAGAACAGCCTCATCAATTTCACGGGTGGGGATCCCTCATGACATGACGTGTCTGCACACAGCCATGCTGTGCATTCACCAGAAAAAGGGGAGCACACATTCTAGGAAAAGTGAATTCATGCAAGCTCATTTTCCTCCTGGAAAAGAGAAAATGTCTTTGGCTGGTCAGCTCATTTGGTGAAGTCACTGTGCTACTGAGATCCTCCATCTCAGGATTAAGCCTTATATGGGATGTTTTCCATCATGGAGTCCTTCGTACAGAGCCTAGCCTTGGGAAGCCATCTCACAAATACATGGGCCTCCCCATGAATACATAAAGGATGACTCAGCTCAAATCAGCCCTTTGCTAACAAAAGCCATCAACAAAATGCTTTGCTATCCACAGTAGGTCCATGGAAAGGACACTAACATCAGAGCCATTCCTAGGGTCTTGTCTTAATGTGGCCATCTCTCAGCAATTGAATAACTGCTTGGTTGCTTGAAACTTTGGGTTTCTTTGAAGAAATCCTTCCCACCTTCCCACCTATTCAAGCGTACTAAGCCCCTGGCATATAAAATGAGATTTGGTTATTTTATGAGATAACATAGTTTCATGGAAAGTGCTTTAGGATCAGACCAACTGGAATTTTAATCCCAATTCTGCCACTGTTTTCTAGCTGTTGAGTAGTAAAGGGACAAAAGATCTCTCAGCCTGTTTCCTCATCTGTGAAACTAGGCAAATGCCACCGTCTAGGGTGGCATGAGAGTTAAAAGGAGACATGTGAAGTTTCTGGTATAGTGGCTTACATGTGATGTGGGTCTAGTAGACATAGCCAAGAAATCCAGGAGAGAGTTCCCAGCCAGACCCAGAGACAGTGTGAAGCCTTCCTCCAGGGAACCTCTGCTTTGATCACTTCCCTCCTGCCAACCCTTTCCTTTGCTCCTCTTTCATCACTGTGTGGCAGAGAAAATGTCATTCATTTATTCATAAACTCCCAAATAGCTCTGAGAGCCTACTGCATGCCAGGAACTACTCTGGGTGCCAGGGTTATAGCAGTGAACAGAGTCCTAACTGCACGGTGCTTAAATTTTAGTAGGGAGATGGACACAAATGCCATAAACAAATGACATACCATCAGAGGGAGATCCATGCTCTGTAGAAGGATAAAATAGGACAAGGAGAGAAGACGGAAGTGATAGAAACAAATTCAATATCCACAACCAGCATGTGACCTTTAATGTCACATGCACGCACGCACACACACACACACACACACAAACACACACAGAATGAGGAGGGTAGATCCCTTATTCTGCGAAGTGGGGAGGACACAGCATGAAGATCCTGGGGGTAAGGGATGGGGGAGGTGGGAATATGGCTGGAATGAGCTGGGCTGCAGAAGGGTTGAGGAGTGGAAAGAGAAGGTGCAGGGAGGTGGCTTGTGGTAGGGCGATCTGTGGGAGGGAGAGATGGCAGCTACCACATGGGGAAATGTAAGGAGAAAGAGACAGGGAAAGTGCTGGAGAGCTCCTGGTCCACATGATACACTCCTGAGCCTCCTCACGAAGCCCTCAGCAAAGATGTGCGTGACTCACTAAGGCTCTTGCTGTAGGTGTTTTCTGGTGGGGGGTGAGGTGGGGGTTAGATCTGGGTCATGTGGAACCGACCTCTGGGTGAGAGCCAGGCTAGCCCCCTGAGCCAATATTTATAGACTTCTTGTTTTCAATAATCCAAACCTTGTAAACACGTGTTACACAGGAAAACTCAAGTCTCCTTCACTGCTCCCTAAATTTCAGCTTCCCATAGTGACTAATATTAAAAGTGAAATGTGTATACTTGCTGATATTTTCCCATAAATACACACTCACAAATGCAGTGTTTAAAAATAAACAGTGGTTTCCTTCTCTTTTCCTTTTTTTAAAGGAGAGATCTGATATCATAGTTTCCCAGGAACCAAATCCCAAGGATTACCAGAATATTCTTGTATCAGTGCTGCCTCCTCAAACTATAGCAATTCTCACGGAAAAGTCTCCCACATCCTGCATGTTCCTCACCCCATTCCACACCTGCCTGCCATTCTCAGCAAAGAAATGGTTTCTCCGGCAGGTGTTTCGAGGCAAGATTATGTCTCATATAATCTTATATATATTACTCCAATCATTAAATAAGGGAGATCCCCTGTCACTTGAGGCCCCATCACCTGAAACACGGTGGGAATAGGGACAAGGACACAAATTCACCTCTTCATGTGCTATGAAAGGGAGAGGAGCAGAGCTTCACGTCACCATGGAAATCAGGTTCTCTTTACTAATAGCTTCCTCTACTGGAGTGTGGCAGGTTAGCCTGCAGGGTGGTGGCTCTCAACCTTGGCTACACTTTGAAATCACCTGGGGGCGGTGCAAATACTGACACCTGGACCCGGCTCGCAACAATCTCATTTCATTAGCTTGCGCTGCAGCCCAGGCATCCCCAGGTAATTCTAATGTGCAGCCAAAGGTTGTGACCAGTGCTGGAGGTCAACTCTCTTTGTTCTCGTAAATTAGTCATTATCCAGAGCATCAAGAGTCAGCATAAATGAATTCAGGACTTCGTTTTATTTTAATATCGATATCACATTCAGCTGGGGAAGCAGTCTGCTCATTTGTCTAGTTTTTAGAAACTGCATATCTAGTCCAGCTCATTCCCTTTTCTTTGATTCAGTCTTTTTCCTGATGAGAAGGGGCAATACGTGGATGTCAAGGGGCCTCGATGGCCTCTGTTCTGGAAATGTGGCTGTGCCGGGAGAGCACCTGCGCACAGCAGCCTTCAAGCAGTTCTGGGGTCAATCACCCACTTCCCCAACTTCCAGGCAGTCTCCATCCTTTCCATTCCCTTCTTGGATTTCCTTCAATATGCAGATTTATGAGGCTGGGAATTGATGGGGACAGCTGGAGTCCAGGCTTGGTGTAATCACCGAGAAGAATGAACGAAGTGTACTCCAGGGAGTACCCACAATTCCTGGCCATATTTCTGGTATCATCTCTGAGGGTGCTGATTTAGGGACCTTGGCTGCTTTTTCACCGTTTTCCTTGCTCAGCTTGACCAGGATCTGTGGCTATGTTAGGTTGAGCCATTGTAGGCAGACAGTGCTAATCTTCCCTTTGTTTGTGCCATGCAGGGATCAGTATTTGCTTTGTAGCTCACATCTGTGGGGTGCCCCTGAGGTAGAGACCTGCTGAGGTAGGGGGCCAAGTAGGTGCCAGGCGTGGGGTGGCAGGAACCAGAACAGGGCCTGTGTTACTTCCCAAGTTCTTCATTTACTGGACATGGAATAGAATTGTAAATCCCTTGGGACAGTTTCCTCCACTATCTCCCCTCGGGAAGACACTCTCGATCTGGTCTGATTTACTTTTCCTTGTAAGTACTCTGGTATTTGTCCCCGAAGTGGATCCTAGCTGATGCCACCCTGGGTTGTCCCCACTGATTTACCCATCCTCATGCTCACTAAACAGAGGTCCTTGAGGGCAGGGTATCCAGTGCCTACCACAGCAACTGTCACACAGGAAGGGGATGTGTGTGGGCGTGCAAGGAATGCAACGCTTATCAGCATCCACGTTTCTCCTAACCTAACTGCACACAGTAGATGCTAGCAGACCTACATCTAAATCCTGCTCTATATTTCCAGGCTGCCTGACCTTGGGCTGGGCTGACACTTCTTCACCTTGCTAGGCTTGCCTCTCTCATTTCTGGAATGCAGTTGGGCTGAGATGGGCCCTCCCAGGCACTCACGGGTGGGTATTCAATGGGATAGTGCAGGCGGAGTGTTAGCATAGTGCGGCTCACAGGCTTATGACTCAGTGAATGTTAGTTGCCATGAGTTAGCATTCGTAGTTCCATTATTATGTATGCGATAACGTTAATTTTACCATCGCCTGCAAATACGCAAATAAAATACAGTGTTGCCAAAACAACTTTAACCGTCTAGCTTTAATATTAACTCTGATTAAAAAAAAAAAAAAAAGCTAAGTGGTTTGTGTAGGGAAGGTGCTATGCAGGGATAAGCTAATGTCGTACCAGCCAGTTGTGAATCTTAGCCACCATCATACTGGCCTAAATCAGGGAGCTGAATCTCAGGAAGTTCTGATAATTAATACAAAGAGCACTGGAGAGGGAGTCCATCAGGCGGGCAGCTAAGCAGCAGTCAGGACAACTTGGCAGAGTTTACAGGACTGGCCTGCACTGTGCAGAGCCCTCATAATTGGAAGGAGCCGCTGCGTACAAGGATGGTCTGCAGTTCAACATACTGTTGCAGGCTCTGAGTGAATTTGTACGCCGTCTGCAAGAGGCAAGATCTGTGAGTCACAGTGGAGATCCTCTCTCCTGCACATTATCGGATCAAAATTTAAAATCGGCAGAGAAGATCTCGACTCACACACCGGTGTAGGAAGACTGAATGTCAGGTGGGTCCTTCTGATCCTGCTGAGCCATCAGAGGACTAGGTCGTTCTAGCTCTCTTTCCCTTCATTTGTGCTCAGTCACCAAGGTCTGGCAGGCTGAAAGGCAACTAAGCGGAGAAGTTAAGGTTCTAAAACCACTAGCACCTTTGGACAGCAGCCATTCGAGGATCGGGTCAAGGTTTGGGAGACCACATTAAGACGTGAATGCTAATACACGCGGGCTGAGAAGTCAGTGCTTTATCATGTCCTACCTACTTAGCGGTGAAATGAAGGTCTTCATAGCGAGAAGTGATGAACATCGCAGTTGTGCGGAAGTCATCCTTCATTACTGTGTTATTTTGCTTAGAGTTCCAACCACTACGTTATGTCTTAAAGCTTGTCAAATTGTGCACAGTACACTGACTTCATAGGAGAAAAACGGGTTCTCTAAAAATATCAAAAATCAGACATTTCTGGTAGAACGAGACATTATAACTCAAAAGTCCCGCAGATAAATAATAATTAGGAATGACATTTACTCAGCAGAGCACGCAGAAAAAAGCATTCTCTATCAGCCACATCCTTGAATGGCGACAGTTTCACGCTTCTCAACACTACTAATAAAAGGCCAAGTCAGATACCCTTTAAGAGGTTAAAGCAGGAATTTTTTCTTAGGGGAAAAACAACTTTAAGGTAGTATTTTTCTGCTTCCTAAATATTTTTGCAAATAAGAACAAATTAGTTCCCCAGTTGTCTGAAAATATTCAAAACCACCTGTCTGCCCTTCAGGAGACAGAGAACAAAAATCAACAGAGTCTGCATCTTGACGATATACACAGAATCAAACCCCAGGAGCACAGAGTGTTTTTAAGAGACCCAAGAATGATAACACTGCCGGACGTCATTTTACACGGAAGAGAATGTCTGTGCCTCCATAACAGAGTTGGGGTCAGGGTGCTGCAAGCAAGGGCCCAGAGTACAGCATTTTCAAAAGGCAACATTAAGGAGGGTCACACAAGCTCAGGGCACTTGGCTTGCCACCCTCTAGTCCCAGCTCTGAACTTGCCTGACAGTTTTAGGGGAGGAAACTGAGGCACCAGGAGGTGAAATGACTTGTCAAAGGTCTCAGTGGTAGTCAATAGCAAGCTGAGAGTCAAGAGAAGGAACTAGAGCCGATGGCAAGATAATCAAAATGAATGACAGTGTCTATTCTGTGTGTTTTGGTAAGGGGGGCAGAGAGAATTTGCAGGTCTTTATTGTGGTGATTCTCAGACTTCTTTTCTCTATGAATTAGCAAATATTGGATATCATCACCGGAGAAAACGGCCTGGCCTCCTATTCACTCTAGGATAGAACATTCCCCAGACCATGCAAACCTCCAAGGAGGGTGCGCTCCAGCCTACATAGATTAATCTGTGGAGCACCAACACTGCATCGTTCCCATGAGTAATGTGTGATCAGAGGATAATAATTAAGACGTGGCAATGCCCACTTATTAAATTAGCTAAATTGGCAAAACTCAATTTAAACGGCAATTTTGTCTTCAGTGATAGAATTGTAACAGCATTCTTCACTTAATGAGCAAGACACTTAATAATTCAAACATACTTAGAAATCAAACGAAACTTCTCCATCCTGGATTAGCTTCTCGCCACCTCACCTGCCACAGCTTTGCAAACACCGTGGCTTGGACCCTTGGGGAGGAGAGGGGTGGTTTGACGACTAGATAGGGGCTGGCCTGCTTATGGGTAGGGGTGACTTCTCTAAGGCTATGCCCTGGCTGACATTCTGTGACCTAAATCAGTCTTGACAGCTCTCTGCTGTTATCTTCAGCTGGCAGACATCTTTTGAGAGACCATATATGGCAGCGGTCTAGAGAAGCTGGCAAACTACCTGATTTTGTCAATAAAGTTTAATTGGAATACAGCCATGCCCGTCATTCTCTGCATCGTTTATGGCTGCTTTCACCGTGGAAGAGTTGGAGAGCTGCGGCACAGACTTGATGGGCTGAAAATCCTAAAAACGTACTACCTGGTCCTTTAAGTAAAATCTGACACCCCCGCTTCCCCCAATGACCCTTTCAGAACATGTTTGCCAAGAACTAGACTTGGGTTTGCTTCCTGGATCTATGTTGCTAAGGTGTCTGACCTTAGGCCGGTCTTTCTCATCTCCCTGATCTATGGTTTCCTTAAATGTAAAGCAGAGATAGTTTCGAAGTCTGCCTCCTGAGGCTGTGAGAACAAGGTGAGATAACATGTGCTTATCTGTGCCAGGCACGCCGTAAGTGTTCAGTAAAGGGTTGATGCTAACCGGAACAGCGGCTGAGTACTTACTATGTGGCAGACCCTGTTCCAAGCTCTTCACATCAACTCAATACCCACAGCCACCCTGTGAGGTAGCTGTCATAATCATTTTAATATTTCAGACGAAGGAAGAGTACTTACTATTTTTCTTTAATCCATTCTCCTAAACTCTCTTATATTCACCTCCTACGTGTAGCACTTTCTCCCAGCTGTAGCGCCTCTGCTGGATGGTAATCGGCTCAAGGATTCTGCTGCGCCTTATTATCTCTGGACATCAAGGAAGGGTCTGGGACTCAGTAGTCATTAGGTGTGCCACCTGTGTTACTCATGGTCATGGACAACAGTTCTCTCCTCTTACTTGAACCTTCTGCTAGCCTAGTCTCGGTTCCTCGTCCTCCACAACGACTTCTCTTGCCCTTTACAGTGTTATGGTTGGTGGACATAACCATGGACATCACCTCCAGGTGTGGAGGCGCCTAGAGAAAATTCAGGCTGATGAAAATTCAGAGATCCTGGGAGCCTTTATATTTGGAAACAGCCAGATGCTCATTCATGCGTCTAACCTTTATTGCCTGCCTATAGATCTCCATCCACAGAGGTCACGCCTGCAGGGGCACACCTGTGCCCCTACCACTTACAGTCCACTCAAGGAATATTTACAGAACAGCTGCCACCTTAAACAAGTCTTTGGTTTTTCTTTCCTGCATGAAATAAATGGTTCTTTCAGGGATCTCCATGCTAAATATTCATTTTCATGTAAAATTAGTAGGATGCTTAAAGTTCTTGTAAGCAACTCAGCCCTCTGTTAAGGTTCCTGAATAAGAAACAGGAGGAAAAAAAAAAAAGTCACCCTGTAGTCGAAGAGGAGCTGTTAGCCCTTCCTACGTGCCCGGCACTGAATAAGATACTTTGCTCACTTTCACTGATTTGTTCTTTACCACAAACCTGTAAGGTAGAGACCGTCATTTCCCAATTTACAGATTGAAAAAATGGAGGTTCTGAGCATTTAGGTGCCTTGGTCAAGGTTACCTGGTGGAGTCATCTTTTGTTTTTTTCACCCTCAAACCTATACATCCACATTCCCCTGAGAGTTTTCCAGGTGTCCTTGGGGACTGCTGAGGGTCGGGAGAAGGGTGAGGAGGTGGGTCCCAGGATGCCCATCCCCCTGCTTAGTGCAGCACCCTACCCTGATGTTTTCTCTATTAGCATTCCACTGATTTTTAGAAAGGGATCTCCTGCTTTACAAAAGAAAGTAAAAAGGCCTTTGAAAGGGAGCCAGACCTTTATTAAGTGCCAACTGTGTGCCAGACTCTAATCCAGTCAATCTCAACTGGGGGTGACTTTGCCCCCACCATGGGAAAATTTAGCATTGTCTGCAGACATTTCTGATTTTCACAACTTTGGAGTTGCTCCTAGCATCTACTGGGTAGAGACCAAGTCTGCTGCTGATCCTCTAAGACAGCCCCTCCTACTCCAACCAAGAATTATCCAACCCCAAATGTCAGTAGTGCTAAGGATGAGGAACCCGGATCCATGCTTATTCTAAGTGTTCAGAAGTGAGCGGAAGGAGACGGAGAGCCTGACCTCATGGAGTGGTGGTTCCGTGGTGTAGGCAGGTATTAATCAGGTCACCCACAACTGAGTCTTTCATTAAAAACTGAAGAAGTGCTCTGAAGGGAAAGCATGTGGTATAAGGAGGCCATGGAAAGGAGGGAGGGGTAGGGTTAGGGTTGGGGTCTGTGGAGGCTGAGGTATGAAGGCTGCAGAGAGTAGAGTGACAGTGTTCTAGACACTGGTCACTGCAGGTGCAAAGGTCCTATGGAGCAAGGGCAAGTGGCTATTTGAAGACCCTTGAGCTAGAATGGGGTGTACCAGGGATGTGACCCATGATGAGGGAAGGGAGAATCATACCAGGGAGAACCCTGGGCCACCTTAAGGACTCTGGACTTTATCTTAAGGGCTGTGTGTACCACTGAAGTCTTCCACAGGACATGACATGATTCTATTCGGGCTGGAAAAGATCACTCTGATTATTGTGTGGAAAACAGACTGGAGGCATAAGAGCAGCCACAGGAAACTAGCAGACATTTCATACCATGAGCTTTTTCCAAGTGGAGGGATGAGATGGGGACAGGTCCCTCTAGAAGAGAGCCCCACTTCTCCAGGCCTACCTATGTCAGCTCATGCTTAACAGCAGGATCGCTGTGCAACAGGAACTCTGTCGCCCATAAATGCCAAGCCCTATCTTTTCTCCCAATTTAAAAACGTGCACCACTCGCAAATAAAACTCCACCATATCATTTGGGCCTCGCATCTGTTGTACAGTTGCAAAATAACAATTCCACTGCTGCTGTTCGTGGGAATGGAGGAAGTTCGACATGAGAAGGATGAGGGCCTCTTAATTTCTTTCTTTCTTTCTCGACCTTTTCCAAGGTGTCAGAAAGCAGATTCACTCATTAAGATGTTGACACCTGAGAAAGTCTGTAGTATATCTTATTTATGGCGGTGTGGGTGTGGGGGGCGGAGAAGAGAGTGGAGGAACTCTTAAGGCAAGGAAAACACTATTTTCTTTGGTCTGTCATCTGCATAGTGATTTCTGGCTCCCCTGAATCAGGCGAGAGGATCCATGCCTCTCTCATGGTCTAACTAACTTAGAGGAAGACTGGGTGGGAGGGAAAAATCTAAAAATGCAAGAAACATAGGTCTGTGGGACTGGCACAATTCATTTCGGATTAGCAACAGTTGATGCACTCACCCAGGAACCACACAGATGTTCAAGTGGGATGTTTGAGGTATCAGGAAATTATCATAAATCTGAACTTGTTTGTAAGCATCTATTTCCATATTTTACAGAAAACTGTAATTTTCCCTCCCCAGTTCCCCTCTGCTGATGAGGAAACATTTTTCTCCAAGATAGGGCTAATTCCACTGACTGCAGCTTTCATGCATTGCGGATATGAGGTGGACAGGCTCTGACTTTGGCCCAGTAAGGGATACAGGGAAATAGAAGATAATCTCTGACCTTTACATAAGGGAGACTATAGAACCAGTCAAACCACCAATCAGCCTGCTGGAAGGTTATGTATCCTTAATGCTCCCGAGACCTAGTATGAGCTCTTCTTCCATCATTGGCCATGACAGCCGATCTCTCTGAGTATAGGGTTGCTCACTTAGCCGACGTACGGAGATAATAACACTTTCTTCACAATATTGTTAGGATTAAGTGAGATACTACATGTAAAATACCTAGCAAATCGTATACATACAATATTGTTGTTAATATCAATAGCCCCCCCAAAAGAGGAATTAGTGTAGGAATGTTAGAGGATGAGCTGGAAAGCCTACATGGCATTAAATGTCCCTTGAAGATCCTCTATTCCATAAAATGGGTAGTAGCATAGAGTTCTTCCCACCAGGCCAAATGTAATATACCTGTTTTGTAATATACCTGTGTGAAGTTCAGTTTCAGCTTTGGAGAATGCCTCAGGAATGTGAATTAGATGAAC
This sequence comes from Lontra canadensis, assembly GCF_010015895.1. Lineage (NCBI taxonomy): Eukaryota > Metazoa > Chordata > Mammalia > Carnivora > Mustelidae > Lontra > Lontra canadensis. Next base: position 33,571,846 of record NW_022630999.1, read on the forward strand.
AGATATTAAAATATTCATTGGTACATTCCCTTTTGGGGAAAACCATTATTTCTGGCTTAGATTTCTTCTGCCAAATGAGCAGCAGCTGTCTGTAGAGTTGGTCCCATCCTCAGATCCTGCCCCATGGACAGAACAATACTGACATCCTAAACTCATGACCTATGGGCCAGATTCAGCACATGGATATGCTTTCTTGGTCCAAATGCTTTTTTTTTTTTTTTTAAGATTTTATTTATTCATTTGACAGACAGAGATCACAAATAGGCAGAGAGGCTGGCGGGGTGGGGGGGGAAGCAGAGAGCCAGGACCCTGGGATCATGACCGGAGCTGAAGGCAGAGGCTTTAACCCTCTGAGCCACCCAGGGGCCCCCAGTACTTTTTTTTTTTTTTTTTTTTGGTCTTTTATTTTTATAATTTTATTTTTTATAAACATATATATATATATATATATTTTTCCCCCAGGGGTACAGGTCTGTGAATCTCCATGTTTACAAGCTTCACAGCACTCACCATAGCACATACCCTACCCAATGTCCATAACCCCCCCCCCTCCCAACCCCCCTCTGCTCAGCAACCCTCAGTTTGTTTTATGAGATTAAGAGTCACTTATGGTTTGTCTCCCTCCCAATCCCAACTTGTTTCATTTACTCTTCTCCTACCACATTAACCCCCCATGTTGCATCTCCTCTCCCTCATATCAGGGAGATCATATGATAGTTGTCTTTCTCTGATTGACTTATTTCGCTAAGCATGATACCCTCTAGTTCCATCCACGTTGTCGCAAATGGCAAGATTTCATTTCTTTTGATGGCTGCATAGTATTCCATTGTGTATATATACCACATCTTCTTTATCCATTCGTCTGTTGTTGGACATCTAGGTTCTTTCCATAGTTTGGCTATTGTAGACATTGCTGCTATAAACATTCGGGTACACGTGCCCCTTCGGATCACTACGTTTGTATCTTTAGGGTAAATACCCAGCAGTGCAATTGCTGGGTCATAGGGTAGTTCTATTTTCAACATTTTGAGGAACCTCCATGCTGTTTTCCAGAGTGGTTGCACCAGCTTGCATTCCCACCAACAGTGTAGGAGGGTTCCCCTTTCTCCGCATCCTCGCCAACATCTGTCATTTCCGGACTTGTTAATTTTAGCCATTCTGACTGGTGTGAGGTGATATCTCATTGTGGTTTTGATTTGTATTTCCCTCATGCCGAGTGATGTGGAGCACTTTTTCATGTGTCTGTTGGCCATCTGGATGTCTTCTTTGCAGAAATGTCTGTTCATGTCTTCTGCCCATTTCTTGATTGGATTATTTGTTCTTTGGGTGTTGAGTTTGCTAAGTTCTTTATAGATTTTGGACACTAGCCCTTTATCTGATATGTCGTTTGCAAATATCTTCTCCCATTCTGTCAGTTGTCTTTTGGTTTTGTGAACTGTTTCCTTTGCTGTGCAAAAGCTTTTGATCTTGATAAAATCCCAATAGTTCATTTTTGCCCTTGCTTCTCTTGCCTTTGGCAATGTTCCTAGGAACATGTTGCTGCGGCTGAGGTCAAAGAGGTTGCTGCCTGTGTTCTCCTCAAGGATGTTGATGGATTCCTTTCTCACATTGAGGTCCTTCATCCATTTTGAGTCTATTTTCGTGTGTGGTGTAAGGAAATGATCCAATTTCATTTTTCTGCATGTGGCTGTCCAATTTTCCCAACACCATTTATTGAAGAGGCTGTCTTTTTTCCATTGGACATTCTTTCCTGCTTTGTCGAAGATTAGTTGACCATAGAGTTGAGGGTCTATTTCTGGGCTCTCTATTCTGTTCCATTGATCTATGTGTCTGTTTTTGTGCCAGTACCATGCTGTCTTGATGATGACAGCTTTGTAATAGAGTTTGAAGTCCGGAATTGTGATGCCACCAACTCTGGCTTTCTTTTTCAATATTCCTTTGGCTATTCGCGGTCTTTTCTGGTTCCATATAAATTTTAGGATTATTTGTTCCATTTCTTTGAAAAAAATGGATGGTACTTTGATAGGAATTGCATTAAATGTGTAGTTGCTTTAGGTAGCATAGACATTTTCACAATATTTATTCTTCCAATCCAGGAGCATGGAACATTTTTCCATTTCTTTGTGTCTTCCTCAATTTCTTTCATGAGTACTTTATAGTTTTCTGTGTATAGATTCTTAGTCTCTTTGGTTAGGTTTATTCCTAGGTATCTTATAGTTTTGGGTGCAATTGTAAATGGGATGGACTCCTTAATTTCTCTTTCTTCTGTCTTGTTGTTGGTGTACAGAAATGCGACTGATTTCTGTGCATTGATTTTATATCCTGACACATTACTGAATTCCTGTACAAGTTCTAGCAGTTTTGGAGTGGAGTCTTTTGGCTTTTCCACATATAGTATCATATCATCTGTGAAGAGTGATAGTTTGACTTCTTCTTTGCCGATTTGGATGCCTTTAATTTCTTTTTGTTGTCTGATTGCTGAGGCTAGGACTTCTAGTACTATGTTGAATAGCAGTGGTGATAACGGACATCCCTGCCGTGTTCCTGACCTTAGCGGAAAAGCTTTCAGTTTTTCTCCATTGAGAATGATATTTGCGATGGGTTTTTCATAGATGGCTTTGATAATATTGAGGTATGTGCCCTCTATCCCTACACTTTGAAGAGTTTTGATCAGGAAGGGATGCTGTACTTTGTCAAATGCTTTTTCAGCATCTATGGAGAGTATCATATGGTTCCTGTTTTTTCTTTTATTAATGTGTTGTATCACATTGATTGATTTGCGGATGTTGAACCAACCTTGCAGCCCTGGAATAAATCCCACTTGGTCGTGGTGAATAATCCTTTTAATGTACTGTTGAATCCTATTGGCTAGTATTTTGGTAAGAATTTTTGCATCTGTGTTCATCAAGGATATTGGTCTGTAGTTCTCTTTTTTGATGGGATCCTTGTCTGGTTTGGGGATCAAGGTGATGCTGGCCTCCTAAAATGAGTTTGGAGGTTTTCCTTCCATTTCTATTTTTTTGGAACAATCTCAGGAGAATAGGAATTAGTTCTTCTTTAAATGTTTGGTAGAATTCCCCGGGAAGCCATCTGGCCCTGGGCTTTTGTTTGTTTGGAGATTTTTGATGACTGTTTCAATCTCCTTACTGGTTATGGGTCTGTTCAGGCTTTCTATTTCTTCCTGGTTCAGTTGTGGTAGTTTATATGTCTCTAGGAATGCATCCATTTCTTCCAGATTGTCAAATTTGTTGGCATAGAGTTGCTCATAATATGTTCTTATAATTGTCTGTATTTCTTTGGTGTTAGTTGTGATCTCTCCTCTTTCATTCATGATTTTATTTATTTGGGTCCTTTCTCTTTTCTTTTTGATAAGTCTGGCCAGGGGCTTATCAATCTTATTAATTCTTTCAAAGAACCAGCTCCTAGTTTCATTGATTTGTTCTATTGTTTTTTTGGTTTCTATTTCATTGATTTCTGCTCTGATCTTTATGATATCTCTTCTCCTGCTGGGTTTAGGGTTTCTTTCTTGTTCTTTCTCCAGCTCCTTTAGGTGTAGGGTTAGGTTGTGTACCTGAGACCTTTCTTGTTTCTTGAGAAAGGCTTGTACCGCTATATATTTTCCTCTCAGGACTGCCTTTGTTGTGTCCCACAGATTTTGAACTGTTGTATTTTCATTATCATTGGTTTCCATGAATTTTTTCAATTCTTCTTTAATTTCCTGGTTGACCCATTCATTCTTTAGAAGGATGCTGTTTAGTCGCCATATATTTGGGTTCTTTCCAAATTTCCTCTTGCGATTGAGTTCTAGCTTCAGAGCATTGTGGTCTGAAAATATGCAGGGAATGATCCCAATTTTTTGATAACAGTTAAGACCTGATTTAGAACCAAGGATGTGATCTATTCTGGAGAATGTTCCATGTGCACTAGAGAAGAATGTGTATTCTGTTGCTTTGGGATGAAATGTTCTGAATATATCTGTGATGTCCATCTGGTCCAGTGTGTCATTTAAGGCCTTTATTTCCTTGTTGATCTTTTGCTTGGATGATCTGTCCATTTCAGTGAGGGGAGTGTTAAAGTCCCCTACTATTATTGTATGATTGTCGATGTGTTTCTTTGATTTTGTTATTAATTGGTTTATATAGTTGGCTGCTCCCACGTTAGGGGCATAGATATTTACAATTGTTAGATCTTCTTGTTGGACAGATCCTTTGAGTATGATATAGTGTCCTTCCTCATCTCTTATTATAGTCTTTGGCTTAATATCTAATTGATCTGATATAAGGATTGCCACTCCTGCTTTCTTCTGATGTCCATTAGCATGGTAAATTCTTTTCCACCCCCTCACTTTAAATCTGAAAGTGTCTTCGGGTTTCAAATGAGTTTCTTGTAGGCAACATATAGATGGGTTTTGTTTTTTTATCCATTCTGATACCCTGTGTCTTTTGATTGGGGCATTTAGCCCATTAACATTCAGGGTAACTCTTGAGAGATATGAATTTAGTGCCATTGTATTGCCTGTAAGGTGACTGTTATTATATATTGTTTCTGTTCCTTTCTGATCTACTACTTTTAGGCTCTCTCTTTGCTTAGAGGACCCCTTTCAATATTTCCTGTAGAGCTGGCTTGGTGTTTGCAAATTCTTTCAGTTTTTGTTTGTCCTGGAAGCTTTTAATCTCTCCTTCTATTTTCAATGATAGCCTAGCTGGATATAGTATTCTTGGCTGCATGTTTTTCTCGTTTAGTATTCTGAATATATCATGCCAGCTCTTTCTGGCCTGCCAGGTCTCTGTGGATAAGTCTGCTGCCAATCTAATATTTTTACCATTGTATGTTACAGACTTCTTCTCCCGGGCTGCTTTCTGGATTTTCTCTTTGTCACTAAGACTTGTAAATTTGACTATTAGGTGACGGGGTGTGGACCTATTCTTATTGATTTTGAGTGGGGTTCTCTGAACCTCCTGGATTTTGATGCTTGTTCCCTTTGCCATATTGGGGAAATTCTCTCCAATAATTCTCTCCAATATACCTTCTGCTCCCCTCTCTCTTTCTTCTTCTTCTGGAATCCCAATTATTCTAATGTTGTTTCGTCTTATGGTGTCACTTATCTCTTGAATTCTGCCCTCGTGGTCCAGTAGTTGTTTGTCCCTCTTTTGTTCAGCTTCCTTATTCTCTGTCATTTGGTCTTCTATATCGCTAATTCTTTCTTCTGCCTCATTTATCCTAGCAGTGAGAGCCTCCATTTTTGATTGCACCTCATTAATAGCTTTTTTTATTTCAACTTGATTAGATTTTAGTTCTTTTATTTCTCCAGAAAGGGCTTTTATATCTCCCGAGAGGGTTTCTCTAATATCTTCCATGCCTTTTTCGAGCCCAGCTAGAACCTTGAGAATAGTCATTCTGAACTCTAAATCTGACATATTACCAATGTCTGTATTGATTAGGTCCTTAGCCTTTGGTACTGCCTCTTGTTCTTTTTTTTGTGGTGAATTTTTCCGCCTTGTCATTTTGTCCAGATGAGAGTATATGAAGGAGTAAGTAAAATACTAAAAGGGTGGCAACAACCCCAGGAAAATATGCTTTAGCCAAATCAGAAGAGATCCCAAATCGTGAGGGGGCGGGGAAGGGGATAAAAAGAGGTTCAGAAAGAAAAAAAAAAAAAAAAAAAAAAAAGAAAAAAGAAAAAGGAAACAAATAAAAAAAAAAACCAATAATGAAAAAAATATAAAAAGGAAAAAATATATATATATTAGATAAACTAGTTAAAAAACGTTAAAAAAGAAAAGGGTAAAAGTTTAAAAAAATTTAGCAGAAGAAGAGAAAAAAATTGAAAAAGAAAAAAAAAATTAGATTAACTGCAAGGCTAAAGAATCATGGGGAGAAAGCCATGAGTTCCGTGCTTTGCTTTCTCCTCCTCTGGAATTCTGCTGCTCTCCTTGGTATTGAAACTGCACTCCTCGTAAGTGAACTTGGTCCTGGCTGGGTTTCTTGTTGATCTTCTGGGGGAGGGGCCTGTTGTAGTGATTCTCAAGTGTCTTTGCCCCAGGCGGAGTTGTACCGCCCTTACCAGGGGCCGGGCTGAGTAATCCGCTCGGGTTTGCTTTCGGGAGCTTTTGTTCCCTGAGCGCTTTCCGTAGAGTCCGGAGGACGGGAATGAAGATGGCGGCCTCTCAGTCTCCGGCCCGGAGGAGCCGAGAGCTCGGGGTCCCACTCCTCAGTGCGCCCTCAGAGAACAGCGTCCAATTACTCCCGTCTGCCTGGCCTCCGGCCGCGCTCCGAGCTCACCGAGCCTGCGACCGGTTCAAGGTAAACCCGAGCTGTGAGCTCACTCCTCGGCTCCGTCTCTGTAGCCGGCTTCCCTGTTCTAATACCTGCGAGCTCTGCGACACTCAGACACCCCGATCCTTCTGTGACCCTGCGGGACCTGAGGCCACACTGGCCCCGCGTGGGCTTCACCCCAGTTAAGCCTCTGGAGCGATGTCCCTCAGCGGAACAGACTTTTAAAAGTCCTGCTTTTGTGCTCCGTTGCTCCGCCACTTGCCGGGAGCCGGCCCCTCCCCCCGGGGTCTATCTTCCCGTCCCTTTGGATTCACTTCTCCGCCAGTCCTACCTTTCAGAAAGTGGTTGATTTTCTGTTTCTAGAATTGCTGTTCTTCTTCTCTTCGATCTCCCGTTGGATTTGTAGGTGTTTGCAATCTTTACATAAGCTATCTAGCTGATCTCCCGCAACCTGTAGTAGTCTCAGCTGCTACTTCTCCGCCATCTTGACTCCTCCCCCCAGTACTTTTTTTAAAATGTGAATTAGTCTGCTCACTTTGGCAGCACATATACTAAACTGTGAATTAGATGCGCATATTTAAATGCTAGGAGTGTTCACATAAACAAAGACGTACTTATGGGTTCTCTAAAGTGGAAGGTCTGGATACAGAGGATCTGCATTTCTGCACAAGGCTGTCCCATGCTAGAGAGTAGCAGCTATTTCCCCAAGACCTGGCAATGATTTTCAGTTGCTTTCCGCCCGTAGCTCACCTCTTACATTAACTACCTGCCTGGCCCCACCAGGCATTAGAGTCTGTAGACCCTATGACAGCAGTTCTCAAGGTAGGGTTCCGGAACCTACTACCTAGAATCAGCATCACCTGGGAGCTTGACAGAAATGCAAATTATCAGACCCCACCCAGGCCTACGGAACCAGAACCTGTGGGGTGGGCCAGCGCTCTTTGCTTTAACCCACCTCCAGGTGACTCTGACACTTCTTATGGTTGAGATCCCCTACCCTGGGGTAAGAAGCACATGCTTGGGAATGAGAGGAACAGGTTCTAAGTCATCACTGCCACTTGCTGTGAAAACTTAGAAAAGTTGCTTTACTTTGGGGGGCCTCATTTCCCTTCTCTATAAAGTGAGAGAGTCAGGGACTAATTGGTTTCCAAGAGTCTTCTATATTCTATATTCTTCAGGTCTGTGGACAAATAACTAACATTTTTAAAGCACTTTCCATATGCCAGAACTGAGCTAAGCACTTCACCCAGATGATGTCATTTAGCCCTGACTGTTGCAGTGGTCCCCTCTGAGGACTCATTTTACAGAGCAGAAAAATGAGGCACAGAGGTAAAATGACACACCAAACTCCCTGACAGAAGACCCTGATTTTATGTAGCCTGGAAAGCTGATGAGCCCATGGCTCCCTGATATTCTACCTGCATGAAGAGGTGTCTGAAAGGTTAGGACAGTGATGTGGCCAGCACCTTAGAGCAAAGCAGGCTGGCCCTTCAAGGCAGACAGGCCATGTTTTGCTGAGCAAGAAGGATTATCAGAAATAGAGCATGGCAGTGGTAGCCTTGTACTGCCCCAGTTAAAAGCAGCAGGCAATGGCCGTAAGAGTAGGGCTAACAGGCATATGGAGGTTTGGAGAAAGCCAAAGCAAATAAGCATGTGTAGTGAGGACTAGCCAGGCTTTGGAACCCCCCATCCCTCTGTGGAATCCCAACTCTAGCCCTTACAAAGTGCTAGACCCAAGTGACCTTGGGAGAGCATTTCCGCCAGCCTTAGCCTTGGTCTCCTTATCTGTAAGACAGGGACAATGATAGCCACATTGCAATGCCTGGGAGGATTAAATGAGCAAACTGGTTTATAAAAAGCACTTGGTGGCTATCGTCAACACTAGCACCCTTGCCCCTTCTGAGCAGCCTTAAGAACACCTTGCAGTATTGGCTATGTTGGTGCAGAAGCTGCGCGATCTTGGTAGGAAGAAGCCTCCCTCCTCAGGCAGGCCAGTGGGCTCCGTTCACTCGGAACACTTCGCTTCCCAGCTGTCTCGTCTCATTGCCCTCTCTCCATCTGCCAGTGTTCTGTAATTTTTTCCTTTCAGACCTCCTCTCCGGGGTCTGTCTCCCCTGAGAATGGCTGGCAAATAACTCTAGGAGGATTTAGATCTTTATTACCACTTAGAGTTTCTTCTTGACACGAGTAGGACAAAAGAGCATTCACGTTCGTGGAGACCCTCCATTCTGAGATTTGGGAATGGGGGGTAGCTCCCTTCTCTTTCTCCTGACCCAGGAAGAGCCCTTTGGCATGGTTCAAAACCAAACAGCCCTGGTTCTGCCACTTACTAGCTGTGTGGTTTTGGGAAAGTCACTGTGTTATCATCCACACAATGGGTCAATGGCTTAGCAGGTGCATAATGAGAGAAGGTAGTTCCCTTCCATCCTCCAATTAGAGGAGACATATCATTTTGCGCAGAAAGATCAGGAGGGTAGAATAGAGTACATTTGAACTCTGGGTCTCAGAACGAAAAATTCGCAGGAATAACCCGAATGGCAGTGAAAATAAAACAGTGCCATTAATTGAGCTGCTGTTCTGTTGTCCCAGATGGCGCTAGGCATTTTGTGTGTCATGTCTCATTTGATTTTACTAAGAGTTCTTTTCAAGTTAGGGAGATATTATTGTCACCATTTCAAAGGTGAGAACATCGTGGCTCAGAGAAGTGAAGTGGGTCGCCCAGGGCCCTCAGTTAATGACTGGCTGGGCTGTGTCAGCAGGTTTGCGCAGCCTCCTTATGTGTCCACTGAGGAATAGAAAGGACCATGGGTGTGCCCCCTTCCACTTAAAAATCACTCATTCTTGCAGCCTGCAGAGTATTTAATCCTTCCGGAAGTATGAGCCCCAAGGTTTTTCTCTAGTACCTCTGGTTTTTGCTTATTATTTTGATTTTTCTAAGGCCTTGATCCTTTGTGTGGCCTGATTGTTTTTTCCTGGCTTTGAGCTCCAAGACTTGTCCTTACTTGCATAGGAGTCACCCAGAATATCGATGTGGTTCTTTTCCAGAAAGGTGACTATCCCCCACATTGCTGGCTCCAGGAAGACACACGGGCAAGGCTAGGCAGGCTCCAGTCCTGGCTCAACAGCTCATGGCCTCCCTCTCCTGCTGCCCACATTCCTTTCACAAACCAACAGCTGATTGAGGCTCTTCAGAGCCAAAGCCGAGTTTACACATGAGGCCCAGATTATTCCACAGGTGACCTCGGCAGCAATAATTGTGAGGAAGGTGAAATTTAGCAGTGTTTCTGCCCTTGAGGGAGAAAGAGACCCAAGCTTCAGGTCTCTTGAAGAGAAAAGTAAGCCTCCAGCTCCTAGGATCATTCTGGAAGGCAGCAGCGAGGGGAGTAGTGTTCCCGCCTAGCCTGGTGCATCAGGAGGCAGGAGTCTGAGGGATAAGATGTGTTAGCTTCTCTAGCTGGGTGATAGAGGGGGATTAGTCACAGGAAGTCCCAGAGGTCTTTCCCAGGAGCTCTCTTTAGCACCTTTATCCTTATCTTTATTAAGTATATCATTAGCTGGTTTTCATATTTGGAGGAAAGTGCAGGAGAGTTTTAGAAATTGGCTTATAGCACTGCTCCTGTGTTGGGCCTCAGGTGAGCAGAAGTCCAGCAAAGCACTGGCAATAGCCAGGCATCCCAGCTCACTCTCTCAACAGGGGCGCATGGAAATTCATTCACGCATTCGTTCACGCATCCATTCACTCCATCCCACAAATCTACTGAGGACTTGCTGTCTATCAGGCACTACTTCAGAAACAGGCTGGTTTCTTCTCTCATGGAGGTCCATTCTAATGGGGTGGGGAGAGACAACAAATGAGCAAACCAAATAGGGAAAATAATTTTGTGTGATCATGAGTGCTCTGAAAAATCACACAAGGAGAGTTTGTCATAGACAAAGTCAGTTTTGAGAGAAGTTAATAGAGATGGAGTGGGCAGCCTAGACCTCACTATGGAGAGGGTGTTTGGGCTGGGACCTATACAGGGAGATGGAGCCAGCTAGGCAGAGATCTGGGGGAACAGTTCTCCAGGGAGAGGGAAGAGCATAGGCAAAGGCCCTGAGTCAGGAAGGAGTTCAGCCATGCTGCAGGGCCAAGGACGAAGGCCAGAGCGGACAGCTGTGGAACGCTGAGTACACTAAAACTGGAACGGCATAATGTTCCTGGCACAGTTCTAACATCTTATATACAACGTCCACTTCCTTCTCACATAACTCCACTGGGTTCCTGGGATTGTTCTCATGTAGAACTGCAGAACTGGAAGTCCCAGAGATTACTCACGCTTCCCAGGTCGCACACCAAATGAGTTGAGAGAGCCATGCTGTTAAACTGGGCAGTCTGATAGCAGACCCCACACTTCTAACTGGCACATTACACAATACAGTCACTGTGAACCCACTTGAATTAATGAACTGAGCCAAGACTAGAAGGAGGATGTGTATCTTGGAATAGGATAGAGCCTTTTCCAAGGGGAACAAGGAAGGAACTGGCATTCATTGATGGTGCCCAGGCTGAGAGCCAAGCACTGGGCCACACACTATCTCCTCATCCATTACCCTCACCGCAACCCTCCAAGGCAGACTTCATTAGCCCCTTTTTACAGATGGCAAAGTAGGGCTCAGGGAGGTGATGCCTCATGCCCAGGACCACTCAACTAATTCATGATTGTCCTGATTAGGATTCAGGTCTGCCTGCCCTGGAACCTGGGCTTATCCAACCCTCCATATTAAACAGTCTCCTTTTTGTTTCACTGTTTCTTATTTCCCCCCTCTAAAAGTGGAGATGAAGATTTCCAACGATGATAGAACCTTAACAATAACATCTGTTCTGGGGGGAGGGAATGACCAGCATGCATTGTCTTCCTATTGCCTGTGCCCTAGAAGAGAGGGACAGGAATGGACCCTTCTGTGTCATAGTGCCTGCTAGGTTGGCATGAGCACACAGGCATTCCATAAATAAAAAATAAATGCCACACCATGCAGCATTCTGAAAAGCTATGCCCCAGGGGACAGGGAGTGGTTGTTGAATTGCTAGAAGCAGGGTGGGAAGGTGCCATTTCTGTCCCCCTTAGATCTCTCCTCCTGGGGCTGACCTCAGTTTTGGAAGACCCAGAGAGTTCCTCCTGTAAGGCACCAAGAGAGGAGCCAGACCCCCACTGGATAGCACACCTGACTTATTTTCCAGTTCAAACTCGAGGTGTGAAAATTCCATCTGACAGCTTCTTTTATTCATTCACTTAACAGAGAGTTATTTGTCTATTACGGCCTGGGCTCTGGGGAAAATGTGAATAATAGTAAAGATAAGGTTCCCAGTCGTGTGGGGCTTGCATTTTGATAGAGGAATTCAGAATGTGTTTTTTTTTTTTTAAATAAAGGGTAAACAAATAAACATGCACATAAATTACTTTCAGATTGTGATAAGTGCTATATATAAAGAAGATAATAAAATAGAATAATGTTAGAGAGAGACAGGGTGGTGAGGAGAGGATGATTATTTTCACCTTTCTGTATTTTTTCATACCTACCCATCCATGATCTGCATATATTTTCATACTTACGTCCTTGATCTGCATCTATCTATCTGCCTACACACGCACAGACACATACATTTATGTATTATTCCAGGTCTATCCTTCTCTCAGTCCCTCCATTCCTTCTCTCCTACCTTATTCCTTCCTTCCACAGATAATTTTGCCCCGACCCCAATCCCTCCAGGGCCAGACCCTTGGGGCAGTTTCTGTGTTTCCTGTGCTGACCAGGAGCTCCCCAAGGACCAGCACCCGGTTAGTCCCCCATGTCTTCCATGTACCAAAAGCACCGTTCAGCATAAGGCAAGCATGACAAGGGTTTGTTAAGTCACCAAATTAAAAGAATATCCCCATACTGTGTTTACATTCATCCAGTTCCAGAAGTGTTAAGAGAAGCCACTGAGTGCCCCTCCTAATTCAGAACCACTGTGTTTTCTAACAGAGAGGATTGTTATTCAGTGAAAATCAGAGCATGCCGTTAAAGGTGGATAGCTCTGTGTAGAGCTCCCGGGGCATGGTTTTGAATGTAAACACAAAAGCCCAAGACTGTTCCATTCATGCTTCAGCTCCCTGGATGATTAATTCAATCTTAGAAACATTTACTGAATGCCTACTATGTGTAAAATGTGACAGAGAATCACGGAAGATACAATTCTTGCCCTCCTGTTCCTTCTACTTCTCAAGAGGGAGATTGAGACAAGGCAGATTCCAGTGTGGGCACAATTCTAGACACAGGTGCCTGGGAACTCTCATGGAGACCCCCAAAAGGAGAAAATTCATTCCACTTGTCATCGTGCTGCTTGAGGGGATGGCTGCTTAAATGACCTTGGAAGAGATAGTGGCCAGTAGCCCAGTTCGGTGGAAAAGCAGGAGAATCAGTGAAGGAAAAGTGGAAACTAACTTGGAAAGGTGGTTGGAGCCTGAAACTCTGAACAGCATGTGCACTTGACTCAGAGGTGGTATAACTGGGAGCGGGTTGTGGGGGTGGGGGGTGGGGGTGTGTGGTGGCTTTTTAATGAAGAGGGTGACAGGGAATGGAATGCTATGATCAGGTTAGAATTTGATTTCTTTGGGCCATGGCCCCCAAAGCAAATAACATGTTCAACGTGATCTTTAAAATAAATTACAGAGATCAAAAGGGAGGAGAGTAGGAGAGATTCTGGGTGTACACAGAGGTGTAACTTTTCAGAGTTCATTTAATTAAAGGAGCTGGTGGAGCAGGGTATCACCCTGTCATTTAAGACTTCTGGATTAAAAAAAAAAAGCCAAAGGTCTCATTTTTGAAGTGAGGAATGCAAGTGGACTCTGGAAGACACATACGTCTTCCTATCAGTTAGCAAGTAAGCCTTCTTTTTTGATTTCCTCTGAGACTGAATACTTGTTTAGATTGTCCTCTAGCAGAATTGCACATTCACCAGGGGAAATGAAAGTCACAGGGAAGGAGGGGCTGTCCTTTCAGAGACCACCAGTACTGCTCACCAGCAGGTCTGGTGCCCTCCAGGCTGAAGAATGCTCAGGCTCCAGCCAAACCAGATCGGTCTTGGGAGTGGCGCCCTGCTCGCCTTCTGTGTGTTGTGGCCTCACAAAATGCAGCAGGAATCGTTTTGGGCGGTAGCTGACAGCTTGGCTTCTGGAGCCAGCCTGTCTGGATTCCAACCCCACAGCTGCTATTGTCTAGCTCTGAGCCTTTGGGGGATGTTATTCACCTTTCTGGGCTCAATATCCTCATCAGGGAACAAGTAAGCCTTCCTTGTAAGGCTTTTAGGATTAAGTGCACTGACATAGGCAAGGAGCTTAGGCAACGTCTAGCGTGTACTAAGAGCTCAATAAATATTAGTATTATCTCAGCGCAACGGCCTTTTCAGACTTTCAAACAACCGAAGCTTTCAGGGGACAAATTTGGACAAACAGGAGCGGAGACGGCTCTGTGACCAGGATTGAGAGTCTTGAGTTTGGGGGCACACGACACATAGCTCTCTTGAGGCAGAGGAATCGTTCACTGAGGGTTACGTGTTCCTATTTTGGTGTTGGTTCTTGCACCTGGATTTTTTTCGCGGTGGTTTTTCCATATGACAGCAAGCCTCGGGTGTGCTCTTTTCACCTATGAACTATTTTATCTGGTGTGGTGTTTTTCTGGGCACTTCGTCATTATTCCCTATAACAGTGACATTCTGTCACAGCATAATTTGATCTCTTCTGACTGCTGGAGTATTAGGATCAGATCCCATCCTGCCTCTTTTTGACTAACCACCAGCATAGGCAGACTCCTTGCATGATCTGGGGTTCAGGGTCCTGCTTTGTAGGCTGAGCCTATTGGACTGGCGGTCAAACACTGTCAGCTCATGGGGTGACAGACCCACAGTGTTTTAATTGTCCCTCATGGTTATAAAGTGAATTCTGAGTTAGATGGGAATATATAAAATTTGGGAGGTTTTGTATGATCGTCAGGTTTTCTAGCTGTTGAGAATTCAGACTAGCCGGCTTGAGTAGGCCTGCCTGATATGGTGATGATTGGTGAAAGCCAGTGACAGGTATCTGCTTTAGATGAACACAGTCCCCACCATTCCCTCTTGTCTCCCTCTCTGCTCTCACTTATCATGACTCTTGCAGGGAGAGAGTAGAAATAAGAGGGAAGAGAAATGTTTATTATGCTCATTTCTTTATAAACAATGGAAGGACTTTGGGTCTTACCGACATTAGCCTGGACAGTATTACAGGCCCTTCTGGCTCACATTCTTTGAGTCTTTTGTTCGTTCCACAGCCATTCCTTCCAAAGTTGTATTATGTGGCCCCACTCAGGAGGAGTTCTTAATGCTTTCACATAAGATGTCAAATGGCAGACTTGGGACTTGAATTCAGATCTCACGGATAAAAATTTAGAGCTCTTTCCCCCTCCCTCACTTAGACTTCTGAATTAGGAACATTTGGCTAACTGAACTAGAAAGGCTGCTATGGGCCACCAGCTCCACACTGGGGACTCAGAGATGGCTTGGGTGTCACATCTACCAAAACATCTCAGCCTGTACAATACAGTGCATTCATCAGTCACTCAACAGATAGTTGTCAATAGAAATCAAGTCCTTGGATATTAAGAATAGCAGGATGATGAAGGTCCAGGCTATCACACACACACACACACACACACACACACACACACACAGAGGTGTACATACACCAAGTGCTGTGCTCTTCTACACACTGAACGAGGCAGAGGCTATCACTATAACCATTTTACAGATGATGAAACTAAGAAACTGAAAAGTTAAGTACCTTGCCCAAATCACACAGCCAAGAAGGCCGCACCAGCACCAGACCTCCAAACCCTCAGACTTCCCACTCTTTGGCACAATGTTATCTTGGCCGTCTCTCAGCCAGGAAGTCACTTCTTTTGCACAGATGACATTATCGGTGTCATTGTTAAATATTCCTACTTTTGCAACATGTGAAAGAGAGCCTTGTAGTTTAAGTTACCCAAACCCCATGGGTTTCTCCTACTATTTCAGAGAGATAGAAGCTTTTCTTTGCCCCTAAACTGTCACTATGAAAATAAAAGAAAAAAAATCCACCAGAGGACTAAAATCTCTCATTTTTTCAAATAAAAAATTCACTGTAGCAGAGCTTTTCTGCACGCAACACTGGGAAGAGACCCTGTTCATACTCAACTAACTTCTTCATTTGACAGCTTCATGGGCATCTACTGTGTGCTTAATGCTCTGCTTGTGCTGTCTATGCAGGAATCAACGTCCCTACGTAATTCCGTCTGTGCCCGGGTCTCTCTTCTGCAGAATTCCAACTATGACTCCCCTCTAAGCAAGGAATGGAGAAGCAACAGTGAGTCAGATTTGTACGATGAGTCTAATGCGGGTGCCCTGTTCTTCTCGAAGTTCCCCCACAGGTGGCATCTGAGCCAGCCAAGCCCTGAGACCTCCCAGGCTGAGAAGGTAGTGTGCCATTTTGGCACATGAGACCATGCAGGAGTAGACAAAACTGCTGTGCTAGCCAAAGAAGCTTCGCAAAGGGGTGGAAAGCTTTTCCTCATCCCTTGGATACATATCAGGGCTCTGGTCAGCCTTGCCCTTGGAATTTTGACATGCCTAGTAAAGCACTGTCATCACCTTTTCCATCCTGGGAGTTGTCACATGTAGAGAGTGAAGCCAGAATAGATAAGGAAGGAATGGGCAGTTGGATAGATATCTAAATGGAATCTTAAATATATAGCAAAGTCTGGAAGGATGCCCACCAAACTATTAACAGTGGACACATAGGGAGAGAGGGTCAGAGAGAGAGAGAGGAGTAGGTTGATTGTGGGAAAGGGAGAGATTCACTTTTTATTCATGAGTCTTATTAATGGGTTACTTGAACAATACACATATATTCCTATTCTAAAAGGGAGTTTAGGTTTTAGAATAAGGCCGGAGTGTAAGTCCTAGCTTCCACTGCCTCTAAGAGCTATGCGACCCTGAGCAAATTATTTCAAGTCTCTGAACTCCAAATCCCTTGTTTATAAGATGAAGTTTGTTGTGCGGATTCAATGAGCTTAAGTACTGTGTAAAATCCTGATGGAACTGTCAATGGCTATCAGCTCTTTTTTAAAAAAACAGTATTTTTTGCATCACTGCTACTATGCAGGTAAGGCTGAGAGTGAGCTAGAGAGGAGATATGGAGGGCAGAAACACCACAGGGGAGACAGCAGCAGCAGGGCTGAGCAAGGGATGGAGGCTTTTGATGCCATGTAAATTGCACTCCTAATTTGTAAAGCTGTGGCAGCGTTTGTTTTCTCCTCTGGAAACACCCAGGGTCACCAGGCATCTTGTGGAATTGAGTGCCTCCAGGCATGGGCATGGGCCTGACCCAGTTGGTTTCCCACCGGAGCTGTGCTGATAACTACCCAGTGTCCTTGGAAAGGTTACTTACCCCCGTGTCAGTTTCCTTGCCTACGACTTGGGAATAGTTCCTAACTCAGAGATGGCCTCAAGGATTCGATGAGCTAATACGTGCAAAAGGTTCAGAAACAGAGGTTGGCAAAGAGGAAGTACTTAATAAATATTAGTTCTTGGTATTATACATTCTGGTATTAGCGCACTTTTAAGATTTTCAAAGGCTCTAGCCATTCTTATTTTGGGAGATTTTACTTCACATCTTCTCAAACAGTAAAGTTACCCACATTCCACATTAATATTTTTTGAGGTAAAATATTTAAAAGGTTTTTGTTTTTGTTTGTTTTTTTTTTTGTTTGTTTGTTTTTTAATGATTTGGGCTGTTGAGTAACTCATGGCTATAAGCCCTCAGCACTCACCAGGCATATTTGAAAATTCTTTCAAAGTGGAGAGTCCTAAGGAACAAGTTGCTTTTAAATATAATGAAAATTTTTAATGAATATCCAACTTACCAATTAATGGTATTTATGTAATGTTGCATTATGGAGGCATTTAATTAAACATTTGCTCATTTTGATTTTGCAGTTTTCCTTTTACATTTTGAAGCCAAAAAAAATTTTTTTTCAGGGGCGCCTGGGTGGCTCAGTGGGTTAAGCCTCTGCCTTCAGCTCAGGTCATGATCTCAGGGTCCTGGGGTCGAGTCCCGCATCAGGCTCTCTGCTGAATGGGGAGTCTGCTTCCCTCTCTCTCTCTGCCTGCCTCTCTGCCTACTTGTGATCTCTCTTTCTCTCTGTCAAATAAATAAAATCTTTAAAAAAAAAATTTTTTTTTTCAGGCCTCAGTCAAGGTAATTGTGACAAGCTGTCAACTTGTGGCCAGAAAGATCTTTCTAACCTCCCTGCCTACAGCTATGGCTCAGCAGTCAGGTGGGACTTAGCCTCAGAAGGGACCTATGAGTTCATCTATTCCTGTTCTCCCATTTCGTGAATGGGGAAACTGAGGTCCAAGGAAGGGATTGACTTGCCCAAAAGATAGTTGGTTCCCCAAATGCAAAGTCCTGGACCTTCCAAACGTTTTTTTTACACATCTTCAAGTGGCTTCCAAAGTCAAGGGGAGTGACTACATGAGTGGTCAAGTTTGCTGATGCCTGGCAAGGCTCAAATGCACATCTGTGCAACCCAGTGACTAAGTCAATAGTGACTTGAACCATCAGGGAAATGTCCATGAAATACGAGTAGGAATTTTCACCAGTTGTTAGAACTTAGCAGGGGCATTAGAAATCAATTGCAGACAGTGCCTTACAGAGATTCAGAAATGATGGAAAGCAGGAGAGCTGCATGGTCATTCCCAGGGGAGGTGAGAAGACCAGGCTTTTCTATCTACTTAAGGCTCAAAGTGGTCCTGCAGGAGAGGAAGGGGAAATCCCCCTGCCCAGGACCACCAGGTACAGAGGGTCATTTGGGCAGTGCCAGGGCATGCTCAGAGAGTGATGTGTCTTTCTTTCCTTTAGAAGGGTTCTGGGCTCTAACATATAACTACGTGTATTCAAAGGTATGTAAAAAAGGAAGGGAGGGAGGCTGCCTTTGTACTCTTCTTCAGCGGTTAAACAAAGTCTATTTACAAACAGTGCATTTACAAATAGCCACTGTGCAAAGACTTCATAGATTCAGTTCTTTTTCATGTGTCACGGCCAAGGTGGTCTTGCCTGGACCCGGTCAAGTCCAAGCAAGGCAGATGTACTTTGGACAACTAATGTGCTCTACCTGGGCTGTGGGGGCCCTAAGAAAGAACAAGACATGGCTCCGGACCTTGGAGAAGCAGTTAGGTGAGGGTGAGGAGACTCAGATCTGCAAAGGACAGGGCACTCCACGAGGATCTGGAGTCTGATAGTCTTCCCAGTTTGGGCACAAATTTGCTGCATGTTTTTGGTCAAGTCACTTAAGTTCTCAAAGGCTCAGCTTCCTCCTCTGTCCTACAAAGGCAGGACTTGATGACCTCTACAATCCATCCTGGTTGAACAGGTGCTATGCTACATGGCAAAAATTATAGATGCTGCTCTAAGTGTCTCCAAGAAAGGGCTTCTCAGAGATGACCACATGTGTGAGAACAGCTAGAGCAGAATTAGGGAAAGGGTTCAACCACAAGTGATGTTATTAACCCAAGAGATTGCCTCAGTTCTCACAGGAGTCCTCAACACAAGGCTATGAGGCACCTCGGATCTAGCTACTTCCTTCAGGTCCCTCTCTCTTGAGTTGTATTAGAACTCAAAGAGCATAGAAGTTACCTTTGGGATCTCAGATAGGATGTGGGTTAGAATTAAGGAAGGACTTCTAGACAAATGCTTTAGGAGGTATAAGCATGTAACCAAACAAGGAGAAAGGCATCCTCTCTCTTTTAAAAGCCTTAAGATGCTGGACACAGGTACATTTTGCATTCCTGAAAAGCTGTGTGCTAAGAAAATGCATTGAATTGATCCCACTTAAAATGCACCAGGAGTGCTCACTATTTAAAGATGCTGGAATGCCCTTAAATTCACCTGTTTGTAAATATAGACTTTGTTTAAACAGGTTTTTAAAGTGAGTTTCCTTGACTGAATCTCTCTGGCAAAGAAGAGTACAAATGCAGTCTTTTTCAGAGGTAGAGAAATGGATTCAATTCATTCCCAAGATTTCTTTCAGAAAGTCTGGGAATGCCTCACACATAAGGCAACTCGCAAGACTTTTCTGCCTTGGCCCGTATGGCTGGTTTCTGTTCCTGGGTGTTCTGTAGAACCAGCACAGTCTCCCTAAGCATGTCTCAATCAGCGACACCAGGGAAGGCTTGTCCTGGAGGGTTCGGGCTGGGACCCCCTGGCAGTCGAGCAGAATTTGGGATTCTGTTCCATCTCCATTTGCTCTGTCCTTGGTGCGTTCTAGTAATGAGACTGTAAGAGCAGGAGGGTGGGAACTGTTTGGGGTTTTGCTTCTCAGTGTCTGGTGTGTAGCAAGCACTCAATAAATAGTGGTGAATAAATGAATGAGTAAAAATGGGCACCATCAGTCCTAATTGGCTGTGTGACCTTTAGTCAGTCACTTAATTGCTCTGAGCCACAGTTTCTATGTTTATAGCCTGGGCGGGAATAATAAGAGTTTTTACCTCATGGGATTATTGTGAGGATTAAATGAGACCAGAGACAGAGAACACTTAACACATTGTCTGGTATATAAGGACTTGACCAATGTTAGCTATTACTATTATTTTAGTGTAATGCTAATGCTTACTTTCACAAGCCTGTGAGGATAAGTATAACTGTCCCCACTGAGCAGATGAGAAAACTGAGGCTCAGAAGTATCAGGGGCCTCCCCAAGGTCACAGAAGGAACTGGGATTCTTTCCACTGCTGAACAGTGAATGAATACATGGGGATTTCCTTCCCACTCCTGGAACAATAGAGGCAATGCACTGGGAAGGCTCAGGAATACACAGGACTCCTTCTGGCTTTTCCAGACTCTCAGGCTGTCCTGGTTTGGTGGGGTGAGGAGCTTTGAACTTCCCAGCTTCCTGATCAGTTCACGGCTCTGTTAGCTCTAGGATTGGTTGGGTTCCAGTTAGTGCCACGGTTCCCCCTCACCCTCTTAACTACCCCCTGCTGGTGGGCATTAATGATTGCCTTAAACAAGCCTGCTTACAGAGACACACTGAGCTCAGCAGCAGAAGGGGAGGTTTCTACTGCAAAGTCTACCCTGGGCAAGCACAGTGCCCGGAGAGGCCCTGCCGGTCAACCTCCACTGAGACCCTGATGTGCTGTGCTCTGGAAAATTAGAGCAGCCCAGGCACATTTAAAATTCATCTGGTGGATATATCCACCCTGAACAGAATGGATAGACGTGCATATGGGAAATTCGATGTCCACAGATCCACATAGATGAACAAAGCACGGTCTTTAGTCAACTTGATTATCTGCCCTCCTGGTGGGGAAGGCATCCTGACTAAAGGAGCACACAGATGCTCTCGAAGCCTTGCTTTGCAGGAAAAGGAACCTGCCACATTCGCACCTTGATGGCGCTACTGTTAATGACAAGCTTCTGAGACTATTAAATACCATCTTCGTTTTCCTTCCCCATCGACGTTTGGATTTCTAGGGGCAATGAAAAGCCCCAGAGGTGGGCGAACAAGAGCAGGGCAAACAGAACGTCTGAAAAACCCATCATCCCAATAATAGTGCTGATGGTTTAGAATGTTCTCATTGAAATCCTGGTGTGCACATTTAATTTATAGCTCTCCATGCACATACAGTGGGGCTGTTCCCTTCAGTGCCCGCACTCCTTCTTATTAGTAAAAGAGAGGACAAAGGGGAATTTTTTTTTCCCTTTTAGGGGTATGAATTTGCAGCATGCGGTTTAAATATTCATTTTATAAGAACAATGTTCACATTTTAAGATTCCGTGTTAGGCACAGAGTTCTCTTAAAGATTGTTAAATAGGTACTAAGGCCAGGAAAAAAGCTGGGGTGCCAGCAATGCCCAGCCATAGAGAGGCCGATCACGCAGAGGTGGCTGTCATTTACCAAGCACCCAGGCACCTTCATAATTGACACAGGGTAAAGTGTTCTCACCTTTTCATGCTTCTCTTTGTTGCCAAAAATACTTAAGACAGTAGGAAAAAATATATACAGTATGCGTTGTGTCCCTCAAATGATTGTGCTTTGTCAGTATGACCAGCTCCTGGTTGGTTTGGTAAGGAATGGCACAGCTTCTCAGAATCGAGATCAAATACAATCAGATTACTGACTTCCAAAGTATTAAGTTTATGGCAGGGCAGAAGCAATGGATGAAAATCTAGGTAGTCTTGCAGAATATTCCAGTGAGCAGGAGTGGGTGTGTATGAGAAGCATAAACTTCTCAGCATATTTTAGGGGAATCAGAAGATCAGGCTCCAGAAGCAGAACTGGTTGAAAGTCTTGCTGTTACGAGAAGAACATCCCCACATGAGAAAGAACTTTCTAACAATTCTATCCATAGGAAAAGGGGATTCCTAATTAGGTGGACAGTTCCTTCTGTCTTAACTTATTCAAGCTGTGGTCATTGGATCTTTTCCTGGGGATGCTGCAGAGGGCATCAAAGTATGAGTGTGGGCATTGGCCTTAAAGAGTCCTTCCAGTTCTGAGGTCCTCTGACTTTATGTTTCTTATTCTTGGTCAGGTATTTTATTAACAAATGTTATCCTATCTGTGCCTTCCACATCATAAAATTCATCATAGATCTAGGAAGACCAAGGAAGAGTCATGTGGAGACCAGTTAGAACAATCAGAGGGAAAAATGTGAAATATAATGACAGGATGGAAAAGGTGTTTTCCCCTGGAAAGGAGGAAAGAGAAGCATCCCAGAGAGCCAAGCTAATCCTCAGAAGAAGGGCAAAGAGTTGCTTGGATTCTTTTGAGGTCCAGATAACAGTAAATGGGGTTACATTAAATTAAACCAGTATAAAGCAGGATCATCAGAAGGCAGAATGTTGGACCCCATGCTTTGAATCTCCTAGAGAATTTGCCTGGGTATGAGAACAGTCAGTTTGAACTGTATTTTTTCTTTGTGAAACTGATTAAAGTAAGGCCTACCCTGCTTCTCTAAGTCCTTTTATAATGACTCATGATAAATTCCTGCCAGTGTACAGTTACAGAGGAGAAAATAATGTAGTTTCTGCAGAAAGCTGTTCTTGTTTTCCATGTCTGAAAGGTAAAACTGTATAAATCAGTGTATTTCCTTTTTCTTCTGCCTTTGCTACTGGAGAACTCAGAACCTGATCCCCAGGTATTTATATCTCCTCAGTGGTGGTACCTGAAAGTCACTACTTCTGCTTCTTGATAACTCACTTCAGGACATTGAAAATATGTCTTGTGTTTTAATCTCTTATTTAACTCATGTCTTTTGGGAAGTGAGTAGGCTAAGCTCTCATATATTCAAGATGAAACAGAATAAAAGGGAGAACTATTAGAAAGGGACATGAGACCCTAGGATAGGTTTTCAAATATGGATTGGAGAATTCCTGTCACCGGAGAGGACCAGTAAAGGAGGGTGAGTCATTAGAGTCAACATGCTTCGTCATCATCTCATTATTCACTTCCACTGATCTTGTACAATGTTTAAACTTCTGTAACTGTCATCAGATACCCCTGTACATTACATTGGTAGGTGCTGGCAGTGAGAGCCAGGTTAGGTTGACCAGTTGTTTATTTGCAGTTTCATGAGCATAGATAAGTTTGGTCCTATGTCCTACAAGTTATAAGATGAGGAGAATTAAATGGGGGGGGTCCTCTTAAGGGCAGGAAATAGGTAATTTTTATCACAGATTTCTCCACACCCTAGTAAAAAAGCTGTCAGATTTCTGGTATCTCTGAAGGTTTGTTGAATTAAATTAAAGTGAACTGAATATAATTGAAATGACTTGAACTTCACTGAACACAATTAAGTTGAATTTCTTAATCTTGCCTTATATCAGGGGACTGTCTCACCTTTGCTAGCTAATCAACTCTAACAACAGAGCAAAAATAAACATAGCATGCTGAGCATAATGTTTAGAATTTAAACATATGTTTATTTAAGAAATATTTATTAGGTACCTCTTATATTCAGGCACTGTGTTAAGTACTAGGAAGACATTGGTGAACCAGGCAGACATTGTCCCTGACCTTGAGGAGCTCGGAAAGGAAAGGACCTAGGAAGGAAACAAGCACTAAACCTGTCAATGCATAAATAAATATGTGATTAAGAATTCTGACACGTGCTGAAAAGGAAAAAGCGAAGTTTTTATAGGAAAACTAAAATGAGGAACCTAGGAGAACAAGCTAACTTT
Organism: Lontra canadensis; assembly: GCF_010015895.1. NCBI lineage: Eukaryota > Metazoa > Chordata > Mammalia > Carnivora > Mustelidae > Lontra > Lontra canadensis. The sequence continues at coordinate 33,595,386 of NW_022630999.1, forward strand.
TCCAACATAGAGAAATACAGTGTGTCTGGACAGAGTGGTGGAAGATGAAACCAAAGACAAGGCTTTAGGTTTTATTGTGGCTAAGTATGGATGTAAGTAATGAGACTCCATTTTTTTATTTTTATTTATTTATTTTTAATCAACTCTGGTTTCTCCCTGGAGGAGAGGAAGCAAGACTGGAATCAGAGACCAGTTAGGAGGCTCTTGCTTTAGTTCTGGGGATATATGGTGGTGGATTGAACTAGGGTAGAGAGAAATGGAGAAAGTCCAGCCATATTTTGTACACAGAATTGGAAAGGACTTGGTCAACAATTACATGTGGCTGGGAAATCAAAGATGCCTGAAGCTTTCTGTACAGGCAACTGGGTGGACAGAGGTGCCACTTCCTCTATAAGGAAGAGGATTAGATTTGAAATTAAGTGAAGAGGTGAAGATCAAGAATTTAAACTGAGCATATTGAATGTAGGATACCTGTAAAATGTTCACCTGGAGTTATCAAATACATAGCGGTGTCTACACAGTCATTCTGTAACTATTTATTGAAAACCTAACTTGTGTCAGGCCCCAGAGTGGGCACAATGCAAAATGTATGTAGGGCGTAATCCTTGACTTCCAGGCACTTAACGCCTATTGCTTAAGATGACATATTAGACAATATTGCTATAGAAGGGAGGAAATTATTTTTAAAAATCATTAGAGAGAAAGAAGTAGGGTTGTGAGTTGAAAGGAGAAAAAAGCACTGGCTATTGAGATGGTGAATGGTGGGCATCAAGGTAGAAGTCAGAGTGAGGAGACAGGGAGTGGAGGCCAGACTCAGGGTGAGGCAGAATTCTTACTGCCCAGAACAGAGAAAGCTTTAGACCCTGTAGCTGCCTGGGCCATGCTCTGCCACCATCCCCCAGCCAGGTATGGTCAAGGAGGTGGAAGGGTGTTAGCTGGTCAGCTCCAGCTGGGATAAGCCCAGGAGTGTGAGAATTGATGTTAAAATGATGGTAAAAATGGTTAAAAGGAGGGTCTGGAGGAAATCTACCCACCGTGAAGAAGCCGAGGGACATTGGGCAGGTTTGTCCTGGAGAAACTGATGTTTCTCTTCCTTAGAAGTGAGGAGAACAGAAGTAGGCCTTCAGGCTGGCTCTATGGTCCCCACCTCTGTCCTTGGATTTCCACTGGATGGCCCTGGAACGTCTATCTGTGCTGGGAAACGAACACCCCACCCTTGCGTTTGGTGTTCACCAGGCACTGTTGCTTTTGCCCCAAAAAAGTTTGGAAAGGGCCAAAAATGTCCCTTGAAAAGTGCCTCTTGAGAGTAGTCCAGGGATAGTGTGCATAAATTTACATCCATGAACTGTTGTGAGATACAAAACAAAAAATCCCTGACTTTCTCTAAATCTAACCGGGAGCAGCCCTGGCCCAACTGAGCTAGCATTCACAGACTCAATCTCAGCTCCCTTCTTCCCGCCCAGAGAGCCATAGAGAAGTCCCTGGGGTCTTAACGTGCCGAGGAGCATCCTTGGAGATCCCTCTGGTCTCGGGCCCTGGCTGTTTGCCGCTGATTAAGCCATCATGTGATCACACATGCCGCTAACGATGAAGGCTTTGCTGATTAAGTACTGCTGGGGCACAGTTCCCTCGGACATGCAAGAGTTACTGATCTTTGCTACCTACAACTTCAACCCACCACCCGCCTTCTAGTGCTGGGAGTCTCTTTTTGCCCTTTCCCCTCAATTTCTGCCTTCTTCTCCCTCCTTGTGTCTTGTGTCCCCTTTACTCCTTCCTGGCCTCAGTTGCTCACCAGAACTGCTTTGCCCCAAAGCTCTCCAACACAATGATTCCTGAATGTTAGGGCCCATTAGAACCCCTTAGAAAGCTTGTGAAACAGATCACTGGGCCTGCTCCCAAGGTTCTGGTTCAGCAGAACTGGGAGGGGCCCGAGAATGTGCATTTCATAAAGGTTCCAGGTGAAATGTTGCTGCTGATTCACACCAAGCACACCCCTCCAAGGAGAGGGAACAAAATTCCTGGATACCTTTATGGAAATGGCAGGGAGAGGGGAGAAAGAAGGCAAGGGAAGTTATGGGAAGGTAGAAGCACAAATAAATATTTCAATTAATTACTATGCCAGTCACCATCTCATATTGAATGATAAAATTATATTGACCAAAACATGATTTAGATGCACATTTTGGGGGAACTCTCTCTTTTATTTGGTGAAGAAGACCCAGGGGAATTACATTATACCTTTTTATTCCTAGTGACAATGGACCTGTCCTTGTTCCCATCTTCTCCTGAGCCTAGAGCCCGGAACCCCTGGTTTGGAATCCCTCGTCCCTGCAGCTCATTATGTGATATTCAGAAAGTTGCTTTGCTCCTATTTCCAAGAGCAGACAACGCATTTTCTTTCTGTCGCCTGGACTTGTCATTGAGAAGGCTGGCATCATCTGCCAACCGTATTTGCAAGTAAAATGTCCAACTGGCAGGAGAGAGGCCAGGGAGAGGGACAGCTAGATGTGGTGGGCTGTGTCAGACAAGCAGGCTGCGGGAGCTCTCAGCCCTCTGGCCAGCTCTTCTGCGGTGAATAGAAACCTGGCATCATGTCTGCCTACAGGGCCTCCTGCTGCCTCTCCCACAGCACCTGGGGTTGGGGCTGCCCTTGAAAGGGCTGTGGTCAAATTTAAGCCAGAAACTGTCGCTAGCCGTGGCATACTGCAGAGTGATCAGGCTAGGCTACCCAGACTTCACGTCTTGTCGGGGCCACATACTAGTGGAGTGTAGCTTTGGACAAGCTACTTTTCTTCTCTGTGCCAAAGCTTCCTCATTGTAAAAGGCAGGCAGAAGATAATAGTATCCATCCTCAGTGTTGTTGTGGGAATTCAAAAAGAGAGTGTAGGTAAATTGCTTAGCATGTACCTGCCACATAGGAAGTGTACAAATAAAGGGGAGCCTTCATTCATTCATAACCATTACTCCATTCTGGATATTGGAGTTCATGTCCTAACTTTCCTCATGGACCACGAGCTCCTTGAGAGTGGACGCAGGCCCGATTCCCTTTTGTATCCGTCTATCACATGGCCACACACCTGTTGCAGCCTGGCTCTGTGCCTGTCGCTGTGCTGGGACCCTGCATCCAGCCGCACACACGCTTGTGCAGGCGTTGATGAGTGGTTAGCGGACAGAAGGGAAGGATTGATGAGGTTTCAAAACGTATCTTTCATTGAACAGCACCGAGTCCTAGAAAAATGCTTCTCCAACTTCAGGGTTTGAGAACTATGTACCTGGGAATCGAATTCTGATTCATCTAGTCTGGCTAGAGGCCTGAGAGTCCTCATTCCTAACAAGTTCCCAGGTGCCCCCACTCTTGCTGGCCAAAGCGCCAGGCTTGGGGTAGCGAGGTACTAGGTGTCTGTGCCTGACCACACTTACTGATTTGCAAAAACCGTGCAAGAATTTAGAAGTGAGAAAAGTGAGTGTGTAGGGGCTGAGCAGTTTATTCATGATGCCTGACCAGTCTGGAAGCTGGGTGGCCTGCCTCATTTTCCTCTGTTAAGCAATATTGACTCCCTAAAACCAGAGGTTCTTAAAGTTTGCTGCGCAAGAGAAATCACCCAGGGAACATTACAAATCCTGGTGCCTGGAGAATGGGATACCAGGGAATTCTAATGGGCAGTGGAGTTTGGGAACCACAACTTCCCAGCCCAACTTCATCCAAAGAACAACAGAGGAAGGAACCTCCTTCTACAGTCTCTCTAATTTCAGATGCCTTTCACAGCCTTTCAGAATTTGGAAACATAGGCCTCTTCATTATTTACAGATGTGGAAATTGGAACCTCTTCAGGTTAAAACACTCACCCAGGATTACCCAGTCCTTGACGGCAAAGTTAGGACTAGATAGAATTCAGACCTCTCAGCTCCCACTTTCCGTGTGCCTCCTTGTTCTAGCCAGCTGTGAAGGTGAAAACCAACATGAGTCCTGTACCAGAGAAGGATTCCAGAAACATAGGCTCTTCACTGGAAAAGCATCTTGATGCTCTGCCACCAACCAGAACCTCGGAGACTTAAAAGAGACCTGGGGTGGGGGGTTGAGGAGGGATGTCCCAGGCAACATGATCTGACATCACAAGGGCAGGGAAGTTTTCCTTTACAATAACATCCTGCCATTCTTGAGATGATAACATGGGATGGATGATGCTGTGAAGTTATAAAGGCTTTAAAATTCCAAAATGAGATGTATAACCCCATGATGGTAGGAACAAAATTAGTGGCTTGATTCAATGCAATTAACATTGATTATCTTAATCATGACATAATGTCAGTTTCATTGGACACTGCATGTTAAACATATGGAGGACGGCAGATGCATACAGTTAATCTTTTTTTGGCGGGGGCAGGGGAGCTTGACATGACTCAGAGTTGAAGAGCCCAAATCTTAGCTGTTTCTGTGTAGCCTTCCCTTATAACCATTGAAAAATTAGCCACGTGACATGCCTGCACTCTTTTTTTTTTTTTAAGATTTTATTTATTTGTCAGAGAGAGAGAGAGAGACAGAGCGAGCACAGGAGACAGAGTGGCAGGCAGAGGCAGAGGGAGAAGCAGGCTCCTCGCCGAGCAAGGAGCCCGATGCGGGACTCGATCCCAGGACGCTGGGATCATGACCTGAGCCAAAGGCAGAGGCTTAACCCACTGAGCCACCCAGGCGTCCCGACGCCTGCACTCTTAACTGTAACTATCTATTGAGCACTTATTCTGTGAGAACTGCATTATCCCTTTGTGAATGCAATCATACCTAATGTATGTAACAATCCCCCCCACACACGAGGCATCCTGGAGCAAATAGTTCAAAGGGGTGTGTTTGAGTGTGCATGCATGTGCTGGGGCCAGGAACACTGTGTGGACAGGCAGTCAGAGATGCGAGGAATATGATCTGGGTAAGTGCGTTGGATGGGAATTGGGACAAATTCTGCGTGGCCTGGTGGTAGTTTAAAGGAGGAGGTAGGAAGAGTAGAAGAAATGAAGTTGGGAACGGACCAGCTCATGCAGGGAATTTCATCCTGTGCCGCGAAGTTTGGGTTCTTACCCTCAGAGTCAGTGGGATCCATTGAAGATTTTAAGTAGGAGGGAGAGTCTCCTTCCCATGTCAGTACGACCGCATTCTGACTGCAGTATGGAGGTTAGAGGGGGCAGAGCTGGAGACAGGGTCCACTTAGAAGGATGGTGCAATGCGCCAGGTGGCAGTGATGGCCGCTTCAATTAGGGCAGGGAGAGTGGGCACAGAGAATAAGCACATGAAAGACAAATTACTAAATCCCTGAGGCTTGGTGATTTATGGAATGGAGCAGGAGTGGGGAGAAGAGAGGAGAGAGAGGAAAAGGAGAGAGAGAGATCGGAATCAAGGTCTATGGCTGGACTACTGTCTTCAGCTGAGTGGTCCTGAGAAGCAGCACACAGGGAAGAAGGAGAGAGGCTCTAGAGGGAGGGATGTTGCTGGCATCTTTATGATGAGCTGCCTATGGGCTATCCCAGGGGAAATGTCCAATAGGAAGCTGGACTCCTGGAATTCTTTATTGATCAGGAAAGACCCTAAAGCTGTCAACACTTTATATCTTATGATCTTAAGATAAATGTCCAAAAGAATAACAGCTTGACCCCAGTCACAGATGGGTTGTTCTAGCTTAGCATATGACTCAGGCCAATCAGCTAAGAAACAGAGGCCCTGTGGGCACTGGGATAGTTAAGAAGACCCTTTTTTCCTTTCTTTTCTTTTCTTTATAAATATTTATTTATTTATTTATGAGAGAGAGTGTGGGGGGAGGGAGAGAGGGAAAGAGAGAGAGAGTCTTAATTAGACTCCATGCTGAGCGCGGAGCCCAACATAGGACTGGATCTTACAACCCTGAGATCATGACCTGAGCTGAAATTAAGAGTCAGATGCCTCAAATGACTGTGCCATCCAGGTGCCCCAAGAAGACCTTTTTTTCTTTAAAATCATAGTAAATAAGGTAGTCCCCCCGAGCTCTTTGATGGGGGTTGTTTCATTCATTCTCTCCCTCATTTGAAAAACCTTTTACTAAGCACTTTCCATGAGTCCAGCATTGAGAATACAGGATATAGGAGGTCTCTGTCCTTGAGTACCTCTGGGACTAGTGGACAACACAGACACATGGACATATGATTATGATTCCATGTTATAAGCAGAAGGAGAGTTGGATGTCAATGTTAGGACCTCCCCCCAAGATGTTCTTAGACTTTGGGATGCTAAATATTGCCATGGAATGGGGCAGAAGAGCATCAGATGGAAACAGAGAAGGCTTCCTGAAGGAGGGAATGGCCCGTGCATGGGTCTTGAAAAATGAATTGGACTTCATGGTGTGTAAAAGAAGGCATCCTTAACTTGTGCAGACACCAAGGGAGAGGAGATAAATTTGGCATGTAGGTTGGGGAGGTGAGGAGAAGCAGGATTCAGTTTCTGGGCAGCCTTGCATGTCATTCTGGGGAGGCATTTGGGCTCAAAGGAATTGGTGGGGAAGAGGTCATATGTGTACATGCCCACAGGGACCAGGCAAGGACGTAAAACAAAACAAAACAAAACACAAAAACGAGGTAGAGTGACCAACTGTCAAGGTAAGAGCAGTTTCCTGGGACATGGGACTTAAGTGCTAAAACCAGACAAGTCCCCAGCAAACCAGGAAGTGTAGGTCACCCTAGAATGAGGCCAGGCCTGGGATACCAGGCAAGTGCACGTCCACCCCTCACGGGCCCTGTTCACATTAGGAGGTGGCCCCCAGTGCTGCCGTGTGGGGATGCAGAATGGTATATCTGGGTCTTCCAACAATTCGTTTTTTAAATGTTGACCCAAGAGTCAAATGTTTTCCTTTTTATTGTTATTTATTTTATTTTTTTGTTTGAGTCTTATTGGCACAGAAGTCACATGTTTTAAAAACACCATGCTGGCCCAACAAACCATTCCTGTGCACCGTGTGAGTGCCGCGGACTGTTGGTTTGAGATCTCAGAGCAAAGCGTCATAAGCAAAACCTCCCACATCCCACCCTGCTCCTGCCCTGAGGCACATTCAGACAATTTTCATTTCGCAGAGTGACTTCAGTGATCAATCGTTTGGTTTTTCAGTTTGATGCTGATTTGGATGCTGGGCACAGCACGTAATCGATCAAAGCAAGGATGAACGGTGGTGATAGAGACACCCATTCCATTTTTTTGAAAGATTAAATTTGTGTTCAATGGCTTGTTCTTCCCCAAATCTGGAAACCTACGTGGTGAGGAAGATAGAGCATGTGCATCTCAAGCAACAGCCTTAGGCATTAATTGAGGTCCATTTATTCTAGGTATCAAGACAACCCCTTGGTGGAGATAGGAAAAGGATCGTCACTTTGTTTGTAGGGAACTTGGAGGTCAGGGCCAGCATTTGGAGGCAGGGAAGAATGGTATATTTGATTGAACACTGCAGTCAGAACAGCTGGGTTCTAGCACCAGCCCTGGCGCTTTCGGCAGCTGTGTGACCATTGGGAAACCACCAAACCTCTCTGGTCCATGGCTTCTAAAAGGGCTCCCAAGGATCACCCACCCTATCATCTCTCTAATTCTAAGCTTTAACTCTGATTAGACTTTTGCTAGGAATTCTCCAGGCCTGCCAGGGTGAAAGAGTCAGCAGGGGTTTTAAAGAACAAATCAGCCCAGACAACTGTCACTTTTTTTTTTTTCTTTTCCAGATAGAATTAGTAGATATGGGGTTGTAGTATGTTGATCTGATATCTGGGCACCACCAGGCCAGCTCTCTGGATGGCATTTTTATTGTGTCACTGGATCTTCTTTAATTGAGCGTGGATTAGAACACTAGGGTGGGAGCTAGGTACAGGAAGAAAGCGTCAAAGGCAGGGGCTTTGTGGCTGGGGAGCCTTCTGCTCCAAGAGAGGGGTGGGGAGGGCAGGTGGGGGAGGACCTGCACTCATGCCAAACTGCAGTGTCACCTTTATTAATGATGACGGGGAGAGGGAGTCAGCAGGCAGCTAATGCGTACTGCAGAGGAGTAATTGGAAGGTGTTGTTACCATTCCAAAGGACAGGGAAGTAGAAGTGGGACAAATGGGAATTTAAAAGGAGGGGGGTGAGCAAAGGGAAAGAATGAAAAAAAAAATGGAGTATGATGTCATTTGGAAAATTGCAAACCAATAAATCAATGAGGTATCATTGCCAGGATAGAAAGGAAACAGCCTAAGGAGCCAGCCTGTCGGGGGAGCTGGGGGCTGACAGGAAACACCAGATCAGCAGGCAGAGCCGTGTCCTCATCCGGAGGTCAGCTGGAACCTGAGGCCCAGGAATGGTCTCCCACTCCATCCACTCCATTCTGCCCCCTTTTCTTGAGGCTTTTTTTAATTTTTTTTTTTTATGAAGGACATCAGAAAGAATGCTCTATCTAAAAGGGTTTTACAGGAGCTCATTAATGGGAACCCTTGGAGTCAGCTTTTCAAACAGTTATCTCTGAGTTCAGTTTCATAGGATTTTTTTCATCATTGGAATCAGCTTCATAAAAGCCAGAGCATGATGATTCTGCCAGTTTTTACTTTAACAGATGAAATAGTACTCTCTTTATAGAAATGAGGAGCGAGGACTTTGGGTAGCTTTCTTTCATTCTTAAGACCTTGTCAGTGGAGCTGGCTGGAAGGCAACCCAGTAGGCAGGCGCCTGCATGGCTTCCCGTTACCTGCAGACTGAGGTTCAAAGCCCTCAGCCTGGCATTCAAGGCCCTTCCAGTCTGTCCCTCCAAATCTCTCTCGTGATCTCCCTCTATGAACTCTGGCTGTACCAAAACACTCTGCACAGTTCCACCTCTGCGTCTTTCCTCATCCTGTTCCACATACAAAAGTGGGACAGCAATTTCTCAGCCTCGCCACTCTCCCTCCCCCTCCCTTACCTAGCACAGACATCACTAATCAATCAACACACTCTTTCCTGCTGAGCTAGGACTTGGCCGAGGAATCATTTCCCACACAGCTCTTGAAGCAGTTACTACCAATCAATCAAATTCATCAAATTATAAAATGAAATGTATTTTCTATTATAGATCTAAGATGTCCTTTCCCATTTTTATCTTAGTCTCTTTCAATCACTTAGTTCCTCAAACCCCCTCATGCTCTGTGAAATTTTCCCGGATCCATACCCACAAAGGTCATTTCCACTTCTTACAAGCCTAGAGAAAACTTTGCTTATAGCACTCATTTTGTGCCTGTCATCCAGCATCACAATGTATATCTCTCTACAGATCAGAGTTTCTCAGTGTCGGCACTAGTGACATTTTGAGTCGGATCAGTGTTTCTTATTGGGGCTGGCCTGTGTATTATTATAGGGTGTTTAGTAGCATCCCTGGCCTTTAGGCAACCTTCCCCTCTCCCCCAAATATGACAGATTGCCCTAGTTGAGAATTACTATAGGGATGGATGGATATATATATAGAGAGAGATGAATGTTCTTCCTTATACCCTGAGACCTTCGGTGTGTAGTCAGCCAATATAGCTCCTTCCAGAAAATAGGTGCTGAGTGAATATTTGCTAACTAATTGATTGATTAGGAGTGAAGAACTGTCTGGGAAAGGAGAAAATCCTTCCCTGATGTGGATTAGGAATTACGCATCAGTATGCCTTTGCTTCATTTGAGCACCGTGGAGCTGAGCGATCAAGGAGGTGTTGCAAAGAGGCACCTCTACACACACCCAGTCCATTATTATCCTACTAGGACCCAAGGAGCGGAGCAGGCTGGACCAGCAGGTCACTTATAGCAGGGACAGCTAGACCCGTTTGGAGGAGACTGGGGAGGTGCTAGGAGAGTCCTGCTGGGAAAGTTGGGCTTGAAGTTGGAAACACAATGTGAGAGACAGACCTTCATTCCTCATGAAGTAAACACAACAGGTAAACTAAAGCAGACCTTTTACCCACAAAATAATCCACCCTCCTGAAAACCCTCTTTCTGGGCTGCCGGGTTGTCTGTGAACACATTTGTCTGCCCGCCCCTCCTCTCCTTCAAATGTGGAGGCTCTGTAAAGGGAAACAAAGGGCAGGGAGAGAGGTATAAATCATCACCCGCAATGCAGCTCCCCAGGTCCACAGGGAGGTTTAAATCATCCTCCACGAGTCAACCGAAAGCTAACTCTACACTTCCCCAGTTGATCAACGAACTGTTCTGGTAAACTGGAAAGAGGGCTGAGGCTGAGCATTGCAAGAAGGCTTGCTGAGTGTCGCTGGTGAACCAGGCCCTACCCGGGAGCTCTGCACACTCCTTCCACTTCGTCCTCACAACAGGGATATATGTAGTACTATGTTTCAGAGACAAGAGTGATATTAGGTAGTACTCTGTTTCAGAGACAAGAGAAGTGGGGCCATAGAGATCATGCAACTTGTCCAAAGTTCCAGGGCATTTGAAGAGAACTGGCATTTGCTCCTAGAACTTAGAATGCCCTGTCCAGTGCCTTCCAGGAAAGCTGCTGCTATGGGAAACCAGATAAATTTCCTAGCGTGTGGCATTGATGGTTCACTCTGAACCCATCTTGGCCTTCAACACCCTAAGCAATGCAGAAAATGGAGCAGTTATCCTCAGTTGAGGCTAAAATCATGGAAGACTCATAAACCATAGAGTACAGTCATTAAGACAGCGGATCCTATCTACGTTAACTGTGTCTACCCGTATCAACTGGCCTATCTCCCTGTATAACCTGCCGAGCTAGCTCCACCCACCCATCCATTCATCCTTCCATCCATCCTTCTGTCTCAGTATAAGCACAAGACATTTCTAGAATGTTTCTTAATATTCGAGACGTTTACTGAATTGAGTGGAATGTTGAATGTTCTCCACATTCAAGGCTAGTTAGGCAGGGAGGACAGTAAGTAGGGTAAAATGTTATGCACTTTTCCTTTCTTCACTGTACTTTGAGGTTTTGCTTAATTTTCCTATTACTAAGATTATATCATGTTCATAAAACAATAATGTCTTTTTCTTTTTTCTAAAGAAAACAAAAGCATTCTGGGGTCAAGCTGATCTAGCTAGGCAAGTCATGTCACCTCTCTGCTTCTTGGTTTCCATCTGTAAAGTCCACATGGTTTTATCAAGATTGCCTGAATGTTGGGAGGATAAAATGAAATAAAGCATATTGGTGCTTGGCCCAGAGTAGAGTGCTCAAAACATGTGGCATCGTGACCATCGGGGTACTTTTTTGCACAGTGTCTGACTCACAAATGTCCAACTAATATTACCTTCTCCTTCTTCTAGTTCTTTTCTTCCCTTGCCACAACCTTATAAAATGTCCTTACTGATGGGTAAGTAAAGGGCTTAGCATGCTCCCTGATACACACTTGGCCCTTTAAATGATAGTTCTTGTTGTCTTGGAGCCCACAGTGCCTTCTGCCTGAGACATAATATTCTTTTGTGATACGTTTTTCTGTTGAAGGTTGATCTTGGTGTCCTACTTAACCTTGATGCAAATGTTTGCAAGAGAAGATGAGGGGCTGCTTGGAATATTCATTCAGAGCCCACATCCCAGTGATGCTCCTGGCTTCACTATTTCGCAGGGAGAAGTGAACTGAGGACAGAACCGTATTATCCAGGACTCCAAACAGAGTTTTTTTGCACAGCCTTTCTTGAGGCATTTGGTGCAAAGACTGGAGGGTCATCACCGGTATATGTGTTGAGAATAAATCCTTGTTTCTGAAACTATTCTTCTCGCAATGACATTTACGAACCTCCTCACCCACACCTCCACAAATGCTATTAGAAGTGTTTAGAAAAATCATCTTCCATTCAGTTAAAAACTGGGGTGTCCTGAATGACAGTCCCTTCCTGGCAAGCAGGTTTCTCAGGTCCCAAAGATGCAAATGGGAGAGCCTGGGTGCCACTGGAGCAGGCTCCCTTCTATTCATCTCTGAACAACAGGGAGATAAGCCCACTAAGCTTAAAGACAGATAGGATCCACATAAAACCAGAGTCCACTCTCTTGCCTGCCCATGGAGGGCTAGAGTCTGCTCTAAAGTGGTCATTTACTGAGAAGCATTTGCTGAAGGGTGGTGACACTACCATGAATCAGGAAGAGTCAATGTTGATCCTGGGAACAAGTCCAGTACAGTGTTTTGGAGATGGGGTTGTGTGGTAAGATGTGGAAACTGCCTCTTTAAAGGGGAGTTCTTGCAACACTCAGCAGCAAGAGAGATTTTTAAAACCCAAATCAATGGCCTCCTTTTGCACTTAAAGGAAAAGACAAACTCTTGCCCCTGATCTCCAAGGGCTCCCAGGATTTGGTTCTTGCCTGTCTCTCTGATCTCATCTTATATAGCATCTTCCCTCGTTTTATACCTTCTAGCTATGCTGGCCTTCTTTTGGATCCTCCAGCATTCCAAGCACATCCTACCCCAGGGCCTTTGAATGTGCTGTTCAATTGCCTGGAATGCTGTTCTGCCAGGTTTTTGCATGACTGACTCTCATCATTCATATTTCTACTCAAATGCCAGCTCTCTAAGAGGCTGCCTTTATCTCCCCTATTGAAAATGGTTTTCTTCCCATTCTATCCCTATCTCATTCCTTGGTGCTATGTCATTAGTAGCAGCTATCACTGCCTAAAATAATCTTACTTGTGTACTCACTCGCTTCTAATGTGTTTCTCCATCCCTGGCCCTCTAACCAATGGGGGTGAGAGCTCATTAAGAACAATTTTTGTTACTCTCATTCCTGGTTGTATCCCCCACAACTAGAAATAAGCCTGGGATATAATAGGTGCTCAGGAAATATTTGTTGAATTAAGGAATGTGTGAAAGAATGATCTCACTCTGGCTTGATCTAATGTAATTTAAGATGGAGTATACTCAGAAGTAGAACAAAAATTCTTTCACTTTTAAGCCCTCCTAAGGCAAAGATGGTCTATCCATGACCCTAGCTTTTCAGAGTTTGTATGTGGAGTGGTCCCTATAATATTCATTTAGAGATGGGGGAATACTATAATAAATTCAGTCTCTCACCTAACACATATTTATTGAGTCCACACTAAGTGCAAATTCAATTCTAGATTCTGGTGATAGAGCAATGAATAAGTCGATAAAAATCTCTTCCCAGATGGAGCTAACGGGTCTGACATGGGAGACACACTGCATTTATGAAAAGAACGCAGGTTTTGGAGTTAGAAAGACCCAGATTTTAATTCCTGTTCCATCATATACTAAATGTCTGTCTAGGCAAGCTGCCTGACATCCATACATCTCAATTTCCTCATCTGTAAAATAGGCATAAAGTTGACTCCATGAAGTTGTTGAGATGGGTCAGGGACATGATGAATGTAGAGTCTTGAGCACAAGGAATGAATGAATGGAATTTCCTTGCCTTCCATCTCTCCTTGGGATCAACTGTATCCTTTTGAAGATTTAAAGTGACCTCACACCACAGAGCCACATGCATAGGCTCCAACAAGGATCAGAATGTGTTAGTTTCAAAGGAAGAGCATGTTACCAATTCAGTCTCCTCTTCCAGCCTTGATTCAGAACAGCTTCGTTTATCCTTCTTTTCCTGCTCCTTGTCAGTGAGGCTAGCTGTCCGAGGAGATACCTGTAGTTCTGGCCCTAGCGATGCCGGGTAGTTGAGCCATCATCAATGCCCACAGCACCAGGCAGGAGTGCACGCAGCTAACTCTACAACAGTTGTCATGTTGTACAGATGGAATGTGTCAGAGCATATCCAGAATATACAGCAACCAAGTGACACTTTTCTGTTTTCCTGTGATGTTGTACCTTTGACATGGAGCAGGCCACATGAAACCCTGGGATCTGTGCCCATCAGGAAGCTTCCCCTGAAAGAGGGTGACTTGGTTTACTCTATCACACAGCAGGATCCCCAGGGAACCAAAGAACGCCACTGCACACAGAGACAGACACATCCTAAGGCCAAACAGCTGGGAGAATAAGTTTTTGATGAAGACCATTGTATTTCATGCTTTTGAACAATTTGGGCACTGTTGTCACTCTTCCCACCCGCTGGCAACTGTCCCCAAATAAAAGAAACCTTCCAACATGCCCCAGTCCAAGAGGCTCACATTTATTTACTTAACAGGTGGACTTTGGGCATGTTGTTAATCAAGGCACGTTCAGAGTCAAGGATCACTGAGCTATGATTGGGAACACTTGATGTGGCTACAGCCAGTCATGGGTAGGTGACGTCATCATTTCTCTCACCCAGGTCAGGAATCTCAATGAGCTAATCTGCTTAGTTTCTCTGGATCACAGTCAGCAACCATGACAGTAAAAATAATAGGTGATCATTATCGAGGGCTTTCCATGTTCTAAGTGCTTTTTTATTTAATCCTCACCCACACTGTATGAAGTAAGGAATATTTCTATCCCATTCTTCGGATGAGGACACTGAGGCACAAGACCCTGCCCAAGGTCACACAACAAGGAAGAGAGAGATAAGGTTTGAAGTCAGGCTGGCTGGCTCCGAGGTCCCCGCTCTGACACTCTACATCCTGGCAGAACAGGTGTAAACTCTTAGGAGCCCAGCCTTATCCATCCCACTCCCTGCTGCACTCTGGCACCCAGCACAGTGCCCAGAACGCGATAGTTGCTAAGACAGAACAATACACTGGTTTCCCCAAAGATCACTACGTCCCCGACAAAGCTCTATGATGAAGGGGTTTCAGAGTCCCTGTTGTTCCTAACACCACAGCCTCCCACTTCCGGTCCTGATCCACCACCCAGACAGTGCCAGTTCCACCCAAGAATTAAATCTGTTACATAACCACATGGCAGACGTGGGGGTGAATGGAGAAGCCACCTGAGGATGGCATTTGGCCACTCTTAGTCTCCCAAGGAGATAAATGGTCTGAGAGAGAGAACTTTTCATCTCCCTAACTGCCTCCCTCGGTATGAAAACTTTCCTTCATCTCCTCTCCTTGGCACTTTCTATATTTTATTTTACTTTGGCCCTGCACATTATTTGAAGTTACTATAGCAACGTGTCACCAGCTGGTACCGCGCTCGCGTAGTAATGTTGGCATTTAGGTAGCAAGCTCCCAAAGTTAGCTGCTTCCCTCCTTCTGTGAGCTCATCCCTCCCACAATCTCAGGTGAGTGGGGGACGCATCTGCACCAACCAGACCCCTCTGCCCCTTGGTTGCTTGGTTTTCAAGGCAGGGCAAACCGAGAGCCTCTTCCTGGTCCAGTCAGCACTGCAGGGGGCTTGACTGTGTGTGTGTGTGTGTGTGTGTGTGTGTGTGTGTGTGTGTGTAGGTGTGTTTGCCTTAGGGATGGTTAAATAGATATGTTTAAGTTGAGTGACGTGCACCCAACTCCTGGCCTTATCAATCTGAGGGTATGATGATGGTGGGTTTTTTGATGCAAAGGAGCCAAATGATTTGGGGAGGGCTTCTCTTCTGATCCTAATCACCTAGTATCCCCGCTAATTAATATTAATCACATGACACTGGGTTTCTCTTTTCTCTCTTGCCATCACACAGTGAAGAGACCCTGGCTGTTTTCCTTTGGAGCTTCAGTGCTCTCCCAGGTGTGCGAGACCTCTCTCCATACTGATGGGCTGAATTAATTAAGAGGATTGATTGTCGCGGATCGCTGAAGAAGTGTTCAATGTGGCAAATAAGCCCTGCCACTCAAGGCGTTAAGTAGCCCCTCATCAGCCAAGTGTCTGCAATGATTGCACTTATTTTTACACGTTTGACCTAGTTTCAAGCCGTGTCTCTTCATGCTGTGATTCATTAGCTACATTTTCAACCGCCCCAAATGAACGGAGCTGAGGTGACTCTGCCTGGTTTGTAACCAGCGTCTCGAATACAGTTTCTCTCTGGGATTTAAGATGCAGATGCCCCTGGTATTTATTCTGTTTTGAAGAAGCAATTTCCCATCTAGGCACCTGGTATGCTGCTTGGCTATGGATGAGGGGCTGCCTCCTGGTTTGGTAGTAAATATATGTCACCTACACGGTTTCCGCCGGGGATGGGAAGAGGGGGATTCTCAACAGCCCGGACTGCAGGGCATCCCTCCACCCTGCTGCCCCCATGCAGCACTCAGGCTTTTCCATGCTGCCGACAGGACTGGGAGATCTGGCTCCTACGCTATAAAGTTTGAGCAATGTCAGTGAGAAGAGTGTCTGAGTGGCTAGTGCATCACACTCCCTCCCTCCTCTCTCTCTTTCTAAACATTTAAAATATGGTGGATATGGAAGTAAGGTCTCAAACTCATAGAAAAGGAAGGGGGCAGGAAGCAAAGAGCTGGATTGCCATGTTGAGGATATTACTAAAAAAAGGATAAACGTCAGAAAGGCATAATGTTATTCCATCATTCTATCGTTATGTGACAAAGAGGGTTTTTTGTTTTTTGGTTTTTTTGCTTTGTTATTTAATATACGTGACAGAAAGGAGCCTTTTCTGAATACGAACCCACGGCTGGCGTCTCATGCCATTTCACTAATCAATCGGTCACATTGGTGTGATTTCTGACCGATTTGTTGCTAAGGTGGGCTAGACACCAGGGCAGGAAAAAAAGGGGTGCTTGCAGACAGATGTAAAACACTGTCCTTTTTCATTAACAGCCAAATGCAGGTAACTTGGCCAAACTTCAGTCACATTGCTCTACAAATCCTGCTGTAAGGTACTGAGCTGTATTTTTCTATGTGGTAGTTAGAAGGAAGAAATGAACAAGCTGGTAAAAGTAATTTTGATTGACTGGTGGACTCTGACACACTGAGCAGATCCTTATAAAAAATAGTGGTTTCTTTCATAAAATGGTCACTTTCTCTAAATGGGGACCAGGACCCTTTCCCCTTTTATTATTATTATTTTTTAAATGAAGCATGGAAGTTTCTCTAAACAAGGCTTAAGACAATGCAGTCTTTTCAAGGTAATTCCAAGCAACTTGAGCTCTGAGGTTTGTTTTTTGCTTTCTTCCCCCCCCCAACTTCAAATTCAAATCAAGCCGTTGGAAATAACAAGCACTCCGTATCTATGCATTTGGGGCAGCCTGCAGTTCTGACAACGGTAGATTTTCCAACACACCCACATACACACACACACACACACACACACACACACAAGCTCATAATCCCAGGACTCATTTAAGCCAAAGCGTTAAAAGTAAACTATTGTTCAAGAAGCGATAGCATTTTCTCTTAGAGGATCACGGATCACAAAAAATAAAACCTACCCAAATTTCTTACCTTGAAACAGTAGAATTACCTGCAGAGATGTCCTCTCTTTCCTTGTAAAAAGAGCCAGGCTTTGGCCAGCAGCAGAATTACTCCAAAAGAAGGAATAATGGGTCCTTTATGTTGTAATTTTCACTGTTTATATGCAAGAAGTGTAGTGGGTCTGCTCACGTAGGAATAAATAAAAAGCCGAAGAAACTGCTCAGCAGCTACCATGTGAAAAGAAAAGACCTCTAGTGGTCACAGGCTGAATTCTTTGAGGAAAGGAGAGAAGAGATGGAGGGAGTAGAGGAAACACACGTGTGTGTGCGTGCACACACACACACACACACACACGCATGCACACTCTCCTCTCAAACTCCAAGATTTCTCTTTTCTGCCATCCAGCCTGGCCAGAGGGAAACACGATGAGAAATCTTTCTTGGTTTAAATGGGACCTGGTTAACAGTGGTGGTGGTGTTCTGTCTGGTTTGAAAAGAACTGATCATTTTACAAACTCACCACCACCCCCTGGGGGTCTGAGCAGGAGAGGCTTTGCCTCCCTGGGTGACCATGACCGTTCACCCCAGTGGAAGCCTCCAGGTCCCCATCAACATAGCATCCTCGCTGCTGCTCCCGGAAGTCCCAGTTTTGTGCTTTCTGCCAGCTTTGCATGTGCTTTCTCAACATTTATGGCGCATGAGCGGGGCTGGTGGTCACGGACAGGCAGGGCTGGCTTGCTGAGTGTATGACCTGACCTGGTGCTCAGAATGGGACCTGGGGCTGTTTTGAAATTCTGAGTAATTTTTAACAAGGACTCTTCATTTTCATTTTGGTCTGAGCCCCCAGCTGGTCTTGCTGACTGGGGAAAGCATGTTATTCCTAACATCTTAATTGGGAAAAAAACAAAACCAAAACCAAAAACCTTTAGAAGCAAAAGAGATTCCTGATCTCTGGGAGTTACTTTTGGGAATGTGAACTTGAGGAACGTTCAGTTACCCAAAAGACTTCCTGTGGAGGAACACAGAAGGAACTTCTTATTTATCATAAAATCAATTATCTCCAGGATCTTGATACAGGCTAGATCTCCTGACACCAGGGCCCTGGCCTTTTCCCAAAGTACAAGCAGCTGGAGAAGTGATCTGGCTCTATTTTCTATACCTGGAGCTCCCACTACAGTCCTAGTCACATAATAGGTGTTCAGGAAATGCTTTTTGAAGAATGAACCCATAAATGAGCCAAAGGTACCATTTCCTCATAGGGAAGTTTCACTTACTGATCCAGTAAGGGGAGATTCTCCATCCTTGAGAGGCTTTTGATACTTGCCTGAGATGGTTGGGGTATTTTCCAGTCTGAAGTCAAGGAAATGGGGAAGATCAATGTCATGGTGCTCTCTCCTCTATTTCATGGCATTTTTTTTTTTTATTTCCTACAGAGTCACTTCGTGGCATGTATGACAGCAATCTTAAACCAGATGGGTGACCAGCATTATTCCTTCTACATTGAGACCTTCCAGACCAGCTCTGAACTTGTGGTGAGTCAGCATGATGTTGGGGTGGGGGCAGTGTAGGGGAGGCATTACACTCTTGGCTCTTAAGACTGTAGGAAAAGAAGGTGTCCCAGTGGACCTTATGTATGTGTGTTCCTACATTTACAAACATGTTCATGTGATTCCCTAGTTCTATTTTCCAGTTAGGCTTGTATATACCATTTCTGAAACATGTCTTCAGTCCCTGTCAGAGATGAAACTTAAATGTCTAGTCTAAATATGCTTCAACAAATGTTTGTTGATGAATCATGGACATTTTGGGGCTTAAGAGCATGAGTGATAAAAATCACACAGTCTAGGATTTGCATCCAGGATTTGTCACTGGAAAGCTATGTGATCATGGTCAAGTTATCTCTCTTAAGCCTCAGTTGCCCCATCTGTAGAGTGAGGATAAATTATTTATGTCAGGGTGTGTGGAAGGGGTTAATGAGAGCGAGCACAGTAGCTCTCACATATTTAGTGGCCAGTATTAGGTAGCTATTTCTATATTATGATCACAAATACATGGAGGAAGTTGGCCTCTGAGCCCCCTTGCTCTTCTAGCCTCTGAGGACTCATTTGTACAGAACAGTCCACACATGGACTGTGGCCTGTAGGTTCATAGCTCTGTAGCAGATGACTTATAATCATAAAGCCCAGCCCATGCTGATTGGGGGTATAGGAGTCCCTTTGCCCTCAACATGGTCACCTCTGTCATGTCTTCTTACTACTGGTAGATTCAGGAATTCTGCTGCTGGGGCTCACTTTCAACTCTCCGTGGAGTGGCCCAGGGAACTAAAATTGGACCAATCTCAGAGAGTGGCCCATAAAAGGGAATTATTAGGAAGCCAACGTCCTTCTCTTTCAGCCATTCAGCAGAGAGATGGTCTCTTCAGTGGATCAGCATTGGCAAGAAATGTAACCTTTTTCTGCATACACAAAAAATAAAACAAAAGGAAAGCCAAATAACCCAGGATTTTCCCCTAAGTTCTCTATGTCATGGAGCATGGAAATAGAAAAATCAGATTCCTAATTTTTGATCCTCAGTGGAAGGAAAGGTGAAAAGAAAGGTGGAAAAGGAAATTCTTACTTACTAAACATATATACTTTGTTTCATAATTGTCATAACAGTATGACCTAGGGATTAGTAGACACATTTTACAGGTCTACCATCTGCTTGCTCAAGATCACATAGCAAGTATGTAGCCGAGTAGGGTTTGAACTTCTCTCTTAACCCTTAGAGCATGTTATGCTTCTCATTCAGAAGCTAGGTGTTCCATCTATGAGCTGGAGGCCTTCTCTGTTACCACAGGAAGGGAAGGAGCCCGTGATGGTATCTGCGTTACCGCATATCAGGGATGAATAACAGTACTCACCATTGTCTGACCTGGGACTAAATGAGCACTTATAGTGGGCCAGGCTCTGTGCTGAGCACCTTTTAACCGGTGCTCGTAATCTTCATAGAAACTCTTTGAATTAAATGTTATCCCCATTCTGCTGATGTGGAAACTGGGACTTAAAGCATTGAGGTAATTTTCCTGAGAAGCAAAGACTGCTGAAAAGGAACCAGTCTCATTTCCAGAATTTTGTAATTTAGCTTAAAGTAGTGATTTTCAAATTATATTCCTCCCATCCTCATCCTCACTATGTTTTACCATAAACACACACACACACACACACACACACACACACACCCAACCACAGCTATTCTACTTTTATCTATTTTATATATTTGGTTCTGGGTAGTATTTTCCTTGGGCAAAGAATTATACTGTTAAAATAATTTGAAAACCACTAGCTTAAGAAAAGAGCTCTGAATGGGTTTCCTATGGATTTCAACATTTCCCAAGAGTAGATACAGCATGACTTGGCTTCTTCCAGCTCAGGAAGGTCCGCATGCCAGGTCTCCTGGTCTTGGCTGTCTGGATTTGTCTTGAATTTGTGTTCTCCAAAGATGGAGCACAAGCTTGGCCTGTTGCAGTCTGGGGTGTGTTGAGGTCCACTCTCAACCTCTTGAATGAGAGGAAGAGAGTCCCTGTTGTGTTTCCTCTAATCGCCCATGGATGTGTCTGTTATATATGAACTAGCTGTGTTTACAGTCCTGCTAACTAGGTGGTCATGGTAATAACTGTTTGCTACATGACCTGAGATGCCTTCACAAAGTGTAGTGTGCTTCCTCCTTAAATACCTATTTGAGAAGATGATTATAAAATTATGACATCAATAAATACGTTTACTTCTTTCCTCTCAGAGACAGAACTACTAGTGCTTTGTTTTGAGAGTGCTTTCAGATCCCATAGTCACATTCCATTTGTATTTGTGAAACAATCTCCTGGTAACCAATGTAAAGCTTCCATTTAAAAATCCATGGCTATTGGTTCTGTTGGATTTACTTAACGAATGACTTTTCCCTTTCTGCTCCTCTAAAAAATAATAAAGAAAAAATTTAAACAGCCAGCAAGATCTGGGGTCCTTCCAGTCAGGTTCTACGAAATGAGTTGATAGGTGTGTTTTGCTTTACAATTTCAGGACTTCTTGATGGAGACATTCATCATGTTCAAGGACCTCATTGGGAAAAATGTGTATCCTGGAGACTGGATGGCCATGAGTATGGTTCAGAACAGGTGAGCGGCCACTTGTTCCTAACAGCTGCGTCACCCCATCAATCACTTTAAAGAGTACTCATGGA
This sequence comes from Lontra canadensis, assembly GCF_010015895.1. Classification (NCBI taxonomy): domain Eukaryota; kingdom Metazoa; phylum Chordata; class Mammalia; order Carnivora; family Mustelidae; genus Lontra; species Lontra canadensis. Next base: position 33,616,765 of record NW_022630999.1, read on the forward strand.
GACAAGGTGGGGTCTTTCTACTTTTAAACCCTAGGGAACTCCACACCAATCCTGAATCTTCTTTTTTTTTTTTTTTTTTAATATTTCAGTCCTCATGACTTTGTATATACTGACCTGGCTACCTCCCACCTTCTCCATTCTTCAAATACCAGTTAGAATAACATACTTTGTGGGGTGCCTAGATGGCTCAGTCGGTTGCTTCTGACTCTTGGTTTTGATGCAAATCATGATCTCAGGGTAGTAAGATCGAGCCCCACATCAGGCTCCCTGCTCAGTAGGGAGTCTGCTTGGGATTCTCTCTCTCCATTTGCCCCCTAAATCTTAAAAAAAAAAAAACAAAAAAAAAAACTTTGTGACGTTTTCCCTAAACTCTTGAGATTGTAGGTCAACCTTATTAAAATTACAGTATTTTAACATTTATTCAAAATGACAAAATATATTTTGTGGCATATAGTAAGATAGGTTTAGGAAGCATGGAATTAAGCAGGTTTGAATAGATTTCTGTTCTGCAGGACTTCTTAGAGCCTTTAACATGTTGATGGGATTCTCTCAATGGAGCATGTGGGATATAGAATTTCACAAATGTGTTTGCTAGTGGAACAATTTGGTGTGTACATATGTATGTTTCTGTGTGTATATATAATATATATTAATATCTCACAGGATACCAATGTAACCCAAGTATAACTCAGATCCCACGTAACCCAGCACAACATTAGATAAAAGTAATTACAAGCAATTTTAGTCTTTAATGCTTTCTCTCAAATCGTATCATCCTATCAAAATGAAATTCAAATTATAACACTCAGAAGTATTTTGTGATATTCCCTTTCTTCATTTTTCTGGCTCTCAGTATCGCTCACTGTCCCATGCTTTATCCACATTTCTCTTACAATCTTATTCTCAATTCCTATGGACAAACTCCTTTAAAACTGGGTCTTCTTGGCCCCTCCCTCCTTTTCTTCCCTCTCTCACTTCCCTTTGGCTTCGTATATTTTTAATCCTCCCCATGAAAGGCCCTTCACTTTACACTAGCAAGAAGTTTTGTCTCTCTCTACCTATTGCCTTTGTTCTATATCCCAAAAACCAAGAACGGCTGACAAATGTAAATACCCCTATAGGTTGGAAGAAGAAGAGAAGTTGAAGAGGCAGAAGCAGAGGTCTCCTTAGTGGGAGGCAAAGAGCAAAGACTATCAACGTTTATGTATTAATAATTTTGTCATTGGATACAGTCTGAGAATTTCTGTCTCATCATGTACACCTATGAACTGACTCCAGTCCCAGGTGGCTTCCATCCCTTACCCTTCTGTCCTCTGAAAAGCTGTTCTTCCACTAACTGGATGCCTAAGTGCCTAGCCATGTGATTCCATAGACTCAGTGCTCTTGGGGCCACCTTTAGGGGCTGGAGAAAGGGAGAAGGGTTTTGTCAAGACAGAAGGAAATTTCTGGCTGTGCAACAGAACTTCTGATGAGAGGAGAACAATCAGCCCAGAAGCAAAATGTCAGAATTCTCAATTTGGGCATCACACAGATCCCATCACATCACACAGATGAGAGTCCAACTTTTGCAATGATTAAATGATTAAAGTATTGGTGGGAATTAAGCCTAAGCCACATGACAGATCAGAGGCAGGTCTCTTCCTATGCCCGTGTCAGGGCCAGTTTCCGGACCTGCACCCTGTACTAGGACCCTGCACTCTAAAGGGCTCCATGTTTGCTTTAACATCCTCTTTTTGCCATCTTGAAATTCTTAATAATTTTTGAATGAGACATTCATATTTTCATTGTGCACTGAGCTCAACAAATTATGTAGCTGATAATACCTTATATCAATGTTCAGTCATCTTGTGTTACAGTAGTAACCAGCTCCTAAACTGTATGTGAATCCTTCTACTGTTTGCCAGCTGGCCAATAATGTCTTCAGGTTTTGCCAAAATACATGAAGCACCCATGTGAGTCATCTTCAACTCACTCTGTGCTTTAGATACATTCAACTGTTCACTGTTACCGTTTCATTCTTCTATGACTTTGCATAAACTGTTGCTCTCCTCCCTTCTAGACCAAACTCAACCAAACTGTTGCTCTCCTCCCTTCTAGACCAAACTCACCATCCTTCAAATTCTTCAACCTGTAATCTCTACTTTGTCAATGCTTCTAGAACTCTCTCATGGTAGGAGAATGTGCTTTCTTCTCTGTATTTCCATGCAGGCCAATATTATGGCACTTATTCTACTGTGCTATAATTGTTTCTTCACATGACTATTTCTGTCACTACAGAATGGGCTTCTTAAAGGCAAGCACTATGTCTAATTTATCTCTGGGCCTCCAGTTCCTAACACAGAGCCTGACATTCATAAATACATATAATGAATTCTGTGTATCCAATAGCTACTTACTATTTAGAATTTTTTAAAGAAAACTAGTTCAAATCTGCCCAAGTAAAAAGAGACTTTATTAGGCTCAGATTTATGGCTTCAGGCATGGATGTATTTAGGTGTTCAAACAGTGTTGTAAGGAATCTGTATCTCTATCTTTATTCTTTTCTCTGCTGATTTCATTCCCAGGCAGCTGCCCTCTTTGTGGTAGGAAGAATGGGCTCTAGAAATTCCAGAGATATGTCTTAAATTAGTAAGCCCAAGAGAAAGAAAAAGGTAGAACAAGTGTCCCCAGGCTAATCTTCAAAGCTCTGGCTTAGGCTACATGACCATTTATAAATTTCTGTGGCTAGGACAGTGCTATTTCATCAGGCTTGGGTCACATGACTCATTTTGCAACTGAGAGGCAATAGTTCCTTCTGTCCAAACCACAAAGCCTGGGAGCAAAGGGGTATGTAGGCAGAGTAGTTATCCAAAGAAAAAGTCTAGGAGTTATTACCAAAAGAAGAATTGGATAGGTAAATAAATGCACAAACATCTATCACTTATACAAGGTCAGGAGGATGGGAGCCCTGACCAGGCCAGCAATTTTTTCTGAGCTGCCTACAGTAATCTTGGAGGAAGCATGTAGAAGAGTTTGGAGGAATGTCTCGTCCTGAAATCCAAGCTAGCTATGGACTTTGGTCTTTTTTGGAAGGATAGGCCCCAGAGATGATATAATAATCCTTGGTTTGTTTATACTTAGAAAATTACAACATAATTTTCTAAAGGCTCTAAGAAACTGGAATTGTCTCCTCAATAGAAATATTTGCATCCCCTAAAGGCTCAGCTAAGTACTTAAGTCTCTACATTTAAAAAAAAAAAAAAGTTAGATTCAGAAATACAGCTGGGTTTCAGACTTCTTCTGCCATTTCTCTTTCTTGGGAAGTCATTTAATCTCCTGGACTCTCAATTTCCTGATCTGTAAAATGGGGATTAATTATAATGTCCATTTCATGGTATTTTGGGGGGAGGATAAAATGAGTTACTCCTTAGCACAGTGCTGGTACCTCAGAAAACTCACTGAATAGATGCATTGCCATCTCTGGGTGTAGACAACAAACTTAGCCTTGGACTAGAGAAGGATGTACCAATGTCAAGCAGAAAAATTATTGTTGTTCTCCTTTAAGGGCATATAGATTAGTTAGTAGATGTCCTTCATCTTTAGTCCACAGTGGAGTGCTTGAAATTTTCTCACTTTTTTACATTTGCTGTGATGTTGTGATAGTTAACACATATTAGGCACCTAGATCTACTGTTGTTGTGAATCCCTTACATGTGTTAGCTTATTTAATCTTTACAACGCCATGATGTAAACTATTACAGTCCACATTTGACATATGAGGGAACTGAGGCACAGGATAGATGAGCAGCTCCCACAATGTTGCTTTGCTAGTAAGAAGCTATGCAATCAGAGTCCAGGTTCTTGAGCTCTGCTGCTGCATCCTATAAAAGAGTGAGCCTCCTATTATGAAATGCATTGTACTGATGTGCCCACTGAATATTTAGTGGCTCAGAAAACTGAAAGAGGCCCAACGAGTTAACTTACCTGGATCACAAGGCTAGTCAGTGAAAGATTTCAGTGTAAGTTGGACAAGCAGAATAGGCAGCATGGCTTAGCCCAGGCCAGTGTTCTCCAGAACATTTCTACTTCTTATGCTGTTAGTATGTTCTTTACAACTTCCTTCCTTCCTTATTATTTCCATACTATTATAACTTATCTGTTTTTATAAATTTCCTATTATCACTTATGATTTATGTGTGTGTGTGTGTGTGTGTGTATTAGTCATACATAATTTATTTTTCTGCTTGTTGGAGGGAATGGAGTTTTCTAGAGTAGAATGTCTTCTTAACTTTTTAACTTCTAACTCCTTAACTATGTACTGTTTATGTACACAGACATAGTGACATGTCTACTGCAAGAAATGCCTTCTGTTAGAACTTTTTTTTTTTCCATTTTGGTAAGACACAGCTTTCAGTAAGATCTGATTTACAGGATATGATAAATTTTTAAATGATGAAGTTCTTTATAATGTAGTAAACTAACAAAATTATACCTAGGAACCTCTTTTCTCCCCTTCCATCTGCACCTTGATCTGGAAATCCAACATTTTGAGGGGGCTTGCGGATTTGTACACATCCCTAAAGCATCTCAAAAAGGAATCAACACACACATATTTATTGAGTGTCCTGGTTAGGCAGCGCTCTAGGGAGTGGGCCTTTCCCTTGGTCTCAGAGGGCAGAGGGCTTATGGTCTAGTTGGTGAGACAGTAACTATGCCATGGAAATGTGGCCAATTGCTACAGTCACTGCAGTGAGTTCACAGCACAAAAGATACCCAGAGGAGGTAGGATTTATGACTGCCAGGGTTTATATCCTACTTCCACCATTTAATAGCTGACCTTGGGTGAAGTTCTGTGATTATTATTACTTAATTTTTCTTCCTATGAAATGCGCCTAATAATAGTACCTATCACAACTATGAGGACCTAAATGAAATGAAATAATATACACAAAGTAGTTGGAACAATGCTTAGCACAGAATGAGCATTTTATAAATGTTAGCTCTCATTGTCCTTGTCACATTCCTGTGGTTTGGAAATACCCAAAATATTTCACAGAACAGGCAAATCTGGGCTGGACCTTATCTACCTTTATCGGTGTCCTATTTTGAGGTCTAACATCGTCTCAAGCACATGCCAGACACACAGTAGGGTCACAGAAGTCAATGGTCAGAAGCTGAGTAGGGTAGCACCCAGCCGTGGTATGGTGGCTCCATCAGGAAGCTGACAAAGCACTGATACCAGCTTCCCCTTCCCCCTACCTGCATTAATTGGTAGGGCCTACTCCTTTTCGTGGGCCTCCCCCAGAAGGAGGCCCCTCTGGGTTTTTTAGCCAGCACAGCACAACTAATCCTGATGTTCAGTAGGATTCCAGATTCCAAGAGCCTACTGCATCCCTTGCCAGAATCCCAGATTCCACGCAAGACATCGCAGGCTCTGGGAGCAAGCCATTCCTTGATGCTGAGCCAGAAGTTGTTGCTTCCTTCTAACCTCTTGGTGCATGGAGCTTTTGTGTGTTGTGGGGAAAGCAGCTTAAAAGGCTCTGGGAGGATGGATTTCTCTTTGCCTCTGGGGGATCAGAACTCTCTTCTCCAGCTCTTTTACTTCCATCATCAAGTTTGGACCAGTAGAATCAACAACATCCTATGAACCACAGGGAGAAGGGGAATGGGGTTCAAAGAGGCCCTCTCCCTCCCTTGGGCATTCTCACCAGAAAGGGCATGTCCTTTTATTCCCATCCTACAACATGTGGGTGTGGGGTTGGTTGTCACATTGGAATGGTTTCAGCCTGGAATCCTGCCGCCTTGGAGCTTACCAGGTGGCCAGGCTATTAACAACAACCACAACAACAAGAACAATGGACATTTATCGAGGACTTCTATGTGCTGAAGCACTGGGCCACCAGCTTTGTACCCTACATCTTATTTAATCTTCACATGGCTCATTTCCCAGAAGAGGCCTTCGTCAAGATTCCCCAAGGTCAAGCAGCCAGCTCCAGACCACAGCAGGGAAGAGGGCCAGAGTGGGGGTCTGACCTGGGGCTGGCTTGCTTAAGCACCTGCAGGAGTCTGCATAATAGTGGCAAAACCCATAGGACCTACTTCTTAGCGGTGTTGTGAAAGTTGGTTGAGGAAAGGCATGTAGAACATGTAGCATATGACCTGGTACATAGTCCTATCTTCTTAAATTGTAGCTATCATCGTTACTCCCCTCCTCCACCTTCAAGGATCTTTCTGCCAGTTTTCTCCTACTCAACAGCAGCTGACTTCTCTCACATGTGGCTTCTGCTTCCTCTCAGGGTCCTCTATTCATGGCTTCTCCTCAGGCTGTGGGTTCCTGCCTTCTCCCTAGTTGTCCTGCTTTAGGAATGATACAGAGGATTTGATTTAACTGCTCTCCAGACCTGGGCACCCCCACTGGGGACCCATAAGTTCACCCATGGGTCACTGGCCACCCAGGGAATACTGCCCAAGTCGAGCGTTGGCTCTGTGCTTAGGTGACTATGAACAGAGCAACAAGATGATGGGATGACGTGTGAAGGGACTGTGTGCAAAACTGTGGGCACGAGTAGAAGCATGCCTACCGAAAGACTGCAGGTGGCTGTCATGGGAGCCAGTATATCCTTCTGGTTAATTGCAAAGGCTTTAGAGAAAGACAGCTCTGACATTGGGTCTAGACTGTGCTATTTATTAGCTGTGTGAATGTGGGGACATCATTTTGTTTTCCCAATATTCAGTTTCTTCTTCTGTTAAATGGGTATAACAATAGCACCTAGTTTGATTTGTAGAATTACGTGAAAGAATGTCTGTGCAGTCCTTAGCACAGGGTACACAAATAGCTCTATCTCTGTCATTGCATTTATTAGTAAGGTGAGCTCAGAGCTCAGTTACAGAGGTCTTCTTATGGACAGAATAGCGGAATGGTTAAATACTTATACTGTGAAGGCAGCATACTTTTGTTTAAATCCTGATTTCATTTATTCTGGCTGGGTTATTGGGAAAGTTATCTAAGCTCATATCTCTAAAATGGAAACAGTATTCAATTCAGAGAGTTAATGTGAGAACTAAAAAAGAAAGAACAGAAAGAATCTATGCAAAGTACTTAGCAGAGTGCCCATCACTGGTTAACTGTGGCTCTGATTATTATTGATTTTACAGATCCTACTAAGCATCACAAATGAGATGCAGGAAGTGTCAGGTTGAGATTTGGTCCTGAACTTTGTTTTCAACGATTCAAGTTCATTGTTGAGAGTAACAGAAAGTTGAGTATGTTTTCATTCCAATTCACGTCACCATATTAGTGCTTAGGCTTTAAGTACAGCTATTTTTAAAAAAAAAAAGAAGACAAAAGACATATTTTTCCAAACCCACACATGAGAAACTAAAGTTAAGTAATATTATGATTCATGATTCCCTGTGAGTGGCTATGGAAGAATCCAGAGTGAGGGAAGAAACTTGACTCACTCTCCCTGGTGCCTGTCTGCCACCAGTACCCACCATTAGCAAAAAAGGGTTGATCAATTCCTGGTTATTCAACTGGCCTTTGAGAACTGGAGACAGGTTTAGGCTGACAACCAAAATAATGACTATTACTGAAACTACCGATAGCTTTGTTGCTTCTGGGAATTTGTAAAACCCCTCATTTGGGGATCACATTAGAGATTCCAAGATGCTTATAACATAAAATGACAGCCACTCAATGCATTTCCATCTGGGGAATGATACTAATCTTCAAGGGGGAAATACAGATATTTTTCAAAGGCATATTAGCAAATGCCAGAAGAGCAAAGCCAATGAAATCTCACTTTTTGACATCCTGATAGGGGGAGGATTCTGTGATCATTTTTTTTTTTTTCCTTTATGTGGCCCTGCCTACCTCAGAACCGGTTGCTGCTGCAACTGCCCATTTCATTGTTTGTCCCTGACTTCAGAAGAAGGGTGAAGTAACCCAAAGGCCTGGAGCAGCCACAGCTGCTGTGTTCCTGTTGTAATGGTTGTGTCAGGCTGCCCTGTGCTTCACACCTAACCATGTCCTTGCCACTAAAGTCTGCAGCATCCCTGGAATAGGGGCTACACTGCTGGTATTTCACAGGCAAGGAAACAGAGATGTCAAAGTGACATGAACATGTCCCAGATCCACATAGCTTGGAAGTGGCAAAGCAGAGTCCCCATCTAACTGTGTGTGTATGTGTGTGTGCATGTGCGTGTGCCTGTGTGGGTGTATAAATCTTGTGATCCTGATACCAGGACGTGCTGTCTTCTTTGGTCAACAAACATTCAAGTGCCTAGTGAATACCTACCCCACGCTCTTCACAAGTAACGCCCAATGTAGCACATGTTCAAGGTGCCCTGCCCATGCTCTTGGCCCACCCAGAATATACATGCAGCTTTGGTGGACATTTACCATATATCCCGAGCTTCCTACTTCTTTCACTCCCTGGACTTTCTCTGGCTGCAAGAGAGAGCTCAGTCCACCTATAGGGCACAGTAGAGGACCTCCACAGGAGCAACTTTCAACTAGTGAGAGGCTGACATTAGTAAAGAAATAGTCCACATTCTGCATCCCTGGGAGGGGACAGATATGTTCTAGACAGTCTCTCAGTCATTCCCAAGCAGAACTGAGCTCCAGTCATTACCTGAAGCAATAACCTTCTAATCAACACTTCCTTTGCTGGCTACCTATTGCATCTCAGGTAGGCCAAATGGGCATTTTCCCTGGATCAGCTGCTCAATGGATAAAGAGTTATTAATTATTCACTGTTCATCAAAAATTATAGACAGCAGTACAGGTAAGATTTGGCCATTGTCCTTGACGATTTTACAAACATACCCACACCCTAGAGACGGGGTCACATGTAGGCACGTGGCAGTTTGGAGGTGACTGCAGAAATCCAGGGGAGAAATGATGGTGGCTTGGTTAAGGTCAATGACAATGGGGTGTTGAGAAGTAGTCAGATTCTGGGTGTATTTTGAAAATAATGCTAAGAGGTTTTGCTGACAGGCCAGGTGTAGGATACGAGAGAAAGAGAAAAATCAAGGATGCTACCACCAATTCTCTCTCCCTGAGCAACTGGAAGAACAAATTTATTGTTAACACAAAGGAGAAGACGACAGAAAAATGGAAGACAAAAGGTAATAGGAGTTAAGATTTTGACCTTACGTTTGAGATGCCTATTTGTCATCCACATGAAGGTATGGAGTAGAGAGCTGGAATGGGAGCTGGAAGTTCGGGGGAGAGGCCAGGGAGGAAGATATAAAATTGGGAGTCAAAGGCACGTAAGTTAGGGAGTAGATGAGATCATGGAGGAAAGTATAATCTAATGGAGGAGAGAGGCATTATTGAGTCACCAAATAAGTCTTCCCAGACCATGATGAATTCTGGGGAAGGAAATTGCAATGACTGTCCTTTGGGGGACACAAGGATGCAGTAGACCCTATCCTAAAAAGATTAAAAGGAAAGAAGCATTTTATACATTATATAGGAGAAACACAGCTATGTACTAGACCACAAGAAAAATCACGGGATAACAGTGAGAAATGAGTTCTAGAAAGAGCAGGGTCTAATCATGAAAGGCATTGACTGTCGAGAGGAAGAGTTTGGATTTATCCTATGGGCAGTGGGTGTCACCAAAATTGGTGATTGACATGACCGGAGCTGTCCATTGGTCAAGGTATTCTTGACATTGAAGAGGCAAGAGATGGGAGGCTGAAAGAACAGTCCGTAGGGTTTGGTAGGAGGAAGGGGGGGTAGAGATGGTTGGGAAGACATTTAAAGAGAATCACAATTTGACAACAGGTACCAAAATGTTAAATGGGTATCTGATGAGTACTATCACTTCAAGAAGAAGACTGGAAAAGAGGTGTATATCAGAGGGGCAAGGTGTACAGAAGAGAGTGACTACTGTAACACTGTCTATAAAAGCTGAGCATAAAGGATCATCACTGAAAGACTGGTTAAATAAACTGTGATCCACCCATAGAATGGTATGCTCTTCGGTGATTAAAAGGCATGATGTATATCTGCATTCATTGGCATGAAAGGAGCACACAGTTTATTGCTGAGTAAAAAAGACAGGCTGTGAAACAGCATTTGCCGTTTAGCCCTATTTATCAAGATGATATATTTCAAATACCATTCATGCACATACATCTAGGGAGACCTTTGAACATAATGTGCATCAGAATCTCGGTGATGGTTTTCTGTAGATGATAAGGATCGACGATGTGTTGTTTGTTTGCTTGTTCGTGCAGGAGGCAATTTCTGTCTTTCTGGATAGCACAAATTTTCTGCCATAAGCTTGTAATAGTTTAAACAGAAGACATTTTCTAAGGAAGTCAGACAGACAGTTCTCAAATTCTTGCAGGGCAAACGTGGCCCCAGGTCCACAGTGTGAGCCGGTGGGTCCGCTGACTTCTTCTTTGGGTCTTTGAGCCCTCTATGCGGGAACTTCGTTCTGGAGGATGGATGGGGAGGGATACCTGGGGTAACATACTCAGATGGCCTGGTGACCTGCTCCTCTCTTCCAGGGTCTTCCTGAGAGCTATCAACAAGTTCGCAGAAACCATGAACCAGAAGTTCCTGGAACACACGAACTTCGAGTTCCAGGTGAGTGTGATGCGCCCAGGGTGTGCTTAGGGCGTCCTGGCAAGGGGCTGTAGCATCTTGGGCTGATTGCTCCATCAGATGCATCTCAAAGCACATGTAAGGTACGCCAGTGTCTCTGGAGGCTTCCATAGAGGGGCGGTGTGGGCGAGGAGGGAACTAGGCACTTGATTGAAACTCAGGGTTTAGAACCAGGCCCTTGATTAAACAAATAGTCATAAACTGTGCAGCTTATGCAAATATGACTGTATAATGTATCTTGTGCTAAAGAGGAGATTTGCATTCATCCATTGTCAGCGTGGGTACCACCTTTCAGAAATGTATCACATTATTTTACTTTACTGTTCACTGGAGCCCAGCAACATAGGCACTCACAGACACTGAAAAATAAAGCTCACTAATATATTTCCAGGATTTTGTGATTCCTCCAGAAATCACTTTTACGACTCAGACAAGAGCTGGGGCCTCTGAGATTCGGGAGCCTCAGAGCACGTCGCTGGGGCAGAGTGACACACCTGTTCAAGGCCCAGGCAAGAAGAACCAATTCCTCAAAGCCTTGTAAAAAAGTCCATATTGCCACCTCTGGCTGCTGATAATGAAAGAGAAAGCTCCTGAGAGGGGATCCCTCCTCTGGGGAAAACCCTGACCCCCAGGATCTCTTGCAGTGCCAGCTTAGGAAGTTGCCAGTGAACAGGGGCAGAGGTATTTTCTGCCTGCTCGTCTAGGGTGTTTGATTCCAAGTTGGGCTTCGGCCTATGACTGGCTGAGCAACTCTGGACAGGGCCTAGACTGTGTCCAAGCCTCAGTTGACTCATCTGTAAAATGCTCACAATACCTACTCTTCCTATTTCAAGATTTTATTTATTTATTTATTTGACAGACAGAGATCACAAGTAGGCAGAGAGGCAGGCAGAGAGGGAGGGAAGCAGACTCCCCGCTGAGCAGAGAGCCTGATGTGGAGCTCGATCCCAGGACCCTGGGATCATGACCTGAGCCGAAGGCAGAGGCTTAACCCACTGAGCCACCCAGGCGCCCCTACTCTTTCTATTTCGTAGGGGTTTTACAGAACTGGCATGTGTCAAGGGGCTTGCTGGGAGAATTCTCTGTAAGGTCCCACCAGTTTTCATTCATACACTTCCTCCTGAAGGAGACTCTGTGCTCTGTGCCTGACACATAGTAGGTCTCCCTGGGAGGATGATCCCTGGGCTGAGGCCTATGAGACCCACCGTGCTGGAGAGCACAGCCTAGAAGTATTTAATAAACATTATCTTTGAATAGGATTCTCTCGTACTATCTTGCACTCAAATCAGGCAACGGCACTGTCATGATGACAGTGATACAAAGAGTAGCTGCCTTTTTCTGACGACTTATATGTGCAGATCTCATAAGAAGCATCCCCAGGCATTTTCTTTCCCAGCCCTGACAGCCACACTGCAAGTTAGGTACGACGACTAGCACTATTTCCTCCTGGAAGGATGCGGGGATGGAGACTCCGAGGTGATGAGCAGATAGCATGATGGTGCAGCAAGTGACACAGCATGTCAGTGTGGAGTTGCAACCAGAGCACAGCGGCGGCTGACATCACAGTCGCGGATCACCACCGCCACGTGCTTGGTAGGGGGTCACCCCCGCACCGGGTTCACAGAGAGGTTCTGGCTGAGAGTTATGAATCTCTGACGTGGAAACAAAACATCCCACTTCAGTTGTTTGAAACCGAAGTGTTTGATCCCCTTCCAAATGTGGACCAGATGCCTGTAGGCTTCAGGTACGAGTGTGTTCCGGGAAGCGAATAAGGTCGTTGCTTTTTTGGAGGGGCCTCTTGGAGTACCATGCCTAGGGGCCAGCAGTGAGGCAGTGTTCAGGCCATAATACTGACGGCTGGTTTGCCCATCTCTTTCCGAGGGTGGTGGCGATTATAGCCTCAGGCCTGCTTTCCCGACTCTGGCTGTCCTCCAGTGTCTTAGGGGGTACTTTCTAAGAGAAGTGCAGCTTCCGTCCTTCATGCCATTCTTTTAGGTTTTATCCTGTTTTCCTGAAAGAAAATCTGAATCTGAGCGATGCCCAGAGAAGTGGGGGTTTCATACATAGAAGGGTTGAGCTTATGAGCTGTGTGACTTTAGGCAAATTACTTTACTTCTCTGTGCCTCAGTCTCTTTGACATCAAATTAAAATACTAATTGCAGCTACCTCGTTGGGTTTTTGAGAGGATTAAGTGCACTAATTCATGTCAAGCACTTAGAACAGTGCCAGGAACATGGTAGCAATTTAATAAAATGTTAGCTCATTATAATAATTGCTATCATCTTGATGAAAATGATGATGATGGTCCTAAAATACATCAGGTCTGGAAACTCATATGTCAGTCCTTGGTAAACAGGACAGTAGGAAGGCATCTTTCCAGTCATCATGCATTGCCTAGGGTTGTCATACCCACAGGATTTTATAAAACAGGAAAATGCCCAATATTACAAAATGAAATAAGTCTCTTCTGCTAATGAGACCTCCATAGATATTTGCTGAAAAGTACTCAAGAACAGGATCATTTTTCAGCCTTATCTCTATTCCTCTACCTTCTCCTCACCTTATGTGAGAATGGATTTGTTCTCTGTACCCTGCCTGGAACATGCCTTGTTTCCTTCTTATGGTTTCATTAATTATGCATTTAATATCAGCAGGAAGAGCATCCATCACTAAGCTGCTGGCCTTGGCAGCCACTGTCCAGAGGAGGGACGGGTGCAATGAGATTATCCCTAATATCTTTTCTGGAACTGTGATTTTATGATACAAAGGACAAGAAGCAAGAAGCTCTGTGGGTGCCACTCTGCAGGTGACAAGACCTGGGAATTATAGAAATGATGTTTTCTGCCCAGGGCTAAAATAATTTGCATTCCCAACCCCTATTCAGGATGCTGGGCCTTGGCATTCACATCCCTTTGCTGGTCAGGGAAGACCAAGAGAGGATTTCAAAGGCAACTCAGCAAGGATTTCTGTTTGAGAGCAATTCTCATAGGTGCAGACTATTGGAACACACTATGAGGAACTCAGAAGCAAAGCAGAACACTGCCCTGCCCTCAAGGATCTTAGAGTTGTGCTAGTAGGCTATGAATCCATCTTCTAGCATCCAAGCTTTCCAAGGTGACTAACCTTGATTAGACATCTACTTAGGGCATAACCTGGTTGGGTTGGGATACACCCATTTTACCAGTGAATAAACAGAGCTTCAGAGAAGTGGTCAACTCTCCTGTTAAAGGTCATCTAGCCAAAAGCAGGAGTTGCTGGAATTCTGATCCCGTCCTGTCCGCAAAGCCCAGGCCCTTTCCACTCTTCTGCCCTGTCTTTTAAAAACAGAGTGCCTTTCAAATCTAGGAGACAGCTCTATTTAGCTCCAGAAACATTGTCTGCCCTAGTTAGCTCCTGCTGGCCCTGGGATAGAGAGCTCTGCAATGATTGGCTGTGGGATTAGACTCTCCATACTGGGTACTCTGATTGGCCAGGAATCCATGGTTACACTTCAGATGTGCTCTTTGGCTCCAGGAAGATTGCTTCTGTCTTAAGCAGCTGTCTGATTACTGCTAAGAACATTCTCTCGACTTGGGAAGCTGTAATTCACTCTGCATTTGGTAATTCCAGCCTTGGCCTTGAGGCATTTCTGGATCAACTTCTGGGCATCAGGCTACCTTGGGATAATTTTTGAACCTGTACTGGAGATACTGTGAAATGAAAAGGATATTCCAGGATATTCCCAGCTATTAAGAGAGTATTGAAGACAGAATTGGTCTCTATAGTAGGAAACGTAACTTGTAACGGCAAAAAAAGGTGGGAGAGGGAGCACGTACCACGGAGGCCACCCACCAAAGAAGCCCACAGCACCCCCCAGGGAGGATCAAGGTGGGACCACTTCACCACACAGAAAGATGGTCACATGCTTGGGGACAGCTTCTTTGGCCGTAGCTCAAGGGCCCCAGACAACCACTGACCTGATGTCCCTAACCCAAAATGATGATTGGAAACTTTCACTCCCAAAATCAGTCGTCTACTTAGAATGCCCATGGCATCTATGGCTTTACTGCTCAGAGGGCGCACTGGTGCATTTCAGCAATACTGTGCTTTATATATATATATTTTTTAATGGAATTATGGTAAATAATAATTTGCAGCCATTGTGAAAGAATCTTATAGGATCAAAAATCCTTGAGTGTCTGTTGTAAGGACTGTGAAACATCAGACAACCTAGCAGAAACCTTGACCAACAACCAAGGCTAAAAAGGAAACTGAGAAAGGAAAGAAAAGCAATTTTTTCAGAAAAGCAGAATGGTTAAGAATACAAGTTCTAGAGAGAGATGCACTTGGATTCAAATGCCAACCTCGCCATTTTGTAGCTGTGTCACCTTGGGCAATTTATTTAACTTCTCTGGCCACAGTGTCCTGATCTCTAAAATGGGAGAATAATACTATAAACATCATAGTGTCTGGGGAGAAGGTAACAAGAATACAGAGGGAATGCTGGGCTCCTTAATGAATTCATTCAGCATTCATGTGAGCACATGCTGGGTTAGACGCAACACTAAATACCGGATATACAGCAGTGAATAAAAAGAAGGGATTCTTGTCTGCAAGTTGCTTACGTCCATTAGCAGAGACATTAGTTCAGCTTAAAACATGCCATAAATCCTGCAAACAGGGTGTAATGAAGGTGAATGGGTAGATCTGCTTTAATCAGGGCAGAAGCTGAAGAGGCTTCCTAGGAGGTGATTTTTTGGAAGGCAGCTAGGCTTACCACTAGACCAATGCCCACTTAGGAAGTGAGTGTTTACCTGGGATCGCAAGATGAAGAAGGAGTTTTCTCAGCAGTGATTTCCTCATTTGGTCCCTCTAACTACCTCCTTTTACGTACTATTAGCCTCATTTTTCCAGCTGAGGAAACAGAGACTCAGAGAGGTAAGGCACTTGCCCATGATCATGGAGCTGATAATTAGAGTGGAATCTTGGAAGGCAACCTTACAGTGTCTGTTCAACAACAAAGACAACAAAGAACAACAAAATCTGCATAGGGCACATATCTAAACCCTTCCAGCTCTAGGAATGTATACTATTTTATAGTCTCTCATGCATAAAGATGTATAAACAAACATGTTGAATTCAGCCCTGATGCTAAAGGAAAAAAAAGTTGGAGTCAATCTAAATGCCTATAAACAGGGAATTGGTTAAAATTAATATATATCCTTATAGCAGAATACCATGCAGCAATAAAAGGCAGTGAAGTAGATCTCTAGAAGCTAATACGGACACATCTGCAAGATGTATGTGTGAGAGAAAAAAGCAAACTACAGCAGACTATTGAGCTGTCTATACGTGTTTGTTTATACATAAAAAATTTTTGGAAAGAATATTCAAAAAAAAATTTTTTTTTCTTCTGAGGAATTAGACTAAGGTCCAAGATAGGATGGAAAATAAGTTTTCTAATAATTTAATCTTTTCTACTATTTACCTTTTTTGACCATACATGTATTGAATTTTTAATTTTTTGAGAGTTAATTGCAAGTAACTAAATTTTAGTTATACCCACTAGCAGTATGACTTCGGGTGGTCATTTGTCTGGATTTCACTGTTTAACATCTATGCAATGAGGGAGTTGGACCAAATGACCCTTAAATTTATTCTAGTTCCAACTTTCTGTTGTCTTACTAGTTGAAAATACTAAATTCCCAAGCAGAAGTCACCTCACCTCTTCCCCCAGCAAAAAAGGACCTTATGTGTTTGGCTCAAGCTCCCATGGCTTCCCCGAGCCAGCTGAACTGGGCACTTAGTAGAAATGTCACCAGGCAGCTTGGGGCAGGGAGGAAAGAAAAATCTGGACCTTTTGTAACAACTGGAGAATTTCTCTAACAATAGGGTGATCAATAAATAATTTTTTTTCTAGACCCTAGCTAGTCAAGCCATTTAAGCCATTGTGCTGAATGTGGCATTAGGGATACAGGTAAGTGGCAGAAAAGACCCTTGCTTGTGGAGCTTACAGTCGGAAACACAGGGCATTCAAATAATCTACAATCAGCACTACAGACAATGCCACCGTTCTACTTACTGGGCACTTGGCATGTGCCACACCTGTGGTGAACCACTTCATGCTTATATTATTTTTCCCAGACCCTCCAGCAATCCATGATGGTAGTTGCCATTATTTTCTCCATCTTACAGGTAAGGAAAATGGTGCTTAGAAAAGTCAAATAAGTCGCCAATTCTCTTACTAGCAAGAGAGACCTGGTATCACATCCTGGTCTGTGGGACACGGATGCTTGTGCTTCTAGCCACAGGGTGCTACTGTCATGGCAAGTGAGTGGAACACAAGGGAAGGTGGAGGACAGTGGGCCCACGTCTGTGGTTGCACATCTAGGAGCTACTCAAACTTCGGAAGGCTTGAGGCAACCTGTCATGCCTTGTCATCTGGGAAGGCTTCAGGAAGGAACGGAACTTGAACTGGGCTTTATGAGGAATAGAACTTAGGTGCAGTAAGGGAGCCAAGCCAAGGAGGCCAAGATGCTCATATTATATCTATGGAGTCTGAGCAGACCAGGCCCCCATGAAGAGGCAGTTTGTTGAGGGAGAAAACACTGGAAATTTAATGAGGCCTGACAAGCCATTTTAGTGCCTTTTGTCCTGGTTCTTTGGGAGCAAGAGTCAAGGAAGGTTCAGAGGAGAGGTATCATGAGTGCCCAGAAGTGTCTGGCTGTGGCCACTGCTCACCTCTCAGGGCTTTGTACAAAGCTACTCATCATGACAACGTCCCCTCAGTTTCAGTGTGGGTCCCACATTACTCCACGGGGCAAAACTGGACAGACGCTGTGGGTGAGAAACTTAGGGGCACCACTTCTGATCTACTAAGAAAAAAGAGGCATGGGATCTATGATCTCATGACCTGCAAAGATCTTCAAGGGGGGAAGACAAAGGAAAATCAGTTCTACTCCTATTGGAAATGTACCTCCACACAAAAACTTATATGTGGAAATTCACAGATGCATTATTCATAAGAGCCAAAAGGCAGAAACAACACAAATGTCAGTCAATGGATGAATGGGTAAATAAAATGTGTTATATCCATAGGATAGATTAACATTCAGCAATAAAAATAAATGAAGTGCTGATACATGTGACGACACAGATGAACCTGGAAAACGTTATGTTTAATGAAAGGAGCCAGACATGAAAGGATTTATTTTAGGCCTCCATTTCTATGAAATGTCAGATTGAGCAAATCCACAGAGACAGAAAGGAGATTAGTGATCACCAGGGGCTGAGGGGGGAGGGAAGATTAGGGAACGACTGCTAAGTGGTGATGGTTGTATTACCTTTTGTGAATATACTAAAAACCATTAAATTCTAAATTCTCTAAAAAGTGAATGCTATGATATATGGATTATATCTAAATTTTTAAAAATTAGGAATGGGTGGCAGAGAAAACATTTTTGAAGGATTAAGAACAGAGACTAGCAAGAGGCTCTAGGCTTGACATGTCTGTGTGTTCTCAAATGTGTTAGAGGAACATTTCTGGAATTATTTTTGAAAGTAATACAATTCAACTATGTTGCCCTATATCTATTTCTTTTTGTATCTTGATTACTCTTTAGAAATTTCCTAAAATCAGGAATTTCTCACCTTCAAAATAACCCTTTCCATGTCCTTGGACCAGGTTTTCTGGTTCCCTGGATTGTTGTTTTGTATGACCTTAAATGTGAGGAGGTATGATGTCTGGGCTTAACAGACCAAAGCAGCAAGTGTTCAGAACCTGCAAGTCACAGGGGCATGAGGAGGCAGGACAGCCGGAGCGGCCAGGAGACCTGACCTGCGCCATGTGTTTGGATAAGCAGGGTTACTACGGAAACAGGGGGGTTTGAGATGTGATTGTAATGGTTTGGGAAAACCTCTGAAGGACTTTGAGGAGGGGAGTGATAGAACCCAACTTGTTTTGAAAAGACCCTCTGGTCTCTGTGTGGAGAGTTGACTTGATGGGCTCCACAATCTGGGAGGCTACTTCACTCCACCCTGGGAGCAGCTTGGTCTTCTGGACTCTGGGAGATAAAGTTTCCAAAAAGAAAATCTTATTCCCCCTATAGAATGTGAGCTGCATGAGGGGAGGGACTGCCATCTCCATAACCACCCGCTGTGCCCCCATGACGACACAGAGAATACCTGGCACAGAGAAGGAGTTCAACAAATATGCATTAATGAAACCTTAGCCAAAGACTGGTCATGGTGTGTAGAAAGAATCCTGAGCCTTCATCAGAAGGCCTGAGTCCAAATCCCAGATCAACTGCATATATGACAAACTGAGTGACCTTTGGAAAAATACTTAACCCCTCCAAGCCTCATTCTCTTCATCTATAAATTGGGACTAATGATAGCTGCGAAGGTTTGAGAGATGAAAGGAGGGATGTATGGGAGAGTACCTGGCCCCTGGTTAAGAAGGAAGTACTTGTTTTCTTCTTTCTGAAACTGAAACTACAAGCCCATTTGAAAGGAGCACTCTGGACAGCAGTAATGATGTTACCAAGGGTAGAACTGCCCTCTACTTAGTCTCGGCCCTCTGAAATCTCCAGTGGACATCTTGAGTTAAGGATGAAGGTCTTAATGGCAGGTGACTTCTCTAGCTAGCGTTACCCTTCTCTTGTCAGTGTTGAGATGGGGCTGAAAGTGAATGAGCTTTGTCCAGCAAAGCTCTCTCCTATCTGTTCCAAGTAGGGCCTTGGCATCTTGTAATAACAGCCATGAGCACCCAAAGGGCAAGGTTGTGCTATTTGCTTTGGTACCAACTAAATCACTAGATTAATGAAAAGAACAATATAGCTAACAAGTGCTTTTGAGCCCTTACAGAGAATTGTGCCCTTTACACATACCATCTCATGCTATCTTTACCACAGCCCTCTGCAGTGGGTACAACCCCCCCTTTTGTAGAGGGGTTGGTTCACTGAGACCCCATCCCCCAGCTGCTGTAGGCTGTATCAATATCACCATTTCTGCATCTCATCTTTTGGAGCACTTGCCATGTGGCGAACCCTTTGTTGGCTCTATTTCACCACGAGCCAGTAGAGTGGTGTTTAGTATCAACCCTTGCATTAAGCACCAAGTGATCATGTAAGCGTTAAAATTACAGTAAGCCTACATAGAAACTAGGCCCTCAGAGGTTCTTGAACTCCAGTGAGCATCAGAATTCTCTAGAGCGGTTGTATACCCCCAGATTTCTGGGGTCTGATTCAGTAGGTCTGGGGAGGGGCAGAGAATCTGCTTTACTAACAGGATCCCAGATGACGCTGATGCTGCTGGTCTGGGGCCATGCTTAAAAACCATGGAACTCCCTCCCGATCCCATCTTGTTTCATTTATTCTTTTCCTAACTCCCAAACCCCCCATGTTGCCTCTCAGCTTCCTTAATCTCACGAAATAAACTGAGGGTTGCCTGGGGGGAGGTGGTGTAGGAAGAGGGGGGTGGGGTTATGGACATTGGGGAGGGCATGTGCTATGGTGAGTGCTGTGAAGTGAGTAAACCTGGTGATTCACAGACCTGTACCCCTGGGGCTAATAATACATTATATGTTAATAAAAAAGAAAGAAAGAAAGAAAGAAAGAAAGAAAGAAAGAAAGAAAGAAAGAAAGAAAAAAAGAAACCACAGAACTAAGGGGAAGGAGAAGGCAAAATATTCTAAGACGGAATGAGTTGCAGGCTGGTCCCATGAGCTGTTAGGTAGATTTTTTCTTTTTTTTAAGATTTTATTTATTTATTTATTTATTTATTTATTTGACAGACAAAGAGAGATCACAAGGAGGCAGAGAGGCAGGCAGAGAGAGAGGGGGGGAAGCAGGCTACCCTGTTGAGCAGAGAGCCCGATGCGGGGCTCGATCCCAGGACCCCGAGACCATGACCCAAGCCAAAGGCAGAGGCCTAACCCACTGAGCCACCCAGGCGCCCCTGTTAGGTAGATTAAGGAGGACTTCCAGAGAGACTGAAAGTCCCTGAAATACATAAGCCTCATCAACCTCTCATTCTACCAGGGCACTTGGCTGGGGTGAGTTGTTTGTCTTTCAAAACACAAAATGAAACAGTTTTCTCAAAGCAGCCCTAAAATCTCTGTCCTCGCCCTGTCATCAGAGAGGGGACCTGGTCAGCGCCTGGAGAAATGCAGCCATTGTCCTTGCTTTGGCCAGGATGTCCGTTTCAGAGTCAGCACCAGCCTGAAAATTGCAGGGCACAGAATTAAGCTGGCTCCGCCACTGTCTTCTGCCATCTTCATAAATTATTCACATTGCCCAGCATTTAATCTGCTTTCCCACTGCAGACCCTCGCCATGACTGTTCTTTGCTCCTTCATTTACAGCTGTGGAACAACTATTTTCATCTGGCGGTGGCTTTCATCACTCAGGACTCTCTGCAGCTGGAGCAGTTCTCGCACGCCAAATACAACAAAATCCTGAATAAGTAGGTTGCCTGTTCGGGTCTCCCGAAGTGGGGGTTTCATGAGAATCTCTGAGACTGAGCCTGAAGCAGACATGTGTTGTTTCTCCTAGGTACGGGGACATGAGACGGCTCATCGGCTTCTCCATCCGTGACATGTGGTACAAACTGGGTGAGTAGCACTCACATCCAGACAGGCACATCTGCACACGCCAAGCTCCTTCTTGAAGACCATCTGTTTGTTTGAAAGCCACAGGGGCTTCAGCGGTGAGAGCTTGAAATAACAGTTGATCACGTGTGTGTCCCGGGTCCTTGATATGTGCCTGATGAGAGGGAGTGCCCGTCCCCACGTCCCATCCCCAAACAGCTAGGACTCTGCTATTGCTTGGTGCCCCTGAGGGCTTAAGAAGTCAAATTGGAATTTATGGAAAGGAGGAAGGGCAGGGCTGCTGTGGAAACTTCTGTCCTCACACATCACAAGCAAGTTTCCTGCTGATGGGTGGGCCACTCCACCTCCAGCTTCTTCAGTGATATCATCTACAAAACACCCTCCAGCCACACAGAGGAGAATTGGTTCTGTGGAAGATGAGGGTCTTTTGTGATGCGGTGTGAACTGGCAGGTGTCCCTAGATGCCAGCCCTGTCTGGGCTAGCTGCAGGAATCATGCACGAACTGTGCAAACTGTGCGGTACCTGTGGGAAGAAGGAAGGGGAGATGGGATCTGGGAGGCATTGACTGAGCGTCTGAGTAAGCCCTGCGCTAAGGAGGTCTTATTTTACCTTCACATCACCTCCTACAAAACGGAAAAACTCCGCCTCCTTTTACTGATCAGGAAACTCCTAGAGGGAGGTGACCTGCTTGAGATGGAGCAGGTGCAAAGCCCAGAGCTTGGTTTGGATCCCTGGAGGACAGGGGCCACACACCTTGCTCAAGGCCTGAATCCCCCTGCACACAAATGTGCTGAAAGGATGGATGGGTAACCGGACGGATTGCTGCAGAGTTACAAGTGAGACACAATGGGGTATTTTCATCTCCAGTTTGGGTACCCTCCTTGACCCTCTGCTGCCCACTTGCTCTGCCCTGGGCTTGGACGGTGACCCTCTTCAGTGGAGCCACTTACAGGGACTGTGCCTGTTTTGGGGGTTCAAATTAAATGACTTCTCCTGACTTTGCTTCTCACTTCTTCAGCCTTCTTGGTATCTTTCAGTTCCCTTTGGGGTTCCTGGACAGCAGTTTCTTGTCCTTTCCAGGAAGGTCCATTTGCTGCAGGGCAGCACAGGGAACAGACTATCCGTCTGGCCCTGCGCTCGCTGGTAGCACCTGGAAGCACCAGACTCAGGTTAAAAGCACACACTGGTACCAGGAGGGCTACAGGTGGCTTTACAAAATCAAAGGGAGAGCCGGGCAACCAGGCCCAGAACCGACTGCCGCATACCTGCCGTGGGCCTTGCCCTGTCATTTACAAGCTATGAGGTCCGAAGCAAGGGGACCAAGGGACACTGGGCATAATCTGGAGAAATAGCGCCCAGGAGGCTTATGAGTTTCGTCGGAGCAAAAACTGGGAGCGTGAAGCCAGCGAGGCCACGCCCAGGTCAGAATTGTTATCGTTGTCTTCCCCCTTGCCCCATCAGCGCCGAGTCTGCTCTTCCTGTTCTGGCTCTTTCTTCATCAACACCAGGCCTGTATCACTCGTGTGCGAAGGGCAGGAACCAGGCAGGTCATGTCAAAGAGGGGAGGGGCCGGGGCATGTTAAACCCGCAGACACCCACAAAGCAGGGCACCGTCAACATTTGGAGTGGGATGATTCTTTGTTGTGGGGTGCCCTGTACCCCCCAGGCTATTTGATAGCATCCCTCACCTGTACGCACTGGAAGCCAACAGCATCCTCCCTAGCTGTGACAACCAGGAAAATCTCCAGGCACTGCCAAATGTCCCTGGAGACGAGGGCAAAAGGATGTGCAAAACGACTCCTATTGGAAAACCACTTCTGTTAAGAAATACTGTCTCTGCTCTGTTTTTCTAGAAAAGCCTGTCTTTCTCAGTCTGCCTTCTATGTCTCCACGTTGGATAAGGACAAGGATATGAAAAATATTTTATGTATCATTTACCGTTACTCTTCAATAGGAAAAAAAAACAAACAAAAAAAGCCTGGTGCGAGCGCAGGCCTAGCTGGTAGGTGGCACACGGCCTCGGGGTGAGGAGTATAGGAAGAAGTAGCTGGGCCTGGAACAACGGGAAGCAAACATGCCCCAGCTGGAAGGGGCAGTCACTGTCCTCCTGGTCGATTGCTGTCCTGTTGGAATGCAAGGCTGATGATGATGTGTCATCTTCCAGTTTTTCAAAAGAATCCAGGAAACACAATTTTTAAATGTATTTCCAATTTCTGAATATTGACAATAACTGATTGGAAGTTTATGAAACATTAAATATTCCCAATGAAACACGGGGCCCAGATTCGGTTTGCGTAGGAGTTTGCACTCTTTGCTTTACGACAGCAAAGATGAGATACAGCTGGGGTGGGCTTTCTTTCCCACACCTACACCCTAGGCGTTGCCAGGATTGCAAAGCAGGGATCTGAGGTTTGTTTGTCTCTAGATCTTCCACACAGCCTGCTCTTTCCGGAACGTCCTTCGTTGCTGCTGTTTTGCACACAGAAGATTTTATTTAGATATAGATTATGTTTTGGCAGACGTTCCTGCACTCCCAGTTATGCTGATGAATGAAAAGATGTTACCAAATATTCCACCTGCCTAGAATCACAGAACATCAGAGCTGGAAGGGCCCTTTAGAGATCATATTGTCCAGAATTTTTCAAATGTTTATTTTTAGCGGAGGGCCAATAAAAAAAGAATCTCGTGCTCAATACTATAAATTGGTTGAAAGCTGAGCTATTCTAATTGAAGTGGGGTGAGGGGCCCAGAGCCCATTATAATGGGTCACCCCTGAGCACACCATATAGCCCCCTAAGGATTTTCTGGGGAGAAATCCTGAAGTACCTCAGGAAGGTCTAGTTCAACCCACCATTTTACAAGGGAGAAAACGGGGACACAGAGAAGTGAAGATGGATATACAAGGCCATATATTGCTTAAGAAGCAGATTCAGGACAAGGACCCTGGCCTGAGCATCTGTCCTAAAGCATCACAGAATCCTCCCTGTTTGCAAATACTTGTAAGATGAATTAATGCAATGAAAAGATGTATTTGTTAGGGTTTGGGGTTGCAAGAAAGACAAACTGACTATGCCTGCCTTAATCAGAGCAGGTACTTCTCAGAAGGGCAAGAAGAACAAGGCTATGAAGGACAGGGCCAGAGCCACTCTAGAATCCAGGGCAGGTGGCATAACTTTGCCTCAAGCATGTTTCATTCCTGCATCATCCTGCTTAAATATTCAGTCTCCAGAGGACATCATCCTATTGACGTTCCTTGGATGACCACACCATTGATGGTCCCACTAAGCCTATATCCACTGAAGGATTTAGAGTTTCCCAAAGTAAGACATTTATGGAATTATAGAGGGGTCAAAGTCACAGATGTCTACTGCATGGAACAAGAAGTAAAGGATGGTTTTGCTAAGATGGCCACCCTCCTGACCCTTTGGCCTGGACTTCCAGAAAGAGGAAATTATATCAGCCTGAAGGGATTTTCCTATTTCTAATTCGTTGCATAGCTGCCTTCTCCTTGCCTGTCTCCCTCAGGGATAAGAGAACAAGAGGAGGCAGAGTGAACGGATAATTCCCCATCCCCTGCCATCTTCTGTTCTACAAGATCTTGACATTCACATGCTTCCTCCTCGTTTGTTGATGAAGTTAACCTGCTAATCCAAACCAGGACCAAGCACTGTGTAGATGAGAGACGAATGCAGTGGACAATGACAGGTTTCAAAGTATAACCCATGGAATATCCAAGACCTAGTGAAACTTAGAAGCCTTTATGGCAGACACAGCCATTCTACCCTTCTTCCTGGTTAACTGAATCTGGGTTTATTTTTTTTCCTGATCCTAACTTGTTCAGTTAGCAATATTTTGTAGCAGGTGATGGCCATGTGACCCATCTCCGTCCAAGGAGAATCAGCAGAAACAAAGTTGTTAGGGCTTCAGGAAATCCTTTTTGTCCAATTAAAACCAAAGGGAAAGGGACAAGTGCAGTGAGCACAACACATGCTTTGCCCATAGTCCTTTCCCGCCCCCCTTCCTTTCTGGAAAACAATGAGATGCCTAGAGGTGCAATAGCCAGTTTGAAGCTATGAAGATAAAAGTTGTACACCAAGGATGGAGGAGTGGCTCTGGACTGACCATCATTTGACTTCTTGTTAAGGCAGAAAGCTAAAGCAGAATTTATTCAGTTTAACCATGGTGATCAAATATCTGTTACATCCCTAACTGATATATCATCTCATTCAACCCCCTCCCCATTTTATAGGTGAGCTCACTGAGGCCCAGAGAGGCATAAGGACATTCAAGGTCAACAGCAAATCAGTGGCTCAGCTTAGGTGAAGGAACTTGTCTCTTGATCCCAAGTCCAATGTTCTTACTTTTTTTTTCAGAATATGCAAATTATTTTCAAAGAGTGTGAAATAGCAAACTGTTTTTCAAAGACTATGGATAATGAGTAAATCGTAATGCATGTTAACCTTTTAAATTTTGTTTTAATACCCAAAGCAATCAGGGCATCATGCCGTGATCATCAGTATCATCATCATCATCTTCTCATCAGGAAAGTTTTGAGCAATCCTATGATTATAAGATAGCTAATTGCAAAGATAATCTCAGGCTTGAAAATTATTCAACATTCTTCAGAGAAAAGCCTAGACAAGTGTGTGTGTGTGTGTGTGTGTGTGTGTGTGTGTGTTTGTGAGAGAGGGTACATGAGGGGAGGTCTTGATAGCGAGAAGGACCACATCTCGTTACCAGGACCAGGCCACTAAAGGATTAATGCTATTGTGTTTTTGGATCCTGGGACTATGCCAAATGGAATGTACTTTTCCTGATAGTGTAACATCATAACATTTGATTTCTGCTTGGAGTGAAGCAATGCACATTTTGCCAAAATGACTGCACTTAACCATTCCACATTCACTTAGGTTAACGTCAGGATGCTGTGTTAACAGTCTTTGTGGGAAAGAAAGACAAATTCTAGTGACTGGCATCCTGGCCTTGTATGTAAGGAGGTCACTCCTGGCAAAGCTGTGAGAGCAACTGGGCCTTTACTTTTT
Source organism: Lontra canadensis (assembly GCF_010015895.1). Taxonomy (NCBI): domain Eukaryota; kingdom Metazoa; phylum Chordata; class Mammalia; order Carnivora; family Mustelidae; genus Lontra; species Lontra canadensis. The sequence continues at coordinate 33,642,995 of NW_022630999.1, forward strand.
CGAGCATCTACAGAGTACCCACCTCAGCACAAAGCTCTGGGGAAGGGTAAGAGAGTTGGGGAAGGATAAGGCATGGTCCCTGCCTTGCCAGGAAGAGCCGCCATCTAGTTCTAAGAGTAGATAGAACTAAGAGGTTAAAGAACAAACTTTGAGTGTGTTTTTTAACATGAAATATGTGGTGTAGACTCAAGAGTTCAGGCACATGAGAGGTCGATGAGGACAATACGGTTGGCTCCACTGGGGTAAATGGCTTTTGCATGAGACCCCAGGCTGGCCCATATCCAGACTGAAAGAAAGAGGGGAAAGGACAGGTGTTCCAGGAGAGCAATCAGCCTGCACTCAGCATGGCTTCTTAGGATTGGGAAGAAGCCGCCTGTAAGAAATAGAAAATGGGATTACAGGGACATCCATCCATCCATTTGATCATTGATTCATTCAGTTAACAACAAATATTGAGCATTGTGGTAGTCCCAATCACATGTCCCCAAAGATGTCCATGTCCTAATCCCTAGAAACTGTGGATCTATTACCTAAGTGGCCTTTTCAGACCTGACTAAGAATCTTGAAGATGGTGAGACTATCCTGGACTATCCCGGTGGACCCCCTGCACCTATAGGGTTCTTAGGAGTGAGTGCAAGGAGGCACAAGGGTCAGAGAGGGATTTGAAGAAAATGCACTGCTGGCTTTGAAGGTGAAGGAAGAGACCTGGAGCCAAGGCATGTAGGTGGCCTTCAGATGCGGCAAAAGGGAAGCATGTAGTTTCTTCCTGAGGCCTTCCAAAAGGAACTCACCCTGATCACACCTTGGTCTGAGGTCAATGAAACCCATTTCAGACTTATAACCTCCAGGAGTGTAAGATAATAAATTTTGTGCTGCGTTACACCACTAAGTTTATGGTGATTTACAACAGCAATAACAAGAAACGAATACAAGCACCTTCTACATGACAGGCACTGTGCCTCAGGCCGGGGCTACTAACTAGAGAGCTGTTTCTCTATGGTCAAAGGGGAAATATCTGCAGAGCAGAAGCTTGTGGCACCCGGAGGGTGTGCAAAGGACTCCTGCCTCCTGAGTGAGCCCAGGATGGCCTAGCTGAGCAAGAGTGGAGAACTTTACTCCAGAGCAGTACTGTCCTGTGGGACTGGAATGTGAGCCACCTGTCTAAATGCAAATGCCCTAATGTCCACAGTCTTTTGAAGGTAAAAAGAAATAGTGAGATTAATGTTACACCATGTTTTTTTGAACCCCATTTTCCAAAATCTTACCATTTCAACATGTAATCAATACAAAACATTATTATTTTTTAAAGATTTTTTTTATTTGACAGAGAGAGAGAGAGAAAGCAGAGAGGGAGAAGAAGGCAGAGAGAGAGGGAGAATCAGGCTCCCCATAGGACAGAGAGACATGGGGCTGGATCCCAGGACCCCGTGATCATGACCCAAACCAAAGGCAAACACTTCACCAACTGAGCCACCCAGGCACCCAATACAAAATGTTATTGAGATGTTAGCTTTGTTTTTTATTTTCAGAACTCATTCTTTGAAATCTAGTGGGCTTTTAATAGTCACAGCATATCTCCACTTGGACTAACCTCAAGTGCTCCAAAGATACGTGTGGCCATACCTTCTATATTTAATAGAATGGCACTGAAGAATGAATAGGATTCCCTTGTGAGGGAGGTGGGGGTAGAGGTCAGTGTGGAAATGGGATCAAAGAGGTGGAGAGGAGAGCATGGTGGCTGGAGGAGGGCACATATGCAGGCCCAAGGAGGAAGGGCAGGGTGTGGCTGAGGAGAAGAGGCAGGCCATGGAGGGAGGGCAGGCAGACAAGAGGAAGCGATGGGGTATGGAGTGGGAACATGGGACCAAATGGGTCTGCAGAACTGGTAACAGAAGCCACGGAAGGATTATAAATTGTGGACCAGCATGGTCAATTTAGGGCTTTTCAAACAACTTTGAGGACAGATTATAAAGTATTTAGATAGGTTAGAGAAGGGTCAGAAAGTTCATGAGTGTCCATCATGGGAGAGAAGATAAATTTGTCCTGACCCTCTCCCCATGACTTGTCTTTCCACTGGAGGTGAACAAATAAACTGACAGGCCTAAAAAGTTCCAGGAAAAGCTCCAGGGAGCTCCATGAGTTGGAACATGTCTTTGCATGTTGCTTTTTCCAGAAGCCAGCGGAGGCTGAGCTGACAGGACTCACCGTCATCCCCACAATCACCATCAGTACTTCCTGAGACTTTCTCATGAGCCAGACCCTCCGCAGAGCCCTTTGTTTCTATTAACTCTTCTAAGCTTCTCAACAGTCCTACCAGGCAGAGATTGTTTTTATCTCCATTTTAGAGATGAGATGACAGAGGCTCAGGAAGTTGAACGACAAAGCCACGCAGCCATGGAGCGGCAGCCAGGGGACCCGATCCAGGCTGGGGGGCTCCGTGGTTCTCAAGGCCTGGAAGGGATCTGGATGAGGAGAAGCAAACAGACTGCCTGTCTCGGAGCAGTGCCAGAAGGGAGATTCTTCAAGCCTGAGTCAGAGCACCTGAGATCTGTGTTCTTTCTTCCCCTTTTGAGCTGAATGAGTGATCTTGCCAGTCAGCCCAGCCTTATTTCAGAGTCCCCAGAAGGATGCGGGACTCTGCAATCCAGGAGATCCCAACTCATCCTCATCCCTGTTCATTTCAGAGTCTGCGCCCACCTTTAGAGAGCCATATACTCTCGAAAGAGTGCCCCTCTGTCCCCAACAGCCTCACAGGGTCAGTGACATGTTCCACTCCTCTCAGCAGGCTAGAGGTGATGGTCTCCTTCCTTCCTCCTTCCCTCCCACCTCCCTTCCTCCCTCTTCCTTTTTTACCAGGTCCTTTTCTTAGTGCCCTCATACCCTTTGCGTTCAGGCTTACAGTCTCCTCCTGAGAGGTGTGATAGATGAGGCCAAGGTACATATTAGAAACCCAGGCCAGGGAACACACAGGACTCCTTTCCACCCACACACCAAAGCTCTTCTCTGCGCTCTCACTACCACCAGAGCCTTTCCCAGAGCCTATGCAATTTGGCATTTGGAGTCATCCTGCTGGCTTATTGGCACTTTAAAGGCCTTTTCTAATTGGTATCTGTTCTCAGTGAGATTTGGCCACCATTATACGAAAAAAGACCCTCTTACTGATTCCTTGCCTTGCCTTTTTTTGAATACAGCAGCGGGTGTGTCTCTTGAATGAGGATTTTTTTTCCCCCAAATGAGTTTGCATTTAGTTAGTTACAAATATGTTCTGCATGTGCGCGGGCACACATGCCTATGTATATAAAAACACACGCAAATGCACTTTCAGATTATTTGAACACAAAATCCAATAAGCTCAAATTCCATTTTTGATGTAAATGAATAAAATTTCTTCCTGGAGCATTATAAGGGACATTCAGCTCACACTGTATTTAGAGATCAGCATCTTTCTCCATTTTCCCTATTCTTTCAAACATCTCTTCCACTGACTGCAAAGAATACAGGTCAAAAGTATCTTAGGAAATCCCTGGTCTACAGCATGTCAGCCCTTTATTTTAAACCGTCTTAAATATATTCTTATCATAGCCAATGCCCTCCAGTATTCTAAAGGCCTTTGTTGCATAAGCAATTTCTCTGTTCCGTGGTGGCTTATCTGACAGTTTCCCATTTACTTTCTACTTATTATTGCACTTGACTTTGAATTTTAAAACCCCATTGTGGGTTTAAAGGATCTTGAAGGACGAAATCAAAACCCTAGATTAGCAATTACTATAAACCTGCTAGAAAGTACCTTTTTTTTTTTTTTTCCCTATTTGGGCCAAAGCGAAGGCTTGAAGCTCAAGTGTAATCCAAATGCATCACATAATGAAGCGGATATCCTGGAAAAGTGTCTTTATATTTCACTCAACTCTCTGCCTGACTTCACCACTTCATTCTCACTAACTGAAGATAGTCTGAGAATGATGCCTTTTTTTTATCTGAATTCTGGGGAAATACTTGAACATTAAGCTTCATTTAGGCTAAATGAAAATTCATTTTCTTGCTGCCTTCCCTCTTGGCTCCTTTTCTGAGCCTTAATTGAAAGCAACAGCACCAGGCTGTATACCATGCTACCTGACCAGGAGCTCCTGCACCCCCAGGAGCTCTCTGCCCCAGGTTAAGATGCCCATGGTTTGTCTTGAAAATGGAGAAAAACCCATAGGGGCTTCTTGGGCTCTGAGACTCAGAAGAAAGAGGCAGCTGCTGATGGACCAGCCAGACATCAGCTTCGATGATAGGCTGTTATGGATATGCTTGCCCTCACTCTCCGGGAAGTCCCTGCAGCTCCTAAACACCCTTCTTTGTGCCCCTTCTCTGCCATGTCTCCTGTGTGTCTTCTCAAGAGTCTGCTTAGCTCTGCTCAACAGGGCTGCCCTCAGTGGTCCATTTTGGTCAAACATCAGAAGAGCAATAGCTAATACTGTGTCAAGTATGCCACGTGGCCAGGACGGTCCCGGCTTGGGAAATAAAAATCTGCATATTCATCACAATGACCCATATCAAGTAAATACTTTTATTTTCTCATGTTAAGATGAAGACACTGAGGCCCCAAGTGGTAAGATCAGCTTGTCCAGCATCACATAGATAGTTGATAGTGGAGTCCATCTACAAATTCAGGCCATCTAGCTCCAGGATCTGTGCCCTTAACCACTGGGCTACAGTAGCCATCCCCCTGGGTGCTGATTCTTCCAGGCTCTGTGCTAAGTAATGCATGGGTATATTTTCACATGGTGTTCTAAACAAGTGGGTGTTTATCCTTATAAGGATCTTATCTTATCCTTATAAGACCCATATCCAAGTCATTTAGCTAGTGAGTGTAGGAGCTAGACAAATTTATTTCTTCATTCAACAGACATTTACTGAACATCTAAATGTCCTATACTCAGTGCCACAGATACAAAGGTGAGAACAGACATTGCCTCACACTCTTGTGACATGGGGCAGGCAGACATTTATCGTATCTTTCCACAAATGAAGCCATCATTGCAAAGTTGGCTGAGAAGACACAACATAAGAAGCCAGTGTAGAGGTTCTGACCTCACTAGCATTGGGGGGCATGTGCTGCTGGCTGTTCTCAACAGATCCCCTGGGACACATCCAGGGGAATCCAGGTGACAGTGAAAGTATTGGGGCACAGATAGGCAAAAAAACAAACAAACAATGATTGTCAACAAAGGACCAGTGTGTGCATAGGCCTGGCAGTGGAGGACACAAAGTGAGTCTGCAACACTGGAAGCAGGCCAGCAGAGCCAGGGGAGGATTCCACTGACCCAGCTATCATAGCAGATTCTTAGCAGCAAATTTTGCTTTTCTTATTTCATGAGACAGTTGCAAAAAGCATGCTCTCCAGTCTCAGAAACATGGTTTGTGATGCGGACAGGCATGATTTCAAATATCCCTGTGATTTGTCACCCCTAACATATTCCATCAGAGCTCCATTTGCCAAGAAGATCAGGCAGGTGAAAACCCTTGTAAACAGTGACGTGCTTTACACATACCCGTGTTATTATCCTTAACAACAGCTCGTTCCAGATGATGCATGCACCTCCTGCAGGAGTTAATATACGTAAAGTGTTCAAAATGTTGCCTGGCTCCAGTAAACCACTGTATAAGTGTTCACTATTATTTCTACTATTCTGCCTCCCTCCCTTTTTTTTTTCCCCCCCAGGCTTGGTCTGAGGAGGATCTGTGCATCATGAAAACTGTTTTATGTGTCCGTGTTCCTCTTCTCTTACAGGCCAGAACAAAATCTGCTTCATCCCAGGCATGGTGGGACCTATATTAGAGATGACACTTATCCCTGAGGCTGAGCTCCGGAAAGCCACCATACCAATCTTCTTCGACATGATGCTGTGTGAATATCAAAGGAGTGGGGATTTCAAAAAGGTAAAAAAAATGAGGCTGGAAACTCATGGCATCCTCTCTAATCCCTAGACCATTTCCCCATAATGATATCCTCGTTCCATCTGCCTGGGCTTCATTCAGGAGCTTGACGGTGGGATAGAGACATTATTCACGTGCCCAGAATAAGCTGGCAGATCGGATTTGGTCACTATTCTGTCATGCTTTCCTGCCCAAGGCCAAGATTAAAATGCATTTTCTTGCTTTGGATCAGCTTGGTCCCTTTCTCAATAGTACAAGTTCCCTAATCCCTACCTAAGAGTTCCCTCCAGGTGTGTCCAAAGAGCCCATCCCTTCCACCTGCCCCCATCTTGGACCCATCTCTGTCCAGCATTTTCTACTCTGGGACAACCTGGAAGATCTACATTGTCTATAAAGAGTCGACCTTTCCAGGAGTCATAGTCATACATGAGTTAAAATCAACAGCAAATGGCATCAGAGACCCGTTGCCCAGGAGAGACCTGTGGGGCTGCCATGGCAATAGGGGGCTTTCCCTAGCATAAAGGACGTGAGCAAACAGCGTGAAGCACGGGTGTCATTGGCCAAGTACTTTCATTGAAAAGCCCTGTTGAGCTTGAAGAACAAAGACCACTTTCTGGGACCACTCACTCCCGAACCTTCTGACAGTATAGTAGGTAGCCATTTCAACAATGGCTTCCTGGCAGATCAGTAGTTTCCCCATAGTTCAGGAAGGTTGGTGTTTAAGTCTTATCAGGTTCCCTCAGATCTTGATCCCCTGTCTTCTTCACCACAACTTCCCACCTGGTTTTACCTTTAATGGGCTCTTTCTCCTCCTCCCCCAGCATGTCTGCCTCTCATTCTAGACCATTTCCTGCCACCAAACAATTTCCTTAAAACAGATACTTAAAAAGCAGCAGATTCCAAACTGCCTTTCCTTAAAACCCTTACAGATTTTACCCCTTTCTCACTCACTGGTTCTCTGATCCTCACCCAGTAACCCCCAAACCTTCCTGCTTGCATGCAGGGCCCTCCGTACTCTGGCCTTCAGTCGGCCTTTTCAGCTATTATCCCCATCTCTCTTCCTACCTCACCTGTTCTCCCATTATTCCCACAGCTCACCTGAACTGGGACGCCTCAGTCAGCATCCTCCTCTTTGAGTTTCTCCTTCCTGCTACTACTCTGCCCTGTTCACAGTCCTGCAGGCCAACACCTAAACTCCTACTGATCTTGCAAAGCCCATTGCAGAACTGGGTCCATTCAGACAACTTTTCCCTCTATTCCTCATCATTTTATCTCTCTGAGGTATGACGGTTACATACTGCCGTGCCTTGTACTCATTTCTAAGTATGCTCTGCCTCTTCCTCATCCTTATCTACTAAAAGTGATGATGATGGTGATGATGATAATGATGATGATGACAGAAGTGACTGCCATGAACTGGATGCTTACTATGTGTCAGGCACTCTAAGTACTTTCCCTCTGTTAGTTCATATGATCTTGTTTATTGCAAACCCATGAGTTAGGTAGCATTATCGTACCCATTTTAAAGATGAAAATATTGAAGCCTAGAGAGGTAAAGTCACTTGCTCAAAGTCATACATCACCAAAAAGGAGGGGCAGAGACTGCAACACAGAGATCACTATGGTCCCCAAACCCTGCTGTGCCTACAGCATTCTCCAGCCCCGGGTACTGTCACAGTAAATGTCGGCAGAGTGAAACAGTGCACGCCATCCTCTCCAGCAGTGCTTTCTCAGAATAGGTGCCATGGAGCACTAACCCAAACAGATGCTCTAGGGAAGGGGATTTCGAGGTTGAATACCTTTGGAAGTCACTGCATATGGTAACCCCCTCTTGGAGATTTCCAGTGCACGTTAACATAGTCAAAGCACTGAGGCATTCCACTGTAAACAGTACTTACAGTGCTCAATTTCTCAAACTTATTTGTGCAAGAAGTATCAATTAGATGTGCCATTCTGCCAATCACTTTGGAAAACACTGTTCTAAGAGGGGAAAGACACTACGTTTGGTCTTCAATTTACAATGGTTCAATTTACGATATTTTGATTCTACGATGGTGTGGAAGTGATACACGTGCAGTAAAAACCTTACTTTGAATTTTGAATTTTGATGTTTTTCTGGGCTGGCTACATGCAGTATATTCTCTCTGTGAGCCCCAGCTCCCGATGAGCCGCCCGATCATGAGGGTAACGACTGCCATGCTTAGAGCCATTCTATGCTCATACAACTGTTCTTTTTCACTTTCAGTATAACGTTCAGTAAATTACATGAGCTAATCAACGTATTATTATAAAATAGGTTTTGTATTAGATGATTTTCCCAAGCATAGCCAATGTAAGTGTCCTGAACACATTTAAGGTGGACTGGGCTAAGCTATGATATTCATTAAGTTAGGGATTTTAAATGTATTTTCAACTTAACTATATTTTCAATTTGCAATGGATTTGTCAGGACATAACCCCATTATAAGCCAAGGAAGACCTGTAATGATGTCTGATGATACCAGTGTGAGAGGGTACTCTCCTGTCCAGGGATTAATTAGCAGGAGATCTCTAGTCCCAGAAAGGCTTGTGACCAGCTGTCTCCTCGGCAAAGAGCCTTAAAAGAAATCAGGTTGAAGAGGTCAGATAGAGAAAGATACCATATCCAACCAGTTGGGATCAAGAGGAGTGAAAGGTGAAACCTGGAGAAGGTGTTTGAAGGCAGTTTACAATCTGCTGTCTCTTAAGGGGTAGTGAGGTACGTGAGTCTTGGGAACACGTAGAGGGCACATGATGGGAGACGAATGGAATCATCCTTACCCTCAGGTCAGCACTCCCTCCAGAGGTGTGTGCTCCAGATGGCTCAGAAGATGTCCTGGGAGCAGGTGTGCAAAGGAAACACTCCCAAGTACCTGACAGTATGCCATATTTAAAAAACAAGCAAGCCCGTCAATTCTAGATTATGACCTGACAGTTGGCCAATTCTAGATTATGACCTGACAGTGTTGGTGTCTTCACATGTTTAGTAGACTTCACAGGCTTGCCCAAGTATGATTTTTTTTTGGCCCTGAAGGATTTCCTTATTGTGGCATCCCCAATCTACCCACCTGTTCTCCATGAATGGGGATCATCCTTGGACTTCTCGCTCCAAGCTGTGTTCAGTGTAATAATGTTCCCCAATTGCTCCTCTTAATTTTTCTCTTATCAAAAGAGACAGGACAATCAGGCTGACTAATGGGGCAGCTTTCCATGAAAAAACCAGCTGGTGTGCTTGGTGGGAGCTCAGCTGTGGAATGAGCAGATCCAGGCATGTCTTCTTGGTTCTGGGTAAGCAGCTCTGGAAGGTGTCCCCAGGAAAGGAGAAAGCCAGTCCACATAAACCCCAACCCGTCCTGATGGCCAAATCTAGAGTGAAGCCTGGAACTGGGTCTGAAATCCAGGAGGCATTGCATGCAAACTAGCATTAAGGAATGATACCAAAATTATCAACTAAGTACCAGGTGCCTGTAAAATAACAGGCTTCTCTTTCTAAAATTTGAGTTTCTTAAAGGAAATTAAAAAATCAAGAATAAAAGTTAGCCGGACCCTTTCTCCCAGTTCACACAATGCCCCCTGACCTGGTACCCAACATCTTGAGGTTCTCTTGCTGGCCCGCATTTGCTCTGGCTCTTCTTTTGATTTCTTTACCTGAAGAGATTCTACTCACCCTTCAGCTGAGGTCTCACATTTTGAGAGAGCCCTTTGTGCTTCTTGATGGATGCAAAGGACAGATTCACTCAAGCAGGATGTCCAAGGACTGGAACTAGGACAGGAAGGGGTTAGACCCTGATGGACTTAAGGAGGGGGTAGGGATGGGGAAAAGGAGGCTCTGGGGCAATCTCTCTTTCTGCTCTGAGTTTCTTTTGCAACCTCATTGCCAGATTGCCCTGTCTTCTCTTCTAGCCCAAATAAGATAGCTTATGCATTTGACTGATAACATTTATCCCTCATGAGTACAGCACTTCACCCAAGACCATTGCAGGGGTTTCTGTCCTGTGCCTTGGACTGGGTGTTCCATCCCTGGTACATTCTGCAATTCCCTTAGTGGGGCTACGGACAGGGCAGTTTTGGCAAAAGGAGCCTTGGGTTGCCACACTGTGGCTGGCATGGCCGTGCCTGGTCAGGGTGAAATGCATCTTGTCCTGCCTGCATGGGGTTCAGGCATATCACTTATCCCACACTGCGTGACAATCTACTCAAAGATCTGACTCTATCATGAGACTGTGAGTTCTTTCAGGGTTAAAGCCAGTCTCTCAGTCCTGAACTCCTAGCACCTATCAAATTTCCTGTCATGAATATGGTGGGAACCATGTCAGTATTCCCAGGATTGAATGGAGGCCTCTAGACCTGCATCCTACCACATTCCAGAGGAAAAGCCTTGGCACAGGGAGGAGCATTCCAGTGAACATTTTCATAATGTAGGGTATTGTGGGTAGCTGACCATTGCTTGAATAATCCCCAGAGGCTGGGTAGACCAGTTGTCCTCCTGGACAATTCTTCGTGGAAGAAGGGGTTTGGGGGTTTCTAGGTGAAGTTGGTGGGAAGGAGTGGGAGTCCTGGGGCGCAGAGGCTGAGAAGAGTGGTTACTTATGATACAGATCATAGAAAGGACTGTGGAATAATTGGCCCGAAGGTCTGAGTTGCAGCAAACAATGGTTCCAGAGAAAACCCTCTCTCAGAGATGGAAGAGGTCATAGGATTTGACACCAGCACCTAGAACAGCCACTAGAACATGGCACAAGATCAGTAATTGTTTGGTGAATGAATTAACAGACAGAGATATCAGTGCAGCAGATCCCACTGAAACTGAGTCTTGGCGTGGAGCAATGTGGTGATTCAGACGGCTTAGAACATGATGTAGAAAAGGACAATCAATTCAATAATATACACTGGACACCTACCATATTGTCTACTTTAGTGTCAGGTGGGCTTGCTGCTTCTGGGCTGGTAAATTTGGGAAAGTTATTTAACCTCTTTCAGCCCCAGTGTCTTTATCTGCGAAATGGATTTCATAATACCATTATAGCTTCCCAAACCAAAGCTCTACAGGGAATAGGAATGGTCTGAAGCAGGCAGGGACAAGGTAAGAATTAGGAAGCTGTCCTGACTCCCATCTCACATGACATTATTGTCTCCCGCTCTCCCTCCCACCACGCCCCAAGTCTGCTTCCATCCACCCCCAGACAACCAGCATTTCATAAACAAAGGGGGTCAGAGGCTGACTTACTGGGGCCAGTCCCATCTCTGCTATCTCTCTGCCATCCTGGCCTTTCACACTAACTATCCCAGGGCCCCTCACACAAAGTCAAAGTCAGCACCATACCTTTAAAGAAGAGCTCTTCTTTCCTAAATTTCACACTCCTGCAGGATCTTAGGCAAACCAATAATGAAAATAGCCAAAATGTTTTCAAGAAGTCAGGAGACCCCGAGGAAACAATGCAGGGAAGTCCTGATGCAAATGTGAGGCCTGCGTGAGTCATTGTGTTGGAAGAGAGAGGCCCGCCCAGGAGGGCTGGGCTCCTAGAGTTCACTTCCTTTTCCCTGATAAGGGCTTTTTAAGATTCCTGTTGGGTCTCGGTAGCATTGACTTCTATGAAAGTAGCCTGCAGGTGCCCCTAAAGGAATACCTACCTTTCAGGGGTGAGGAGGAGTCAATACTGTGATGCTGGTGTGGCTGTGGAGGAAAATGGAATTGATTTGGAGAAGGCAGAAGCTCTGCACTGTGGCACAGCATGGTGTATGTTTAGGAGCAAATGCTGGGCCCTTGGGTCTATTCTGGCCAAGTCCATCCTTCCTTTGAAACCCAGACCAAGGTTTCACTTTGCCTCAGTTTCCTTCTTTATAAAATAGGAATGATGATATCCATCCCCCTTGGCTAAAGACTAAGTGAGATTATGTTGCCATTGACAATGACAATGTCATGAAAATTGCCAACAATTATTGAGCACTTACTGTGTGCCAAGCACCATGCTAAATCTTTCATGTGTTTTTCCCATTAACTCCTCCCAGCACCACTCTACATAGATGCTGTTTTAAATTTCCTCATAATAGGTGAGAAAAATGAGCCCCAGAAAGCTTATCAATTTGACCAAGGTCACATAGTGGGGAAAAAAGTGAAAGCAAGACTGAAACTAAGTCTCTTGGATGCCAAAAGCTGTGGTCATAGCCACTCCTAAGCATAGTGCGTGCTGAGGGGTGGGGGGAGGCAAAACAGCTTGCAGTCCGCCTTGGGATGTGCCTGACTGCAACCCTCACTCTCCGACCTGCCCTAGAGGGCTCAGGCATGGATGGCATCACCCAGCTCTGCAGAACCCCTGGCACCCTGTAATTTCCTTCCCTGCAGGCTCTTTTGTGACCCTGTGACAAGTGCTTATTTACCTCATGCACTTCTCCGCTCTAAAGGCAAGTTCATCACATGAAGAGGAATCATGCCAGCATTTACCATTGAACAACTCAGACAAGAAAAAATGCTGTTTCTTTCCTCCCCGCGAGCTGCTTTCCAGTAACATCCAGCAGTAATAGCATAACATTAGCAGTAATCATTAGCAGATCCGCAAACCTGAGGCATACCTGAGTTTATGGTCTCCCCTAGTGCTTTATATATAAAATCCTCCAGTCCTCCTAACTACCCTGTGCAATAGGTACTACTATTATATTGATAGGCCAAATCTGTCCTGCTACCTGTTTTTGTAAATAAAGTTTTATTGGCATACAGCCATGCTGATTTGTCTATTATCTATGGTTGCTTAGCGTTATAGCAGCAGAGCTGAGTAGTTGTGACAAAGACTATCTAAACTGCAAAGCCTAAAATATTTACGGTCTGATCCTTTACAGAAAATGGTTGCTGACCCCTGTTATAAACTCTGAAACAGGATTAGAAAGACCTGCTAGCTTTCCCAAAATGGTGGAGGGAATGGAGCAGACATGTCTAGATTGCCAGATAATCTAACATCAGAGCCCATGCTTGTAGTCCTTCAGCATATTTCTTCCTGCCCTAGGCTTGCTCAGTAGACCTCCTCTCTAATCAACATAGCCCCAACCCTTGACTCTGGATGACATTTCATGCCTACTAGATGCTTAGTATAATGCATCATATAATGTCCATGATTCAAGTGCAGACTGGCAGCCCAGACCCTGGTCAAATTGGCTCCCATCTAGGTCTCCATTCTAATTTTTTTTCCTTTCTCTCTTTCTTGAACTCTGCTCCTGCTGAACTGCTCTCCTCATTTTTCTCTACATTCCTACCTCCATCGTTTGCTCAGTCCATGCCTCCTACCTAAATGCCCTTCCTTTTCACATTTGTCACAGTTCTATCCATCTTCCAGGTTTTGTGTATCTCCTTCCATAAATCTTTTGCAACTGTGGAAACTCACAGGAAATTTTCTCATTTGTGCTCTATCAGCACAAGCTTCTGGTCCTTTCCTTTGGCCCTCAGCACACAAAAGTGAGGGAACAATGGCACCACACATGTGAGATGAGGGAAGAGTGACTCCAGCCCTGGCCTTTCATCACCTGAAGACTCCAACCAACTAGACAGGGCTTGATCCTTTGTGCACTGAAAAGAACCTGCCGAAAGGTATCTGCCATTCATAACAGACTTTAGACAAGCCACTGAAATTCCCAGAGTCTCTACTACCCAAAAGAAAGGCTCCACTTACTTAAGTGGGGCCAGTCCCAGGCTGGCTGCTTTTCACACATTTTTACATTTAAAAGTGATCCTCCTTGGGGCACCTGGTGGCTCAGTTGGTTAAGCATCCAGCTCTTGATTTCTGCTCAGTCATGGTCTCAGGGTCATGAGATCAAGCCCCAAGTCAGGCTCCATGCTGGGTGTGGAGGCTGCTTGAGATTCTCTCTCTCCCTCTGTTCCGCCCCCTTTTTTGTGTATGCTCGCTCTCTCTCTCCCCGTCTCTTTCTCTCTCTTAAAAAAAAAAAAAAAATAGGCTATCTTCCTTAAATATGACCTCCAGACCTCAGGGAGCTATTTTAAGGACTGAGGGTAGAGAGGTTGGGTGAGGAGCCAGGAGTACCCAACCAAAGACTGCTTTGACCTTGGTGACCTTTGCCAAGGGCCTCCTTCCCTTCTCCAGATGTCAGTTTCTTATTTAATGGTAAAATTGAGACATGCACTGCATGGTATGGATGGACTCATCGGGGCATGTTATTAAAACCGTACAAACCGTTTTACATTACAGCCGTGAAAAGGGACCCAGTGTGACCCTTTAAGATATGGAAAAAGCCATGAACTGAAGTGAGTGAGAAGCTTCTTCATGGTGAAAGTGGGGAAATAGAATACCCTCTGTCTTCATTGTAACAAGATTGGTGGGACTGTGGGTACGTGCTCACTTTCAAGTCACTTACCTAGTCTGATTTCTGCCCAGTACAGTTGTCTCCAGTCCTTGCTTTCTGAGGCATCAACTCATGCAAACATGACAGCTTCAAGTATGGGTGGGCTCAGGGCCTCAGTGTCTCTCCATCTCCCCCTTTCTGCTTCCATTTGTGTTGGTGTCGTTTCCAGGCAGGCTCTTTCATTGTGGCCATCTCCAGCAGTCCTGGCTTCTAACTTCCATCTCCATGTGGAACAGACAGACTCTGTGCTAAGAGTTCCAGCACAGCCTCTGAGTCTCACTGGCTTGGCCTGAGCCTTTATTAATCTTAGTGTCTAGATGATGAATGAGACTGATTAAGAGCTAGGCCTGGGTACCGTTCCCGTACCTGGAGCTAGGGAGGCTTGCTCAGCTCACCTGTATCCCGAAGACTGAGACTAGGGCCCGGGCGATCAATGAAGTGTGGAGAAAGGCTGGCCAGACAGGCAGAAATGCCAGCTGTCCATTCCCCGAAGACGGAGGGCTCTGTCATGCACCTCCACGTCCTTGCACACGCTGTGTCCTCCGCCCTCCGCCTTCCACTATGCCCTTTCCCTTCCTTCATGCACTTTTTTTTTTTTTTAAGATTTTATTTATTTATTTGACAGACAGAGATCACAAGTAAGCAGAGAGGCAGGCAGAGAGAGAGGAGGAAGCAGGCTCTCTGCAGAGCAGAGAGCCCAATGTGGGGCTCGATCCCGGGACCCTGGGACCATGACCTGAGCCGAAGGCAGAGGCTTTAACCCACTGAGCCACCCAGGTGCCCCCTACACTCACTGTCTTTCTCCCTGTCCTCCCTCCCTCCTCCTCTCTCTGGTGCTTACCATCTACCTTTCTTCCCCATGGTGTGGGAACTCACCAAAGACAGAAATGGTGCCCTGTTCTATGTGCACTCCCTGCTCCTGGCACGGACCCTGAGAAATGCTGGGCACTCCCCAAAGCTTTGGTTAAAATAACAAATGGGCTAATTTCAACATTCAGCCTCCTAATGTTGTTCTTATTGATTTCCATCTCGTATTTCTTCAGTTTGAAAATGAAATCATCCTCAAGCTGGACCACGAGGTGGAAGGGGGTCGAGGGGACGAGCAATACATGCAGCTGCTAGAGTCCATGTAAGTCCACGCCTGCGTGTGGGAGGAGTGGGGGATGCAGGAGCTGGGGACGTGGGAGGCCAGAGCGCTCGGAACGCTGGGGCCTCCGGGGGCTCCCCACCCCTACTCCAGAGATCTGTCCATTGGCTCCTCGTACTGGAGAAACTCCACTTCTGAAAGCAACCTCAACTATCTCTCCCTAGAGGGACTGTTTATTTGATATTGATGGAATAGGACAGATAAAAAGAAACTTTGCTGTATTGGGAAGAGGAAAACAATCCACCGAAATGTTCACTTTTTTTACCTCTTTGCTGTGAACTAATTCTTGCTAGTTTTTCCTTTTTTATCTTTTAATCTTAGACAGACGTTGATCATGACCAACACACCTGGAGCCCACGCAGGACACGGGGGCTGGGCCAGATGCTCTCTGGGCACGGCCTCATTTAGCTGCATTTACTCTCTGATCCCAGTGTCACGGAGCTGGCCCCTGAGGCTCATGGGAGGGGCTTGTCTGAGGAAACCAGAACAAGCTGGTTGGATGGGCAAGCTGGGACCCAAACCAGCTCTGCCTGACTTCAGGGCTCAGGCCTGAGTGAGGCAGTGCACTGTGGTCCCCACAGCACTTGCAATCAGGACCCTGTTTGGTTTTAACATCTTACTGAGATATAATTTATATACTCTTCAGCCCACTGAAAGTGTACAATTCAATGGCTTTTAGTATATTTGCAGAGCTGTACAATCATAACCACAATCTGTTTGATGAACTTTTTTGTGCCCTCCCAAAAGAAACCCTATGTCCTTTAGCCACCATCCCCCCCTACTTTCTGTCCCTGTGAATTTGTCTGGTCTGCACATTTCATATAAATGGAATCAATATACGGTCCTTGGTGCCTGGCTTCTTACACACGAGGGTCACCCCACGCTGTAGCAGGTGTCAGTGCTTAATTTGTTTTTGTGGCTGACTGATATTTCACTGTTTAGACACATCCCATTTTGTTTATTCACTTACCTATTAATGGATATTTCAGCTTTTCTACTTTTTCAACTATTAGGAATGACGATGCTATGAGCATTTGTGTGTAAGATTTTGTGAGGACATATGCTTATGGTTCTCTTGGGTATAAACTGAGGAGTGGAATTGCTGGGTCATCTGATAGCTCTATTTGGTCTTTTGAGGAACCATGAGACTGTTTTTTCAAAATACCGGACCACTCCCATTCCTACCAGCTGTGTGTAAAGAGTTCCAGTTTCTCCCCATTCTCCCCAATACTTGTTAATAATTTGTCTTACTAATTAGAGCCATCCTAGTGGCTGTGAAAGTGATATCATTGCCATTTTGATTTGCATTTCCTTGATGGCTCATGAGGTTGAGCATTTTTTCATGTGCATGTTGGCCACTTGTATATAGTTGGAGAAAGACATTGGGTTTTAACCCTGAACCCACCACCTAGCATCTCTATAACTTTGGGCCAATCACCATTGTTAGCCTCAGTATCTCCAGCTATAAAATGGGAAGAATAAGCTTGTGGTTATTTTAAAGACTGAATAACTCTAAAGCATCTGGCACACAGGAGATAAAGCTAGTAAGTATACTTTGTTCAGACACCTGATCCCCAGTTTCTATCTCCATGTCAATTATCCCCTTTCCCCAAGAAGTACTTCACCGAAAGTTTGGTACTGTGGCTCAGACATCCCAGATTTCTTCCTAGTTGCATATTCTCTGATCTGTATGATTCTCTGATATAACTCGGACTTGGGGTTCTTTTTCCAATCCTTTTTGAATATTTTAACTTCAGCAACGAAAGCAAAACTAAAGGCCTTTCTCTAACCCTCACAGTTACCCTCCTTCCCCCCACTCCAGAGGCAGAGCAGATTCCCAGCAGTACCCTGTCCCCCTTCTGTCACTGTGCACAGTCCTCACTAAACACATGGATTGCAAAGGTAGCTCAGCCGGAAGGAGAAGCTCACTGTCTGCCCCTCGGGTGGGTATCGAGACTCACTGTCCAGGGGAAAAAGTGACATTTTGCCTGAGTCAATGTTTATTTTAAAGTTCTAAAAAAGAAAATATAAATATTGACCATAAGTGAAACCATTTACGGTGCTGGCAATTTCCACTTTTATAAGCGGATAGGGCTCTGTGGTAGTCTTCAGATGATCAGCAGGGTTTTCAAACCCTTCCTTAGTGATTATTTATAAAAGGAATCCTTAGAGGTTGAGGAAATTAAAAGCAGCTGATTATTTTTGCTCCTGAGATAGAGGTGTGAATGATTTCTATAAAACCAATCAAATCCAACCAGAGGAGTCAAGGTCGCATTAGAATGTCCAGCGGCCAGGTCCTTGCTTCTTCCTTTGAACTTTCTGAGCCTCAGTTTCCTTATCTGGAAATTGGGGATAAAAATACCATCCAGCTCTTAGAGGTTTTTTTTTTTTTTTTTACATTATGCAAGAGAAATCATGTAAAGTGCTTAGCACAATTTCTGATAACTAGTAAGTAGTCTGAAAATATTAGCTATTATTATTGTCGTTCTTCAGGTAGATGCTGATGTGGTTATTTGAAGCCATGAGCCTACCTGTCATTTCTCCTCCAGGCTAGTCACTGTCAGTTCCTCCAACTCTTCTTCTCAGCCCTTCATTCAGGGCTTCCACTGGCATGTAGGGCCTCCCGTGGGCAAACACAATCCTGTGAATACATGGCTTAGGTGTATGATGGTGCCTCTGTGAATAGATCAGGGCTTCCCTTCCTGTGGCAGCTGAAGCGCTGCTTTAGGGCATAGAGTGGGGCTGAATTTCAGCCTTTATGGGCTCTTGTGCAGTGCACAAGCCATACAGCCTTACACAACATCCCACTCCTCCCTATCCTCAGAAATGTCCTCAGAGCCCACTGCCATTTGTCCATAACTGTCTTAATGTGAGGGTCCCACACTGAATGGAATAATTAGACACTCTATCCTGCTTTATTCCATCTGGAATAGAATGGAAAAATTCCATTGAAAATTTTTCTAGAAGTGGCAAGGGAGCTGGAAAGCTGAAGAGGACAGAGAATGTGTGCTCTAGGTCCAAGATCCCACCCAAATCAGTTCATTACCTGAAAGAGGGCCTGTCATATGTGGTGCTGCACACATCATTTTTAAATGAATGAGTGAAAACCCAGTTCCATCAGCACTGACAGAGTCAGCCTGGGCCCCTCCCTCCGAAGGCCTCCCACACTGAATGCAAATCAATTCCAGGGCAGGGTGAGCTCCCTCCAGGCCCCTCAAGGCAGGAGCATAGACATGGAATGGCTGGCAAGTGCTCTCCCACCTCTCCTTCCATTGAGTGAGGAATTATCTGCATCACCTAGAGGTTCCCAGGACCATTTTTCATTGTACTTGTCCTCAGCTGAGGATTCAAAGGAAGGGAAGAGCTGGGTGACCTTGGCAGGACCTGTAGGCCTCATGCCTCCTCTATAGATTGATGATGTTAATAAGGCCCAGCTCAAGGAAATTTTGTAAGTATTAAACAAGACAACCAATAAAGTGGGTTTGCACAGCATCTGGAACACAGGAAGTACTCAATACATGATAGTATTAATATACTACAGTTAGTTTTTATTTCTGTATCTGCTTCCCCTGCTACACTGTGATTTCCTGGAAGTCAGTGTCTTAATGATTTCTGAATCCCTAGTTCCTAGAACAGTATCTGTTGAGTGGATTGGTGGATGGTGGGTGATGGTAGACGGTGAACAGCCAGGTGATTTCCAAACAATCTGCCCACCTATCTCACCAATCCTAGACTGTATGAGCAGCTTTCTTGTCCTATGCTTAAAGAATAGTGAAACTAAGAAAGCCAGGACTGTGTTCTCCTAAACCCATGCTTCACAAAGGACCAATAGCGCTAGCATCATCCAGGAGCTTTTTAGAAATGCAGAATCTTGGGCCTGAGCCCAGATCTACTGAACCAGAATCTATTAACAGAATCTGCTAAGCCCCAGGTTATTCCCATGCTCACTGAACTTTGCAAAGCCCTGGACTAAAGGAGTTGTTCTTCATGTTGCCTGCATATTGGAATCACCTAGAGAACTTTAAAAATAAAATACTGCTACCTGGCTCCCACTCCCAGAGATACAAAGTCATTGATTTTAGGGTGGGCATTGAGCTTTATAAAATGCTCCCCTGGGGATTCTAACATGTAGTTGGGACTGAGAACCACTAGTCTGGCTGCACTTAGGCAGTGAGATACCTTCTGGGTCTGAGCTGCCTGGGAGGCCATGAGGAATCACACTCCAAACACTGGACAAACTTTGTCGCATTGTTATTAGCTTGCGAAGCAGGCTTGGAAGTGACTGTTCCAGAAGGAGTCAGGCACAGCTGTGACTGAGCCAGACAGGCCTAAATCACAGAGCAATTTGCATCTCTCATTGAGAGCCAGGGAACAGGTGCTTCTCCCACGGAGAAGATGGATTTGTCTGATCACAGCTACAGTTTGAGATGTCGCCTCCTTGCAGCCTGGTTTGGCTTCTGGGAGGAAATGACACTCCAAAGTCCTTGCCTTTCTCACCTTTCCCTCCTAGGAGCTCTTGGGACCTAAGCTGCCACAGGGAAAGTAGCCAGAAACAAATAGTAGCCTGGGTAATTCTTGTCTACTCAAGATGCCTGAGAACAAACCACAGTGTTTCTCTGTGGGAAAATAAGGAAGTATTTGGCTTGATTCCCAAGGTCACCGCTTATTAAGAGTGATTTGGGAAGGTCATTTAACCTCTCTGAGCCTTGATTTCCCTCATCCATAAAATCAGGGGAATAATTTTTACTAGTCATAATTATCATGATGATTTCTTAAGAAAAAGTAATGAGGAAAAAAATAGAAAAGAAAAGAAAGAAGGAAAAGTGATTACTACAGTGTCTGGTGCAGAATAAGTGATTAATAAAAAGCAGTCATTAATCAAAATTTTAATCCATCTGTCTCCCTTTGCCTAGCCTGTGGACCTCCTGAAAGTAGATATGATTTTTTTTTATAGATTTCTTATTTTTGTCTTTCTCCCCATACCCACCCCACACAATGCCTATTATAGTGCCCAGCAACTAATAGATGCTTAAGGAATGTCACATTTTTTATTTTTACTTTTTAAAATTTAGAATACCAATATGACAACTAATGTAAATTTTTCAAATAAGATGCGCATTTAAATTTTAAAAATGAGTACTTTCTCCTCCATTCTCCCACCTAGACCCCTTGTCAGAGCAACCGCCATTAAGAGTTTGGAGTTTGTCCTTCCTGACCATGTCTGGTACATACAGAAATATGTGATGCAGACGTGCAAGTCTACTTACAAATGTTGGAGCCAGAATGTTGATCTTTAACAACTGTATGACCTTGGACAAGTTAGTTGGCCTCACTGTGTCTTAGTTTCCCCGTCTGCAAACATCCCATCTCATAAGACAATGATGGGAGATTGAATGATTTGCCATTTGTGAGACGTTTGGAGTAATGCCTGGGACATGGTAGGTTCTATGTGAGCTGGTTAAATAAAAAACAAATATTGTTCTGAGACTTAATTTTTCTCAGTGCCCTGTATATTTTATGCAGAGCTTTTTGTGTCAAAGCATATTACTGTCTCATACTTTTTAATGTCTTCATAGAACTACATTTTGTGAATATGCTTTAATTTATTAACCATTTGCCTATTGATGGACATTTAAGATGGTTTCAACTATTTCAGTGTAGACACAATTTGTAAGTATTATAAATCTTTGCATGCTTCTGGGAATATTTCTGTCAAATACATTCCCTGAAGTAGAATTGTTGAGCCAGAGATCGGGTATGTACACTTAAAATTTTGATAGATATTGTGAAAATTGCTACTCAAAAGGTTGTACTGATTTACTCCCTAGGTGGGTGTGTACAAGTCACCATTTCCCCACACTGGACATTTTTTTTCCCCATTCTGATGGTGGGTGGAAAAATTAAATATTTGCTAAACTGTATGGACAAATAAGTGTGTAAATGAATATGTGATTGAATCAATGAACAAAATAGGTCAACACATGAACCAGGGGAACTTGGATTCACTGGTTTATCTGCTTCCCTCCCCCACCGGCACACTGGCCATGAGCTCACTGACCTCCCTTCTCTGCCCACAGCCTGATGGAATGTGCTGCAGAGCACCCGACTATTTTCAGGTCGGTGGAAAACTTCGTGAACCTGGTGAAAGGCCTCCTGGAGAAGCTGCTCGATTACCGGGGTGTGATGGCGGACGAGAGCAAAGACAACCGCATGAGCTGCACCGTGAATCTGCTGGTGTGTGGGCTTGGCCACCTCGCCCCAAGGCCCCATCAGACCAGAGTCCTTGGGGCAGGCCTGGTGTGGGGTTTCGCTGTGCTTTTGATAGAGAAGTAGTGCTCAGGGCTTCGCAAACCAAACAAAAGTGGGATTGAATCCCTACTCTGCCACCTGCTCGCTCTGGGTCTTGAGGCCAATAATTTCATTCCATGCTCAAGTTTCCTCATTGATGAAATGGGAATGAGTGTTTTCTTTAATACTAAAGAAATGCATCATATGGAAGGGAAGTGACCCTAGAAAATGGTGAAAAGTATGAGATCTGGAGTTACATAGCACCTGGGTTCTCATCCTACCTCTGAAAATTAAAAGAGCAGACAAGTCCAAGAAGTTTTTGGAAGGGTTTCATTGTCTTGTCTGTTCTATAGAGAAAATAATTGTAGCTATTTCTTGGGTTCTGCGGTCCAGCGGCATAGTTAAATGCTTACTACAGATTACTTTCTTTCTCTTATGGAATGGAGTAATCGAATAACCAGAATTTACAGCAAAGTAGCGTGGGCCAGGCCAACCAGAGCAGCTAATCTCAAGTCCAGGCCCTTAACTCCTATACCACATGACCTGCCAAGGGTCATGAAAAGTCTTCCTTCATATGTCCTGCCATACGGCCATGGGACAGGTAGTAGCAACCCTAGCACTTCACACCATCACTGGTTTAAATGAATGAAGTTGGCCAAAAGACCATGCGGCATCCATTGTATCAATGCCCCCCTGCCATGCTCAATGCTCCAGAAATATAAATCCTGTCCTATAGCTCCTTTGTGTGGTCTCTGTTTACCCTAAGTGGACTCCCTTTTTAACAGCCTAGATATTGCCATTGATTTTTTGAAAGGCCAAAGGGAGTTTAAAAATCCTGATTACAGCAGAAAGGAGTTCACTGCTAATAACTCCACTAGGTCCAATTTACATAAAGAACAGGAAGAGGGGTTTTCCAGGGGTTTAGCAATTTCTCTCTACAGAGAGGCAGAAGTTAGTTGAAGAAAATGACCTTCAACAGTCGAACTCTGACCAGGGAGAGAGTTTGGGACAGGACGATCCACAAGCAATTTTAATTAGACCCTGCTAGCTTTTGGTGTGGTGTAAACATGGCATCAGGAGGGAGGACAGGAGGAGGGTGTCGGGTAGCTGAGTTCTAGTGTGGCTCTGCCACCCGCTCACTGAGTACCCAAGAACACACCACCTCCTCTCTCTGAGCTTCCAGTGCCCCCTGGGTACACTGGGTTAAACCAGGTTCTTCTCAATGTATGGTTCAAGGGTCAGACCATGACCTCTTGGCTCAGAACTTGTGAGGACTCATTTACAAATGCGTGAGATTAGGTGGAGATTAGGTGGAGCCCAGGGCCACTACTAGTCTACATGAACCCCAAGCCTGAGTTGGGCTTCCTAGTATTGCCAAGTTTAAGTGTTTTTGACTGTGGAGTCTCCTCGTAACTCCTCATACTGCTGTACCAACAGGAGTTATGATCCATTATTCTCCCTGAGATCATTACTATTCCTGTTACTCTGATTACTGCTATTACCACTGAGTCCAACCAGCTTCATCTGAGTACTAGGTCTGAGCTTGCCAGCATCAAGCTGGGCTGCCTTTTGTTGCAGACTCTGTCAAAGTGGACTGCCTCCATCTTGACAGTGCCCCTTTCAGCGCAGCAAATAGCTCAACTTCACCCCTGATATATGATGGCTGGGGTATCCCCTCTTTCCCTATACAGTCTAAGATTCAGGGAAGTGACTTTCAAGGAAGAATCTCTTAAGAAGGGTGTTTGACGCATTCAGGGAAGTAAATTTTGTGCTCCCATCTCAGGGCCCCCAGATAGAAAACAGCAGTCTTCCTTGAATCTCCTTCTCTACTCCCTCTACACCTGCCATTCTGCAAAGAAAAACACTCATCACTGTTTTTCCTCCACTCCCTAGAATTTCTACAAAGATAACAACCGGGAAGAGATGTACATAAGGTAAGATTTTTGTTTTCTAAAACCCAGACCTGCTGTGTCATTCTCTTGCTCTGTATCCTTTGGTGGTTCCCCACTGTCTTCAGGATAGAATTTAAACTTATCTTCTGAACACTAGGTCCCTCTCTGTCTGATTCCTATCAATGTTTCCAGATTCAACTCCTTTCATTCTCCTATAAGCAGCCCCC
This sequence comes from Lontra canadensis, assembly GCF_010015895.1. Taxonomy (NCBI): domain Eukaryota; kingdom Metazoa; phylum Chordata; class Mammalia; order Carnivora; family Mustelidae; genus Lontra; species Lontra canadensis. Next base: position 33,666,832 of record NW_022630999.1, read on the forward strand.
CATACTACATGGACTTCTGTGACCTGCCATACTGTTTCGCTGTGTCCACAGGCCACACTTTCTTTAACCATCTTTGTGGACTGAGCTGGTGAATTGCATCTACATTTGTTGAAGGCTGGCACATGAGGCCCAAGTTCAGGGTTTATGAAGCATGTAGTGAGACCATTGGCCAGCCCAGTTTCAAAGAGAAAAAAAAAATGCCAAGATGCATGATATCTGCTTCCTTGTAGACACTTAAAAGACATTTATTTGAATATATCACGAAGGGGGGCTTTTAGGGGATATTAGCCTGGAGCAAAAAACTCCCTTGCCAGTTTTTCTCAGAATCTCATATTTTTTTTCACCAAGGTTTTTTTGTTGTTGTTGTTATTTTTACTCATTACAAAAATAATGCATACTTATTACTGAAACAACAGCAACAAAAAACTTATAAAATATAGACAAAAACAAAAGAAAAGACATAAACTACCATAATCCATACATAGTCTCAGACCCTTTTATATTTATATATAGATAGAATTCTATACACACATATTTTTTACAAAAATGAGATCATATTGCTCATAATTTATTCTTTGCTTGACAAGAATTCCACGTCATCCGATGAATTTCAACATCATTTTTAATGAAATTATAAAATTCTCTTTCCAGAATATACCACAATTTATATAGCCAGTCCCATATTGTTGAACATTTAGGTTGTTTCCAACTTTTTTGGAAACAAAAACAACAACAAAATTTTTAGACATATGTCTTATGTGCCCAAGCTCTGTCTTACACATATCCTCGTGAGACAAGAGCCCACAAAGAGAAACTGACCAGAAGTTTAACAAGCATTTTCAAGTCTCTTGACCCATTCTGTCAAGGGCCAGAGACTCTAAGTCTGAACCTACTCGGCTATTACTGCAGATATTTTTAGGTACTTAGTTTAGCATTATTCCAGGAATAGGAACTATCATTTGGATAAAAGATAATTCCATAGGCTGTCCTAAGCTTTGACAGTATTTATAACATCACTAGACAGGACTTATTATAGCAGTACAAAGCTTTGGAGTCCAAAGGGCCTGGGGTCTTCACTCTGTGACCCTTGATAAATTGACCCAGTCTCTCTGGGCTGAAGTTTCCCCTTATAGAATGTTTCCATTCTACCTTCTGTTTTGAGGATTAAATGAGATGCTATAGGTAAAGTGTCTGGCACGTAGATCCATCCCTCCAACCTCTTTTCCCTCCTTCCTGTTTTAGAAACACAGATGGTGAGCCCCAGATCTCCATAAGCTCTGGAGATTTGAGTTCTGCTGTAATCTAGGAAAACTGCATTTGCCTAAACCAAACAATGTGACGGGGTATAGTCAGAAAACCTGTTCTGTTTGGCAGGCATAGTATTTAAAAACATTTCTAAATTGGTTGCCAAAATTTGAAAATCTAGAGATTTTACATAAAAATAAGAATTTCCCTCTTCTAAAAAACTCAGAAGGTGTAGCAACACTGTGCCCTCCTTCTGTCCTGACAAATCTGGAGTACTCTGGCCATGACCCTGTCTCCATTCCCCGCTGAATTTCACCCTGCTTACCTCACTTAAGCCACCCGTCTGGCCTGTGTAGGTGTTTGAGCTTGAATCCCTGGTCAAGTCCATCAGGATGTTTTCCTTTGGCATCTTTAGTAGGTCACCAAATCCTTCAGTTGGCAAAGGAGAGGAGAGGGTGCCTTTGTTGATCAAGTAGCCGAAGGTAGCAGGAAATCTGTCCCTCTGGCTGCTCTCTTAAAGGTTTTTGGACCCAGCCATCTAAGGACTTAAGGGACCAAGGATGGGCAAGAAGATATAAGATAGGATTCACCATGCACATAGAAAACCTCTAAAGAAACCTATAGGAGCCTGTAAAGGTAGAACACATGCTCAACACTCCCTACATGCAAGCCACATGTAATTCCACTGATAACTCTGATGGATGGGAAGAAAAGTGAGGGACAAGAGTGCAATGACCATGATTGTAGAGGCAGAAATTGTTGATGCTGAAACCTGATTCCACCTATTTCTTGCTCTACTTTAACTTAAATCTGTTTTCTTTTTTGTTTTTAAAGATTTTATTTATTTATTTGACAGAGAGGGAACACAAGCAGGGGAGTGGGAGAGAGAGAGACTCCCCACTGAGCAGGGAGCCCGATGCAGGGTTTGATCCCAGGACCCTGTGATCATGACCTGAGCCAAAGCCTAACTACTGAGACACCCAGGGGCCCCAAATCTGTTTTCTTATCTATGAAAGGATGATTGAAAGGATGAATTGATATGACATATAAAGTACCCATTTGTTGGATGAATGAAAGAGCAAATCTTTCTACCTGGGATATTTATCCCTCACTCATCCCCTTACTTTTAGATCCTAGCCCAACTGCCATGTTATAGAAACTTTTCTAGAAGTCCCTCCTCTCTCCACCTAGATGAATTCTGTTCTCATGGTACCACAGACCTCTCCTTCACAACATAGATCACATATGAATTTTTGAAATGTAGAGTCATCCCAGGGTTCAGAACTGGAACTTCATATTGCAAAGGGAGAAAAGGTGGAAATGTGGTTGTGGTTGAATAGTGTATTTTTCCTACTGACAGCTCAAGGTCTCCACATGAATATCCAATCTTGAGGCCCTGATCCACTTCTTTTTCTTACCAGAAAACATACTTGTTTTATACCAAGAGAACACTGAAGACAGTTGTCCTTTATAGTGCTGTGGCTTTTTCATTTTCCTGGACTGGTACAATGTTTAGAACACAGGCTCTGGAAACAATTAGCCTGGGATCATGTTCCAGCTATTCCAATTATTAACACAAGACTTCTTTTTTTATCAAGTATTCTTTTTTAAGATTTTATTTATTTATTTGTCAGAGAGAGAGAGAGTGCACAAGCAGGCAGAGTAGCAGGCAGAGGCAGAGAGAGAGAAGCAGTCTCCCCACTGAGCAAGGAGCCCAATGTGGGACTTGATCCCAGGATCCTGGGATCATGACCTGCACTGAAGGCAGCGGCTTAACCACCCAGGCATCCTAACACAAAACTTTTGATGAGTTATTCATCTTGCCTTCCTTAATTTCCCTTACTTGTCATATTGCATTGGCCAGAATCTTCAGTATCAAGTTGCATACTGGCTGGGATGGTACTTAAATTCTCTAGGCCATAGTCTTTTCATCTGGAAGTGAGAATTCTCAAAAAACCCATCTCCCAGGGTTGCCATGAGGATTAAATGATCTAAGGCTTTCAAAATACTTAGCATGGTACCGGTCACACACAAAGTATCTCACTAACACTAAAGGCTGCTGTCGTTGCCCATGTAGGAGGAGCTGATTATCGAAAATGGAGGACTCCTTTGTGATCCTAAGTGGTGCCTAGTTGTTCTGTATGACTCTCACCTGACCTTACCTCCTGCCTCCTTGTCACTGAACTTGGTAACCTAGCATATTTCCCTGCACAGGTACCTATACAAACTCCGTGATCTTCACTTGGACTGTGACAATTACACAGAGGCTGCCTACACACTCCTTCTCCATACCTGGCTTCTCAAGGTACTGCCCTTCCAATGAAAGTGATTTGTGCTAGGATCTCTATGGGGCCCCAACAACAAATTAAAGAGTTAAGAAAGAAATAGAGAAAGAGAGAAAGGAAAGAAAGAGAAAAAGAGGTAGAAAATGAGGGAGAAAGAGAAGAACAGAAAGGCAGGGAACAGATGGAAAGGAAAGGGGAAAGTAAGGAAAGAGATGGAAAGGAAAGGAAAGGAAAGGAAAGGAAAGGAAAGGAAAGGAAAGGAAAGGAAA
>NW_022630999.1:33670640-33674259 GCF_010015895.1 Lontra canadensis
AAGGAAAGGAAAGGAAAGGAAAGGAAAGGAAAGGAAAGGAAAGGAAAAGAAAGGAAAGGAAAGGAAAAGAGAATTAGCCAATAAAGTTTGTTTTGCTCTGTCCCCAAACTCTTGACCTGGCCAGTTACTTCTCTGCACTGCTTTGCCTGGTCATATAAAGTTTCAAGTGACATTCACATTTAGCAACAACAATAACTGCCTCCTCCCAAGATATGTTTTACAGTTTTATATAACATCCAAACATCAACTATAAATCATCAGCATGCTCAGTGAGCTGTTTTCTTCCTCTTGAAAACAGTATTGTAACTGGACAACATCTAAAGGATTTCCTTTGGCTTTTGAAAAGCTGGGACCCTGTCTTATAGGGGTTCAGAGAAAATACCTACAAATCATAAACATGAGCCAAGAGAGAGTCGAATAAACACCACTTGGCAAAAATCAGGAGGCACTTCCCAAATGGTTACTGCAGCCCAGCAAATCTCTGACCACTCACAGCCGGGGTGGCGGGCAAGCTGGCAGAGGTGCTGGCAGGGCTTCCTCTTGCTTCTCATTAGTGAGGAAGATACCTGCCTCTGGCTGCCTCTCAGCCCTGGGTAACTTCGTGTGTCTTTTCTCCTCAGTGGTCGGATGAGCAGTGTGCCTCACAGGTCATGCAGACAGGCCAGCAACACCCCCAGACTCACCGACAGCTGAAGGAGACGCTCTATGAGATCATCATAGGCTACTTTGACAAAGGAAAGGTAATTTGTCCCTGTCTTTCCTCTCTCTGTGCGACCTTAGATATGGGAAAGGTTGGTTCCTTCCTATACTCTGCACCCCATCCATCTACAGGTCTGGTCAGCTCTCCCTCCCAATTCTAAGTCTGATCACTTGACTCCACCTTCTCACCACCTCGATTCAAGTCCATTGTTCACTTGGCTACTCAATGGGTTCTCAGCAATCTGCCTGTTTCCTCCATTGCCTCCAACAGATCATCCTTCAGACAGAAAATGGGGATCATTAAACATACACTGGATCTCATCATTCTCTTGTTTACAGTCATCTCCATGGCTCTCCCTCATTCCACCAGAATGATTACACAATCCTGCTCGTGATTTTATTTATTTATTTGTCAGAGAGAGAGAGCGCACAAGCTGTCCTCTGACTGCTTCCCTATTTCATCCCTGCCAGCTCCCACATGTTGTATGCCACACTCCTTTCCACATTGGGTTCTTTGCACTTGCTTTTCCCACCTTTGAACGTTTTTCTCCATAGCTTTCCATCGCAGGCTCCTTCTCATAGCTCAGAGCTCTGCTCAGACATCACGTCTTCAAAAACCTTCCCTGACCAACCTAGACAAAACAGAATTTTAGCATGCCATGAACACAGAGACTTGTCCACTGCTGAATCCCCATTGTCAAGCACAGAGCCTGACATGTGGGGTCAAATAAATATATGTTGAACAAGTAAATGAATCGAGTGACTGAATGACACTGTGATGCTATCACTGATTTTTAACAGTAAGGACAAAATGTTTGGTTGGGTTTGGTCAAGAGATTAGGCAGACCAACTGCTACCCATCTCCCAGTCTCCAGGTGTCTTCAGGAAGCACCAACCCAAATGCATCCATTTGTCCTCCAGGAGATGTGGCATGTCGGCTAACTGCTCCGGCTCCTTCCTGGATTCAAACCTTGCTCCTCTACTACATACAGTTCCCTTGACCTCTTAGGGACTCCAGTTCCCACCCAAGATAGTGATACTAATAGTACGTACTTCCTAGTGTTGTTGTGAAAATTAGGTGAGAGAGTGTATGTCGAACAACTAGTCCTATCTTCTTAAGTTTTAGCTCTCACCCTTACCCTCCTCTGCCTTCAAGGCCCAAGTGACTTGGCCACTTCCTCCCTCAAGATTTTCTTGAGTCCTCCAGCCTACCTACAGCCCTCCCTCTCCTCTGAATTACAAGGTCTCTTACAGCTTATCAGGACATAATTTAATGGACTTAATTTTGGTCTGTTCTATCACTGCAGTTCATTGTATCTGTCTTAGCCTGATCTCCCCACCTTCCCTGGAAAGACAAAATGAGGTAATGTCTGTAGAAGGGCTTATAAATTCCCAGGAGCTGAGTTGGAGAAGACTGTTCTGATAATTTACAATTATAAGCCTCTTGAGGGCAAAGAGTCTGCCATTTCTGGAACCTTCTGCCCTACTGGCATCAAGGCAGAGCTCACGATTTGTTTACAGCTGATTCGGTCCATCACAGTGTGAACGCCCAGAAGGACATGTTGAACTTTATCCTCTGCAAAGTATCCAGTTCAACTCACTCTGCTGAGCAGAGAGGAAAAAGACCCCGTCTCTCATCTCCAGCTGCTTTATCATCTAGTTGGCAAAACAGACATGCCAGTCATGATCTTTTTTGCGTAGTACCCTTTGGAGTTGTACAATAATGGAGGATGAGGGAGAGAAAGTCAGTTCCAAGGTACTTTGGGAGCAGAAAGGAGAGAACAGATGGGTATAGCTTACTCTGATAGCCACTGCTGTGGAAGTTTCCAGAACGAAGCCCAAACTCTTCAGCATCCCTTTACCTTCCTTTCTCCAGATCTCCCCTCGTGGAGATTTACTGCTCCAGAAACACACAAGGGCTTTCTCCTCCATTAGTCGACCTGTCAATACTTGTGGACTCCTCTATATCCCTTAAAACCCAGTTCTCACATCTATTTATGTGTACCTTTACCCACATGTGTTTCATGAAAGAAGAGACTGTGTCTTCTCCATATTTACGTTTTTCCCATCACTGTATGGAATATCAAGTCTGGAAACCAGCAGGTGCTCCATAGTTACTGTATGAGATTCAGAGGGATGAGTGACTGTCAGAGGTCCCAGTGACCATGTGGGCAGACTCAGGGAGAAGTCCTAAGGTATCTGACTCCCTCCCTGGCCCCTTAGCTGTCTCTTAACACATGGGGAGAGCATTTCTGGCATATTATGGTAGGAAGTTGGCAAATACCTACACATGAGCCAATAGTCCCCTGACCCAGCCCAGGGACTATATCACCATCTTGTCAGGCTTAAGAGAAGAAAAGCCCCAGCCCAGTCTGGCCTGTAGAGTTGGTTCCTCCTGGCACATAAAGCATTTTTATGCCCTTCACTAAGTTGTCCATGGGTTTACAGCCGTGGCTCCTCCACTCGGCACTTGCTTTTATTTATTTTTATGCTTGGATGCAGAGAGAGCATTTTTGCTACAAAGCACACACCACATTTTGGCAACCTCCCCTCTCTCCTTCCCCACCTCCCCTAGCTTCTTCTTTTAGATGCATTTTCCATTTTAAACTGAATATGAAATGTGATGTGTGTCCCTTGAGATTGCCAGATCTCCAGCCCACTCTGCTTCTCCCCCGCCTCCCTGCAGAGGCTCCTGACCCCCTTCAGTCTAAGATGGAAGGATGATCTATTGGATTCAGCCTAAGACAGAGCAGAGGAAATGGAAAATCCCCTATATCCAGGGTTTTTTTTTTTTTTAGCATTTTTTTTTCAAATGGAAAATACCTATTTACAAAAACAACTTCTCCTTCTTCCTCCTCCTCTTCTTCTTCTTCTTCTTCTTCTTCTTCTTCTTCTTCTTCTTCTTCTTCTTCTTCTTCTT